>NC_092861.1:100745157-100794706 GCF_032062135.1 Pyxicephalus adspersus
GCTATGATCTCACCATTGACAGCTTAACAGATCCTTCTTAATCGCGCAGCTGAAATCTAATCGCCTTAATTGGCAGATTCGCGACCCCTATTGCTCATTATTATCAAGGCAAGAATCCAACTGGCAGTGAGGGGCGAGTGTACGAGCGCACTCAACTCCGGACCGCGGGAAACTGGAAGCGCTAACGTACGCGCGTTCAGCAAGCGCGGATTTCATTGATGAATCAGGGCCTTTGACTCAAAAAAACTTCATTAGTAGTAGGTTCCAGGAGCTGGGCTACAAGATTCAGACTATATGGTACGCAAAGCTGGAGTTAATCCAAAAAAAATATTCAGAGGTGTCTTGGTTTGTTTTGGTGATATTGGAAAATAGTACATTTTGAGCTAGCATTTTTCCTACTTTACCATATTTATAATTATCTGAATAAAAGAAGTTTAAAAGCCTATTTTTAGGAATCTTGTTATAGCAACTAGATTGTGTACTTCTCTATTCTGGAGGCAACAGACTATAGTTAAATTGAGTGAATGAGATCATGCATATGGAAGATCTCATCTCTGCTTTTCAAGGTATTACATACCCAATGTCATTTTATATATTAATGGCAGCAGTTCTTCAACAGACTATAACAATTACTTAATTACTGGGTTGTCCTTAGGGTGATGGGCCTGCTCTTACCCGTTCTGTTTACATGTTAGTTACCCTCTTACTGGATATGTATACTCCATTATTGGATTTTATTTTTTTGGACTTTTACAGTTTTGTTTCACTTATTGTTTCCTATTTACATTATGCCCTTATCCTCATTAAATAGAATGGTATTAAAAAGGAAAACAGCCACCACTATAGAGGAACTGATACTCTCTGGAGAGCAAGGCACAAAGAAATGTATGAATATACCTTAACTATTGGATCTGAATCTGTCATTTTAGGCAATACCTTGCTCTGCACCAACAAATCTCTGAAGATGAACCATACCTTTTGGTTTGCAGCATCCTTTCAGGGGAGGGTTATTTGCCTCCCCTTTACCCACCCCCTTTCTTATCCCTTCCTCGCCCATCCACCCTTTTCCTAAAATATAAAATTCACCGCCTGCACTCTCTAAGTTGATTTCTTACACAGTGTCCTGCCATTTCAAGACAGACAATGTCCTAATAAAAAAAGGGCAGAAAATACAGTACTTACCAAAAAAAATTTCTACTATTGATAGGCAGGGACAGATCTTAGAGTTAACTTAGGAACAGATATTGTAACTGTTTATCAGGTAAAATTGTTTGAAAAAAGCATAGCAAAGAGTAAACTTTTTGATCACCTCTCAAGAGAAAGATTCCTGTAACACAATCAAAAACTAAATTATCACCCGTTATACAAAATACTATTAACAAATTTGTATAATATGACAAAAATACTGCATTATATATTGATCAATCCAATTGTCAATAAGTGTATCACTCCTTATCCACAGTTGGTTTTTAGGAAATCTGGACCCCTAAAGGACTCCCTAGTCTAAGCGCATCAGAGCTTAGGGAAATGCATCTACAAGCATGTTTATTCCATCACAAGTGGTAAAACTACCTCCCCTGTCAGTTTCCACATAGGCACTAACTACATTTCTGACATGAAAGAATTTTCAGCATTGGACCCGGTATTTCCAAACTGAAAAATTTGGTGACATGGATGTCAAGTTAATAAACTTGAAATTAGATGAAGTGTATCCTTCTAGGTTACCTTTCCAGAGTTAATTGATGTTATCAGTTTTAAATTCTTCCTTTAATGAATGTAAACCAACTATGTGACCTCTATAATACTATGTTCTTCATAGTTGGCATATACCAATGTATTCTCCCTAATTACTAAATCTGTTTGAAAACACATACACTGTGTGTTTTTACATATAGAAAACAAATACCCACCCTCATTTTCCTTTTCTGTTTCATAATTTTAATACATTTCAAAATGACTTTTTTGGTTTTTATTTTACATTACTGTTACAAGTTACATTTTAGTAGGATTCATAATTTTTTCACTTTTTCTCACACATTACTTTATTGAAAACAAATAAAATGTGTACTTTCGGTCATTCCGGCTATTCCCTTTTGCTCTCTACCATTTGTTCTTGAATCATTTTGCTATATTTAATTTTTGCAGGTAAAAGGCTCCCTGAATAGTTTGTTAGTAGCTTTGGAAAACCAGTTTAGGCTTCTGGAGCTGGTCAGGGAAGAGATAGGAGGGGTCCCTGACCACCTGGTTCATATTCAGGTTTTCCCTTCTTATGCAGCCTGGGCACAGGTGTACTGTCTAGTTTATTTTAAAGATTGTTTAGTTTAAGTTTGCCCAATTATATCGATGGACTTTGATTTGTATTTTTTTTATTTAGACTAGACAGGGCTACCAAGTGAGTTAGTCAGGAGCCTGATGACTAATGTTTATTTTGATTGTTTATTTTTTGGGCAACTTTCTAATAAAGAACAGGCCGACGCCTGAAGCTTGCACTCTACCTTCTTGCTGGTTTTCCTGGTCGCTGCCTTGCAATGCGCACCAGGCGCACTCTAATCGGGAGTTGGAGGAGCCAGCAGAGATTAATGGAGAAATGGGGCAAAATGAGTAACTATTCATTAACTCTTTTTTGACAACTTCGCCACAAGGCAGCAGCTCCTGTTCCCAGTTTCATGTTGATGGTAATATATCAAAAACCAAATATTGCACATACTTATATTCAAAGCACAATTTATATACATATATATCAAATATATTTCTTTTAACATTTCATTTTACATAGCTCCATGAATTTGATGAAGCATTTTTTTGTGAAACGCTTTAGGTAAGAAGAAATTTTATTACACTTACCAACTTATGTTGAAGCAAGACCTGGCCCTCTGCTTGTTGTCTTGGGGGGATAGGGCGCACACATCTCCTATGTTCCTCTATTAGATATTGTTGCCAGGAGAGGGAGCTTCCTAAGCATGCTCAGTGTAGCTCCCTGAGATTGGGCGTGTAGTATAGATCTAGCAATCAGCTGTGACTGCTCCCCGTCCACCTTGTACTGTGAGATAATCCAAACAGCAGCAGCATGAGAGCTGTGTCTGTGTCCATGCAATTGTCATTATCCCCATGTAAACCTTCATATCTCCTATACCGATTGTCAAAGAAATGTGATATTTCCAGGATACACAGGGCACCCTGAGAGTTGTTACTAAACCACCCCCTAAACATAACAAGTTGCCAGATACAGGGTCACAAGAATAAAATCTTAATACCAATCGGATATTTTCACATTAAGGGTGGCGATTTTAAGACCTTGGTTGCCAAATTGAGTTTGCATGTTAGGGGCCCCCGGGGGTCACTTCCATTGACATGAGCTTTAGGGTACTGTCAATTTTCTGCTGTGGTGCCCCAAATATATACTTGCTCACCAAACTTCAAGACTACGTTCAGACTGGCGGTGCGGTTACCTATTCCTCATTCCATGAAATACTGCCTAGGGCGGAGACGCTCAGTACTGCTCACTTCTGCCTGGAGTAAAATCTGCAGACTCTGTGGTGTAACAGAGTGGCTGGTGGGGTGCCTGTTACACATAGCTGACTACTTACCTTCTGTGATCCTCAATTTCTCTTGAACAGAGGGATGTCGGCAACTGGAAATGTGTGAGCCAGTAGGAAATGCTTTTTGTCCCCCACTCCCATTAAAATTTCATACCCATCATTTAATGCTACCCTATAATGCTATAATAGCTATCCCCTTACTTTCTATGAACTTCAATTTCTCTGTAAGAAAAGGAAAATGTAATTGCAAGTAGGGGACCCTTGTGGCAAATTTCCCCCTGTCATACTGTGCTACTCTGTCATACATAGCTGGCCATTTACCTTCTGTGAACCCTAATTTCTCAGGAATGGGGAGATGTAGGGACCTGAAGATGTAATAAGAACAACATGCCCCACCTTGGCTATCAGTACCCCAAATCCTCTGGAATAGATACGTCCAGAGAAATGCAATTCATGTGACAAAAAAGGTTAGCAGCCCCCTATAACTGACTGGACGCATTGTATAGTGTAGTTTCTTCTCTGTGATACAGGAACAGTGAGCAGGGAGCAATGTATGACAGCTTTGGTTTTGTATATTTCATTAATAAAATGAGCATCAAATGGTGAAAGCAGAATTTCTTGATTTGTCATTTATTTTATTTGGTGCATGTACGTTACGGTAACTAGAAACAGTTTAATTTAATTTCCTTTTTGAATTAAAACTATTCCAGTATATATTAATGTTTGTTTGCATTGTGGCCCACAAATTTTATCTTAAGGTCAACAGCGGCCTCCAGATAAAAGTTAGGCACCACTAATGTATTTCATAGAGGCTATTGTAAATTTTGTTTTCACAATTTTCCTACCAGTGACTTTTCATTTTTGGACACGTTAAAACCTACATTTTAGGTCTGAAAATGACTGATATCCCCATACCACCTTTTAGCACAGATTGACAGTGGAGATTAACAGAATATTTTTCCTTCTTGCTCAACCATGCAATACTGAGTAAAGCAGTGTATGTGATCACTTACATTGACAAGGCAATATATCCCTGGTATATTAGGCAACAAGTAAACGGTACTCAAAGGTGATGTGTTGGAAGCTGGAAAAAAATGGGCAAGTTTAAGGATTTAGGCAACTTTAACAAGGGCCAAACTGTTATGGCTGTATGAGCGGGTCAGACTGTCTCTAAAACAGCAGGTTGTGTGTTTTCTGCCATGCAGCGGTTTGTACCTATTGTACTTTGTAGCTACCATCCTATCTCCCTTCTCCTTTATGCCTCCAAACTTTTGGAGTGCCTTGTCTATAAAAAAAAAAACTCACAAAAAAAAACTGTGGAGTACTAATCCAAAATGTGGCATTTTTTGAGTTAACAATATCCACAGGAATACCTCAATATGTTTCCATAAGCAGTTCATGTATTGTTTTAGTTACCTATAAACACTATTTGAACAGTTAAAGCTTATGCACTTGTCAGCAATGTTTCTATATACCCCAATAATATTTCAAAACATTTGAATTATAGCCTTTTTTCAAAAAGGGGAATTTTTTAAACATCGGAGGAACATATTGGTCTGAAAGACAGGGAATATCCAAGTAATGCTTTAAACTCCATATTAGGCTTAGATTGTGTTTTTATGCGGTATCAAACCAGTTGCTCATTTAATAATCATTTGTTGCTAAAGGTTGATTAGTATGCTTACCTTTTGTTTTCTTCTTGAAGAGATTTTATGTTTAGTTCTACAATTATAAAATTACTTTCCTTATTTGAAGCAAAATATTTGTTTTCTTGGGGGTGTCTAGATATACCCCCTCATATGTTATTAACAGCACTCTCTACACTCTAAAATTCCCCCCCTCCCAGTTAGGTTGTACTCACCTGACTGACCACATCCGGTTTTTCCCTGGCAAGTGGATTTGAAACTCTCAAACCCACTCCGGATTTCTAAGGTAGAAAACCAAACCATATCCCACCCCCATTGTTTCGGCATTTTCTTTACACCGTCTGCTCTCCTTTTTTTAGGTGTTTTCTACTTCCTATGTTCTGTTACCAGTCCCACAGGATACTACACATACATACGGTTTGCAATAGGTCTTAATTTTATTTCTAGTTGCATTGCTAGCTAAATTCTTTTGTGTCTTGAGATTTATGTCTTGCCTAAACTCTGACACTCTAACATCATGGACTGCCCTGTCGGACCCCCACTCAACAGCTCCAGAGGCAACATATCCCATTGCTTGAAATTTCTTTCATTAAATACTAAGGGACTTAATATCCCCGAAAAAAGATCGATGTTTTTACGTTTGGCCCACAGACACAAATCCCAAATAATATTCTTTCAAGAGACCCTCTTTCGAGCCTCTAGCATCCAAAAACTAACATCAACCAAATACCCTACAGCATATCATGCAAAAAGCCCAATCTCCAAATCTAAGGAGGTATCGATATTACTCTCAAACCAAGTTCATTTTCAATTAAACGAGCAAATGGTTAAAGAAGGCCGATACCTGTTTTTAAAAGGACATCTAGATCACAAACCAGTAACATTGGCTAAAGGGTATGCTCCCAATGTGGGCCAACCTAAGTCTTTAAAAAAGTAGTGAGACTCCTTCAAGGTTTTACCACAGGAATACTCATCCTAGGGGGTGACTTTAACGTACCCCTAAACCTAATATTAGACTCCTCTACAGGCGCTGCCACTCTGACCTTTTAAGAACTCCGAACTATAAAATCCTCCTTGTCATCGCTAATGATTCACCATACCTGGCGTACACTATATCCCAGTACCAAAGATTAGACATTTTTCTCACACCCTCACAAAAGATATACTCACCTAGATTACTTGTTTCTGTCTCAGAGAGACCTTGATTCCTTGTCCTAAGCTTCCATTGAACCAATTAGTGTTTCAGAACATGCCCTGATCACATTCACTCTCTCCTTCCCAGATGGTGAACCCAGAATGAAATTTTGTAGACTTAACCCTTCTCTATTAGAAGATGTTGCAGTGGTTGGGGATGTTAAAACCAGACTAGAAGATTTTGAACACAATACAAAGCCAGATATGGATCCTGCAGTGGTCTGGGCAGCACATAAGTGTGTGGTCAGGGGCATTTTCCTAAAGTGGACTGCCAAATTTTAGACAAAATGACATCATACAATTACTAAAAAAGGTTCAGAATGCAGTGAAAGAAAAGATGTAAATATGGCCCAACTAGCATTCCAGATGACTCCACAGAGGGATCAGAAAGACCTGTTTTAGAATTAGAATTTAAAAATGCCTTAAAACAACTGAAACTAGGGAAAAGCCCAGGCTCTGATGGCTTGACAACCCAATATTATAGATCTTTCGTTTCTTCTCTATCTCCACATTTTCTCTCTACCTTCAATGTGTTTAAGAATGGAGGAACACCACCTAAAAAATTCCTGGAAGCCCACATAACGGTAATTTTTAAAGAAAAAGATAAAGATACTAAATGCTGCAGCAAATATGGACCCATATCCCTACTGAATGTAGATTTAAAAATTTTTGCTAAAATATTAGCCAACAGTCTGCTCTCGCTTATTCCAAATTTGGTGGACTTGGTGGCATTGAATCTGGCGTACTGGGCCCAAAAATCCAATCAACCATGTTTCTTTCTTTCTACGGATGCAGAGAAAGCATTCGACAGGCTTGCCTGGGACTATATGGCTTGGGTTCTTGACTCGATCGGAATCTGTCTTTTGATGGGTTCACAAATTCTTTCTCTGTATTCCAATCCATCAGCCAGAATTAGGGTAAATGGCCTTCTGTCCACTACTCTTCTCATCCGGAATATACCCAGACAAGGCTGCCCTCCTTTCACCCTTTATTTTTGTCCTCGCCTTGGAACCACTCCTAAACCAAATCAGAGCAGATGCCACAAACTCTGGTTTACGAATTGGTAGTAAAAAATATAAACTGGCAGCATAAGCAGATGACATCCTTCTTGACAAATCCCAAATCATCCCCACCAGCACTGCTACTGTTTCCAGATAATTTACAGTCTCTCTCTCATTTCGAAATTAATTACACGAAATCCTCAGCCCTAAACATTTTACTTTCTGTTATGCAAGCGGGTGTGGACCCACTGTGCCACTGACTGGGTATACTCCAGAGGGGCGTGACTAAGCCGCTTCCAGGTCTTCGCTAGAGCCTCTGATGGTGAGGATAGGCTTGGGCTGCGGAGTAGCTGCCAGGTGCCACTCCAGAGCAATCCCCAGGCCAGTGGCAGCTGACCACAGGGGTCAGTAAACCCGGTGCAAGCAACGAGGGGCTTGCGTGGCCAAGAAGTCCAGAAACAAGGATCCCAGATCAGGGTCAGGCGGCAAACAGCCAATGTCCAAAAATGTAATCCGGGGTCAGGGTCAGGCAGCAAACAGGCAAAGTCCAAAAACGTAATACGAGGTCAGGGTCAGGCAGCAAACAGGCAAAGTCCAAAAACGTAATCCGAGGTCAGGGTCAGGCAGCAAACAGGCAAAGTCCAAAAACGTAAGCAAGGTCCGGTACACAGCAAAGCAAAACAGAGAAAACACCTTAGCACTGAGAGTTGGGTGCCGCTCCGTCGCTCCCCCCCTCCCCTCTCCATAGAGCATGAACGGTGCTGTATGTACAGCACCGTTCATGCATCGTGCAGTCCCTTGTCGTTGGAAAGGATCGTGAAAGATCCTTTCCAACGACAAAAATTGCAAGTGTGTATGCAGCTTTAGTGAACCTACTTACAACCAAGACATTTTTTATCTGCCTCCAATATGAAAGAGCAATGCTCTAGACAGCTCACGCCCTTCAAGAAACTGTCTGTAGCCACAGACCCACTCAGCCATACGATTTCGGCTATATATGGAATTCACTCCGACCCCCCTGAAAACCTTTCGGATCGTTTCTGTAAACAATGTGAATCAAACCTAAACCAGACTTTTACAGATAAAATTCAATGCTTCTGGTCCAAGATTTAAAACTTGATTTCAAAAATCACAGTAGAACCAACCCCTATCTCTCCGGCACAGATTTTGATACATCATACTCATAACCCATCGCACAAATTCAAGTAAACTCTTCTGTTTCACACCTTAAACGCTGGCAAATTTCAATAAAGCCTATTTTGGAAAAAAAAAAAAAAGAACGCCGTGCGGCTTTATTCTAAGATGGCGCCCGCAAGCCCTGCATGTACCACCAGTGCGCCAGAGGCTCCCCCAGACGCAGGAGGGTGACTTTTCCACCCTGCCTAAGCCATCAGCTACTGAGATGGTCTGCGTTCTGGAAGATCGCTCCACTCAGGGGAACAGTACTGCATTGCAGCAACGTAAAGAGGCTTTATTCAGGGCTAGAGAAGCCTGTGGCCCTGTTCAGAATGAAAGGCCCATACCCCCCTAGAGGAGTCGGATCGCTCATCACACTTATCAATGGCCTTGGACTCTCCCTCTCCTGACCCTGAGGTACCACATTTTTCCTCCTTGTTTACTTTAGAAAGCTTTCAATCTATTATATATACAGCATTGGAATCTCAGTTTAGGTGAAGGATGAAGGAAGAATATTACCGCACTACCCAGGAAGCTTGAAATTCAAACACTGCATTATAAGTTAGAGGAAGCTGAGAACCGGGCTCGTCCATCTAACTTGCGTATAAGGGATCTCCCTAAACATATTGTTGATCTTCCATGTACTATTTTAGGGATCCTACAGAAACTAGCCCCTGATATACCAGTACAGCGCCTAGAGATGGACCAGGTACACAGGACACTTAACAACCATCAACCAAAAGGACCACCTCGTGATGATATTATCAAGTTTTACTTCTACCATACAAAATAGCGCATACTTCGCTCTTCCAGAGAGAAGGAACTGTTGTCTTTTTCAGGACATACATATCAGGTTTTTGTGGATAGGATGCCTATACCCTTACAGAAGAGAAGGGCGATAAAACCTTTTATTTAAATTCTTCAGCAACAACATCAAGTGCAACACCATTGGGGATTCCTATGTCTTTCTGATATCAAGGGTGTGGCCCACCCTATCCTCCCACGGTCGTAGTGGGCTGTTGTTTGCGAATATTAATGTCAATTGGTGTATTTTGAACTTTATTGTTTTCTTTGTTCTGTCTTTTCTTTACTATTCTTACTTTTCCGTATTACCTACCCCTTTCTAATCCTGTCCCTGGTTCTCCCCTTCCCAGACCCAAACTGGCCGGGCTCCTACTAATTTGGTGGCTTGGGTGCACTTCAATATTGGGAGCCTTCTCATATCAGTTGCAATGCCGATAACCATTTTGAGCCTAAATGCACAAGGCCTAAACTCCCCGCACAAGCGAACTAAGGCATTTTGAAACTTTCATTCCAAATATTTAGATATAGTCTGTCTCCAGAAGACTCACTTTTCAACTACTTCTTGCCCCAGATATTTTAGTAGTTCCTACTCACAAGTTTTTGTTGCAAATGGCCCCTCGAAAACGAAGGAAGTCCTGACTGGTTTCTGGAAGTCTCTCCCATATACATGTGATGTGAATGTGGTGGATCCAGAGGGGAGATACCTCATATTAGTGGGCCAAATAGGTGATGTTTTAGTTACAATTGTGAATTATTATGGCCCTAGCATGAAACAGATCAAATTTTTCACTCAGCTGCTTACTCTAGTTAAGCAACATCAAAAAAATGATATAATAATAATTATGTCTGGGGACTCTAATTTGATTGTTCACCCATTCCTTGACAGATCCCAAACCAAACAGGTCCTATCGAACCAACCAATAGGCCCTGAGTCTACCCCATTTGCAAAATTTTTGGGGTAGCCCTGAGTCTACCCCATTTGCAAAATTTTTATGGAGACATAATTTGGTGGATTGCTGGAGGAAGCTACTTTCCCACAAGCAGGACTGTACATTTGATTCTCACCCTCACAATACCTGGTCTAGGATTGATCATGTTCTTATTTCCTCAAACATCCTGTCTTCGGCTATATCCAACCTATTTCTTGGTCTGACCATGACACAGTTTTGTTATCAGTGTCTTCTTTATATGAACAGCCAAGGGAATTTAAATGGACGTGTCGATACCGAGTGACCCTGACGTGACCCTAGAAATTGGCAATGCACTGAAAGATTCTTTCCAATTAAATAACGGTGATGTCTCTACGAGTACGTTATAGAACGCAGACAAGGCGGTTATACAGGGCTGTTTTTTACAACTAGCTACCTGCCATAAGAGGCAATCTCACATAGCTGCCTTGTAACTTATATTTCAGAACTTATCATCTCAAGGTAAATCTACTCCCACCCCTTCCCTGAGATGACAATTGGATAAAGCTAGGCAAAAATTAGATATTTGCCTCTCGGACCAGGCTGACAGGCAGATCAGATGGACCCGCAATAAATATTAAACTAAAAGTAATAAGCTGGACTCCATGCTTTCTAAGAGATAACGCTCTAAGTTTGGAGCCATATCGTTTGCACATACCAAACTTTAACCCATCTAGTCATCCTAATAAAATTCTGTCAGAGTTCCAGTCTCATTTGTGTAAACTCTATGCTACCCCCGATACTATTACGCCTGAAAAAATCAGGAGTTAGCCCCTGCAGATACCTGACTAGTTGCATATGTCACTTGAAACACCTATTACATCTCTAGAAGTGTAACATGCTATAAAGATGCCTAAACCACATAAGAGACTGGGACCTGAGGGATTCTCATTTCTGTATTACAAGAAGTTCTCTGATCTGCTTGTTCCTTGCCTGGTAAAATTATTTAGGTATTTAGGTTTTTGGCCCAGATACCCCATCTGCAAATATTTGTATGTTACCTAAGCCTAATTTAGACCATAGTTCTTGGTCCAACTACAGACCTATTTCACTGTTAAACTTGGACGTGAAGTTGCTGGCAAACATTCTGGCATCCAGCCTTAATACTGATATTGGTAGTTTGGCAGTGAACAAGTTGGGTTCATACCCTAGGTGAAAATATCCGCAGGCTGCTTCACTTGATAGAATTAGCGCAATCCTGACGTACTCCGGCTATGTTATTGTCTCTTGACATTTGCAAAGCTTTTGACACGGTATCTTGGTTGTATCTTTTAACTCTACATAGCACATGGGGCTTTGGGCCTAATTTTCTATGTTGGATTAAGGCGTTATATACTGAACCTAGAGCTGCAGTACAATTTGCAGGGTTACGATCAGCATATTTTCCCATTGCTTGAGGGATGCGTCAGGGGTGCCCTCTATCACCTTTGTTGTCTGCTTTAGCAATGGAGCCCCTAGCGTTACTTATACAGTCAGATTTGGATATCGCAGGATTAGATGTTAGGGGATACCATCACAAAATGTCTTTTGCTGATGACGTCCTTTTCCTTGCGAACCCGACAATTTCTTTACCTAACCTCACTCAGGTGCTACTATATTTTTCATCTTTATTAGGTTTTACAGTAAATTATACTAAATCTAGTGCCCTCAATATTTCCCTTTCACTGGTGACACTAACACGATTGCAGGGGCACTTTCTATATAAATGGGAAGCGTATTAACGGTCATATTTGGTAATCTTTTTAACTGCTTTCTACGATACCATATTTGCTGCTAATTATGCGTCTATTTTGGGATCTGTTAAAGCAACTCTGAAGTCTTGGAAGAGATATCAAATTTTGTGGCTGGGTGGAATAGCAGGTTTGAAGATGACAGCTCTTCCAAGACTCCTTTATGTATTCTGAGTCTTTCCAGTAGTGATACCATCACACATGATTCTCTCTCTCCAATGCATTTTCCTGGATTTTGTGTGGCAAGGGTCCAGGACCAGTGTGTCTAAAAGGGTTCTATACTTATCTATGGCCTATGGAGGTTTGGCAATGCCAAATATCCTGTACTAATATAGAGCGGCTCAACTGGCTCCCTTGTCTGCATACCACGCCAAGACCAATAAGCCTCTATGGGTTGAATTGGAAACATTTGAGTTGTCTTCTATAGCGTTGGATACTTTACTTTGGATCCCTCCAAGTGTGCGTAAAAAGCTGTATAGCCCTATAACACAACATTTCTGAAAGTATGGGATGATGTCAAATACTCAGGTACGTTGATGTCACCGCATACTCTGTTGACAACTATAGTGGGTAACCCGGTATTCCTTCTGGGATGTGAGGCACTGTCTCGTTTAATTGAGTGGATAACTAGTAATATCGGTAGAGTTAAAGATTTTATGGTTGCCTCTGGAGTGTGCTCATTTGCATCATTTAGATCTAATTATGAAATACCCTCCTCATATTTGCAACTAAGCCATCTTGTTCAATCTTTGCTTAAATACACTAAAAACCCCCTCTCACCTATGTCTTTTGAGGGGAAATGTGACAAAGATCCTTTGGGTAAAGGTATTATCTCGATAATTTATCGTTCTTTGCTTTCAGCAGAAGTGAATGGTGTCTGGTTCCGACTAGATTGCCGAAATTTCAGCAAGTTTAAGCAAACAATGGCGAAGGCTTGGTCTTCGAATATCCCTACTGTGAAACTTTCAAAAACCTATGTCTAAATGAACCTTATTGCACATGCTCAGTTTGCACCGCACTTGACATATGCTAAGTGCGTAGCCTTATTCTGCACATGCCCAGTGCAAGCTCCAATCAGGGACTAGAGCGGCACTATATGAAGGCTCCATGATTTCCTTCCAGCGCAGATTGATTGTGACAACTTCTGTTTCCTGGTCTCTGCCCTCCGTACTCATGCATCCTCCGCGCTCCATTTGATTATACGTGTATGACCTCCAAGGTTTGTCTGCAAGCTATTATAAACACTGTTTATCCGCAAAGTAATTTGGACATATATCACTTCTGTTTGTCTGGAAAGTCATTGAACATTTACCAGCACTGTTATCTACCCAGTCATTGGACACTTACTACCTCTGTTTATCTGCAAGTCATTGGACATATATCACTTCGGTTTGTCTGCAAAGTCATTGGACATTTACCAGCACTGTTATCTGCCCAGTCATTGGACACTTACCACCTCTGTTTATTTGCAAGTCCTTTGGACATCTATCACTTCTGTTTGTCTTCAAAGTCATTGGACATTTACCACTACCGTTTATCTGCAAGGTCATTGGACATTTATTCTGCAAATAAACTAAAGGGACATTTACCCCTGTTAATTAATACATGTGTATGTGATCTCCCCGGTTAATCGCCATCAAGATTCCCTCACACAGAGCTCTCCTTTCTGAAGGCTGACAGGATCAATCCACCCACTATGAGCTAAGGAGGGAAACCCTCACCCCTTGAGGTAATGGCCCAGCAACTTTCCAGCCTTACTCAAGCAGTACAGAATTCTGCTTCCTCAGGGTCTGTGGTCCCTGCACCCCCGGACTGTGAACCCAGGGTTCCTTTACCAGAATACTTGGATAGTAATAATAGTAATAGTAATAATGGAGAACGAAAGGACTTCCGATCTTTCAAGAATTGCTGCCAGTTGCTTTTTGACTTACAGCCACGAACATACCCTACGGATGTTATATGGGTCAAAGTGGTGATCTCACTACTGCAGGGGGAGCCGCAGGCATGGGCTTTCTGCCTGATGGAGAAAGGTGATCCCCTTCTCCACTCATTGCATGGTTTTCTCAATGCTATTGGGGCCGTGTAAATTGACCCTAGTCATACAGCCTCAGCAGAACTAACCCTGTGCAGATTATGCCAAGGCTCCCGTCCTGTTGTAGACTACATTGCAGAGTTTAGAATGGCCTCTGCAGACACATCAGAAAGACCTTGGCGAAATTGGAAGCGGACTGCTGCTTCATTCCGCTTCCAATTTCGCCAAGGTCTTTCTGAACTGATCAAGAATGATCTAGTCTATGTCTCCATCCCTGAGTCTTTAAATGACCTTGTCATGTTGGTGACCTAGATCGATCGTCGTCTGAGGGAGACAATGAGAAAAGGGACGTTGTCAAAACCTTCAGTCGAGTAACGGCTACCAGCCGCTCCTTCGGTCTACACTGATATACCATCTACAGAAGGAGAGGAACCTATGCAAAATGCATGTGCGGTGCTGCGGGACACTTTCGTCTGAACTGCCCATGTCGCCCAGTGGGTAAGTCGCACTTACAGACTCCTATATGCCATACTTTAATTACTTTTGGAAAGGGGTTTATATTAATCTCTCTTATCCTTAAGTGGCCAGGAGGCCTCGCTGGGACCAACGCAATTATTGATTCTGGCGCAACTCATTGTTTCATGGACATACAATGCGCCCACGCTCATAGAATCCCAGTTCAAGAGAAAAGCCTTCCCATCGTTATTTCTTTGGCTGATGGTTCCACTCCCCCGTACCAGGCCAATTAACACTTGTACCACTCCAATGGAGGTACATACCCCTTTGGGCCATCATGAGCACTTATCCTTTGACTTGCTACTTTCCCCAATATTTCCAGTGTTTTTGGGACTATCTTGGCTCCAGATCCATGATCTCGATATCCATTGGTCTAAGGGTACCATTTCTTTTTCTTCTACGTTTTGCCAGCAGAACTGTTTACGGGAGACCAAAGAATCCTTAGTCGTGGCCACCTTGTCTTTGGAACAAGAAGCATTACTCCCAGAGGTGTACTGAGAATTTTTGGATGTCTTCGATCCAAAAGGGGCCGATACCTTGCCCCCTCATAGGCCATATGACTGCCCTATGGATCTTTTGCCAGGGTCTACTATCCCCTATGGACATATTTTCCCACTCTCTGATCCAGAGTCCTTGCACTGAAAACCTACATTGAAGAAAACCTCACTAAGGGATTCATCCGATCTTCACGCTCACCAGCTGGAGCGTGTATCTTCTTTGTCAAAAAAAGGCGACCATGTGTCGATTATCATGCTCTGGACCAGATAACCATCAAGAACCGATACCCACTTCCCCTGATATCTGAACTACTCCAAAGGCTCAGTACAGCAAGAATATTTATCAAGTTGGATCTCCACGGGGCATGTAATTTGATCCGCATCAGACTGGGGGATTAATGGAGGACTGCCTTCCACTCCCAGTACAGGCATTTCGAGTATCTAGTAATGCCCTTCGGACTGTGTCATACCCCAGCAACCTTTTAAAGTTTTGTTATTGACATTTTCAAAGAAATACTGGACGTATATGTCGTGATCTATCTGGACGACATTCTGATCTTTTCAGATTCCATTGAGGAGCATCATGAACAAGTAAAAGGGGTCCTTACTCAACTCTGGCAAAATCATCTCTTCGCAAAGATTGAAAAATGTGAACTTGAAAAGGATCGAGTACACTTCCTAGGCTTGGATATCTCTGGTCAAGGCATCGCCATGGACCAAAGTAAGGTTTCGGCTATCCTCGATTGGCTTGTCCCAACATCTCGCAAGGAGGTCCAGAGATTCCTAGGCTTCTCAAGATTCTATTGGAAATTCATTCGAGATTTTTCTCGCATCGCCTGACCTTTGACCCATTTAACTCGGAAACAGAAGATTTTCCAATAGAAAGATATCGCCCAGCAGGCATTCCAGCATCTGAAGACACAATTTACCACTGCTCCTGTGTTGGCACATCCAGACCCTAACTTGCCTTACGTGTTGGCGGTGGATGCGTCCAAACAAGCTGTTGGTGCCATTTTGTCTCAGAGATAAGGTGAGAAGCAAATACCGTGTCCTCTAGCCTTTTTCTCCAAGAATCTATCGTCTTCCAATTACAATGTGGGGGACAGAGAGCTACTTGCAATTATGTTAGCCCTGGAAGAGTGGGGATATCTCCTAGAGGGTGCTCTTCACCCAATTGTGATATGGACCCGATGGTCCCTTTTCTTCTCACGATTCAATTTTTACATATCATACCAACCAGGCTCAAAGAATGGGAAACCAGACGCCTTGTCTTGGACAATTCCAGGGCTGAGTCCCCTGAACGTGGAAAACCTAAATAGCCACTTTCTCCTGTTAGAGACACAATTACTGAACCAAATCAAGGAAACTTCCAAGACCCTTTTGCCTGATACAGAGGAACTCTTGACTCAAGAAGCAGGTTTTCTGTTACATCAAGGAAAATTTTTGTCTCAGTACCCTTACGGACTCCTGTCCTTCAACGCATGCATGCCCATCCCATGGCTGGACACTTCAGTTCCCCCAAGACTATTGAATCAACACGCCACAAGTTCTGGTGGCTTGCTTTAAACAAGGATTGTACCGAGTTTGTCCAAAGATGTGATGTTTGTGCTAGAAGCAAAGGTCAAACAGCACTACCAATGGGGCTCCTGAGACCTCTACCTATTTTCGTGGATGGAGAAGAGAAATTTGAGGTGGAGAGAATACTGGACTCTCGAAGAGGTAAAGGCATACAATAACGTATTAAATGGAAAGGGTTTAAACTAGAGGAAAGCTCATGGGAACCTGCAACATCAGTACATGCCACCCGGTTAGTGAATGACTTTCACCGGCAGCATCCAGAGAAACCAAGTCAAGAGGGCATCCAGAGGCCGCCCTTAAGGGGGGGGGGGAATAATTTCACAAACCTATGTCTAAATGAACCTTATTGCACATGCTCAATTTGCACCGCACTTTGCACATGCTTAGTGTGTAGCCTTACTCTGCACATGCCCAGTGCAAGCTCTTGAGGCTAGGGCGGCACTATATGAAGGCTCCATGATTTCCTTCCAGTGTGGATTGATCGTGACAACTTCCTGTTTCCTGCTTCTCGCTACTCATGCATTCTCCGCTCTCCATATGATTATCCGTGTTTGACCTCCAAGGTTTGTCTGCAAGCTGTTATAACCACTGTTTATCTGCAAAGTAATTTGGACATCTACCACTTCTGTTTGTCTGCAAAGTCCTTGGACATTTACCAGCACTGTTATCTGCCCAGTCATTGGACATTTACCACTACTGTTTATCTGCAAGGTCATTGGACATTTATCACTGTCTTTTCTGCAAATAAACTGAAAGGGCATTTACCCCTGTTAACTAATACATGTGTGTGTGATCTCTCACAGAGCTCTCCTTTATGAAGGCTGACAGAAACAAGTGAAAAGGTTAATTGGTATTTTATTAATGAACTATTGAATGCTAAACTTTGTGATTCTTTGGGAGTTTTCCAAACTGTATGGATGCCTTATCTCACTAATTATCACTAATTATTTACCTGGGGATTTCAATATGTATCAACTTTCTTTATGAAGTGCCCCTTTGTCAAGGCCACCCTAATTGATAATAGTGACCATACTTGGTCTTGGGTCTTTTTTAATGTTAGTGTGTAGTTTTTTTGTTCTCTGTATATTGGTGCGCACATTAGGTCTAAATTTGTCTTGTACTCTATATTTTTCTGTTGGAGCCACAGCTCCTGATTGCCTACCAATGTGTGTCATAGTTCTTTTTGCCCTTTTCCCTTTATGTTTTTATTATGTATACTTGTTTTATTGAAAATTTTTACTCAATAAAAAATATTGAAAACAAAAAAACACTGAAAATATGACTTTTTTTTTTTTATCATTCGCAAACATCATAAGTAGTTAAACTATGCATCCAGATTTCCTGCTAGTGGGAAACGGCTGGACAATAACAGAAGAAAAAAATGGCAAACCATTAGGCCCTGCTTAGTTGCCAAGAGAACTGTGTGACATTTTCATGGTTCAAATAATGTTTTAGTGTGACCTTTTATTTCTGCAAGTCTGGGAAAGAATTACCCTTTATCCATGGCATAAACATGACTGTTGGCTATATTAGGAGACTATCTCATGTTTGAAGTAACAGGTAAAAACTCAGCAGCTGATTGTTATCAGAAGAGAACACTGACTTAGAAAGATGAAAATCTTTCCCGATCATTATTGTTGTCCCACCAATAGGCAGTACAAGCAGCAACTTCACTCCTCAATTCAATGGTAAATCAGCAGAATCGATTTGGAACACTCGTAACATTGAAGGTCTTTCTGTTATTTGTGTCTGGCTAATAAAAAAAAACAGAAGATTTTTTTTACCTGCTTTTCTTGCAAGAGCAAGACAGTGTTTGTAGCTTAGTATGTTTTGTGTCACTTTTGTGAATAAATTCCCTACCAGGGACTTTTTTCGTTTTTGGACTCATTTTAGGTCTGAAAATGACTGATTCCCCCATACCACCTTCTGGCACAGATTGACAGTGGAGATTGACAGGATATTTTTTCTTCTTGCTCAACTATGCAATACTGAGTAAAGCAGTGTATGTGATCACATTGACAAGCCAATATATCTCTGGTATATTAGGCAACAAGTGAACAGTACTCGAAGGTGATGTGTTGGAAGCTGGAAAAAATGGGCATATTTAAGGATTTAGGCAATTTTAACAAGGGCCAAACTGTTATGGCTGTATGACCGGGTCAGACTGTCTCAAACAGCAAGTCGTGTGTGGTGTTTCTGCCATGCAGGGGTTTGTACCCATTGTACTTTGTAGCTACTGACCTATCTCCCTTCTCCTATATGCTACCAAAATTTTTAAAAGCCTTCTCAAAAAAAAAAAAAAAACTTTCTGAACACCAACTTAACCGACTGCAATCGGCCTCTCGTGCTACCCATTTCACCAAAACAGTTTTAAGGTCGCCAATGACATCCTCAGACCTAGGTCTCTCCTCCTTAACATCAATCTGCCACAGGAAACGGATTAAGAACTGATTGGGAATGACTGCTATGAACTATGAAGGAGATCCCAGTGGGAGGCCACTCGCTAGCCCCCCCCATCCACGTCATCGAGCAAAACAGCAATGTCAGTGGAATTATTCACAAGAGATTTTTTGACAGTCATCTTATGTCTGTATGCACCGATATGTGTGTGTGAAGAGAAGGGGCCAGGGACTATCCTGGTTGATTCAATCCCACAGAAGCGCTCATGTAGCACCAATCGCTTTTCAAAAACTTAAGAGAAAGGTTTTAGGACATGACTTTTGTGCTTCAATGATATTTTGTGCATGCTGGTTGGCCATCAGAGGATTACCACGTCAGGTGTGTAACAAGTTTCATATCAAAGAGACAATTTGACATATCACTTGAAACATCTGCTTACAGGGCAAAAATAATGTACACAGACAAGTAATTTAACTTTTAATTTTCTATATTACAATACCAGTGGGTCACTTGTTTACATATACTTTTTAAATTTTTGGTAGTATTGTCAATACATTACTCTGAAACAAAAGTTTTGGGTAGCCTTCCAAAAGGTTCTTACAATGAATTGCTTGAATTATGGCCCTTTCCTTCAGACAGAACTGGTGTAACTGTAAATTAACAGTTGTTTGTAATGGCCAAATACCTTGACCTTGTTGTCTTTAAGCTATTTTTGACAACCTTGACGGTGTTCTTGGAATCATTGTCCATTTGGAAGACCCATTTCCGAGTTTCTGCTGAGTTCTTGGGATGTTGCCGCTATATACATTCATAATGTTCCTTGAAAAGTACCCCCACAACATTAACAGTTTGGACGGTGTTCTTTTGACCTGCAAGCCTCACACTTTTTCCTTCAAATATAACAGTGGTCATAAAACAGTTGGGTGTGGAATTTTTCAGATCATAGGACATTTTCCTGAAAGTAAGATCATTTTGACTTTTCAACGCCTTTTTGGAACAGTGGCTCTTTCTAGCTAAGCAACAGCCTTTCAGGTCATATTCATTTAGTTCTTGTATTATGGATACAGAAACTTGCCTACCTGTTTCCTCTGACATCTTCAAAAGGTCCTTTATGGTTATTCCAGGATTATTTAGCACTTTCCATACCAAATGCCTCTAGGAGGCAGTGTGTCTCCTCCTTAGTGGCATGACTGCTCTGTAGTTCCGCGTTTATAGATGTATATTATTTTTGCAAATTAACATTCAGGTATTTGGAATTTGTTCCCAAGCATAAACAAGATTTGTGGAGGTCCTCAATATTTTTTTCTGATGGTCTTGTCTGATTTGTTTTGATTTTAATGTCAAGCTTAAGAGGCAGAGAGTTTAGTAGTGGGCTTTAATATGCATCCACATGTTGACTTACTGGAAGTGATACTGCAAAAAAAACTGAAAAAATGAAATAATCCGACTGAACATTCTGGCAAGAAATTGCCTTTGCCCTACACAAAGTACTGCAAATCTACTTAATGAGATGCCAATTTTATAGCTTAAATAAAATCCATAGAAGGGGCCAACTGATGGCAGAGTAGGAAGCACATTGCTGTAGCTCATGCATCCGTCCGGTAAAAACGTAATCCACCCTGCACCTGGGAGACGATATACTATGCATCTCCATGGGGCCTAGATCATAGAAAGGGGGATCCAGAAGAAAAGTGGCAGCATCTGGGAAGATTCCCAGACTTTTCTCCTCCTCAGGCCGAGTAGGCCGCAACCAGGCGCAAAGCCTGGGCCTCAATTAAAAAATACAGCTGAGCCATGAGCTCTGGCGGACTAAGCCGAAAGATGCAACCTCAATTTATGGAGACCCCCACGGCCCTGGAACGCCCTGATCCAGAACCTGGGCAGCAAGTTTGGCCTCCATCATCTCCAGCACCCAATGTACTGCACACTATCCTCATACCCCCCAGCACAGCAGCCACCAGTCTCTCCCATCGCCGGTCCCTGCATCCCATCCAAGTTAGCTGAATCTTCCAGCTCGAGTGCCATTTTTCTCCCAGGGTAGTATGCATGGGACTGGAAAGCTCACCTCCGGGCCCTTCCTACTAGACATGGACCTGGAACATAGCATCGGCTGTTTGGAAGTTAGCTGTAAAACAAAGTTCCAGGCTATGCAGGGATCCCTGCAACACGTCACTAATACTACCACCACTTTGCAACAAACCTGCTCAAAGTTTTCTTCACAGGTATCCTCTCATGAGAAGATACTTAACCTCACGAAGCACAGATCAATGCTCCCTTCCTACTCCATGATGATGCAGAGATTTGCAACCATTGGAGGAGCAAACAGGGGCTACCTGAAACAGTTCCCATAGCTGAACTTGCCACTGCAGCTTATTCCATCTTTGCTGAATTACTGGGTATACCATCTGATGTTGACATAGAAATCCACCAGGTTCATAAAACCCTGGGCCCATGCAGAAGAGACTTCCAGCAGAGAGTCGCAGCGGTCTAAAGATGTAATTTGTCAGATACATTTCTACCGTACTAGGGAAGATATAATGTGCAAAGCCCGGGACACACTTGATATTGAGTGTGCTGGAGTGAACTACAACTCTTACCTGATCTGTCTAAGCATACATTTGGTGATCTGCATACAGCCCTCAAACCTCTACTCTCCGTGCTGCATGAACGGAACATCCTATACCTATGGGGATTCCCTTTTTATTTGATTGCCAAGGTGGAAAGAACCATGTCTTTCCTGACCCCTCAGACCTACCACAGCTCCTGATGGATCTCAAGCCTCCAGATGTTTTCCTCCCAGATTCGTGGTTGTATTTTGTGATTATGCACAATATGTTATTGCACTATTTTCCTACATTTTGTACATAGTTTATATGGGCATTGCAGATTCTTGCTCCTATACACTTTAAATGTAGGCCTTCTGGTTGATTCATGGATCAGCATTACTATATAAGTACAAAATAGGTTATGTGGATCCTTTGAATAGGCGCTATAGAATCCAGAAGCTATTGGTTGCAAATACATTTTGGCTTCGTGCAACTCTGCTGGTTTAAGCATTTATATGGAAGTGTAACTTAAACTGTAAGATAAGTTCGTGGTTGTTATTTGCAATTTTGCACTATAGGTTATGGCACTATTTTTCTGGATTTTGTACTAGTAACATAGGTATTTTGCCTTGGCGTGAATGCTCAAGTCCTGCCTTGAGTTGTCACCTCACCTGCATAGGTAAACCGCCTAACTAGGTGGCTTTTCAAGGTTATTACCTTCCCATTAGTCTGCTCATCGACGCTTGGGACATTAGCCCATCCCAATCGTCAAGAGCTTTGTCCTTGTGTGTGAACCCTTTTCCTATTCCCAACTCTCCATATCACTCTCCTCCCCCACCCTAACCTCCACCAACTCCCAACTTTACAAAATTAGGTAAGTCTTTACTCTAAATTTGGTACATCCGATCTTCCCATCTCCCTCTCAACACAAATTTCGTAGTGTTGCACCTCAAGATTGTTTATGAATATGTAAATAGATATGTATACGTATATAGAGGTATAAATATATATATATATATATATATGTGTGTGTGTGTGTGTATATATATAATGTATGTGTATAGGTGCAGCAATGGTGTGAGTAAACACGAAACCTGTTTATCTTGATCTGGTCATAGGGCCTTCCTAGGGGGTCTCCAAGTGCAGGGCTTCACAGAGTAACACACAAGTGATACAACAGCTGCCAGGAGACAAGACCTAGTTTCCCAGGACAAACAGACGACCAATTAGGCCTTCAAAGGGCAATAATCCATTCACCTGAGCAAACAGGAGATGGAGGGAAAAGTGAACAGATGGACTGGGGTGATGACCCAGCTGGACATTTATAGACCCCTAAACATAGATTCCAGCTGGAGATTTTTCTATCAAATTTAGTTGGGAGGTCCATCAAATTACATTAACCAATCCCAATCTAGTGGGGTGTGTGCCAACTGATGGTCAGCGTACCGAACACACCCACTAACCAATCAAGGAGTCCCAATGTTACCTAATAGGACTTAACTATATATTAAGGGGAGCTGGAAGTTAACAAGGGAAAAGAGGGAATGATGGAAGCTCTGAGGGAATCAGGCTCATGAATTACCCATCAACATCCATACAGGTAGCTATTACACATTCTTGAATTGCATTCTATGTTATTTGATGTATAGTGTATTACTTAGTTACTAGATTCTTACAGGGGTTACTACTAACAACTTGATGTTCATGTGATATATATGTGACATTGATTCAAGTTCCTATATGTTTAAATATCTGATAATATTGCTGTGTACTTTGTCTTACCTTGTTTCTTAATTAAACTGTTTGAATGACTAGCTATTATTTGTGCATGAACCTTCTTTAATTGAATATCTATATGCATTGATAGAGGATATAATTTCCATATTTATGCAGATAAAATATAGATAAAATATACCTAAATAACAGTAGTACCATGGTGCAAACATCCTAGCAACCCCAACCTTTGAAAATCCACTCTCTCAATGCTAAGGGGCTTAATAATCCTTCTAAAGGTTCGCAAATCTTTACGGCCAAGGATTCAGCATATGGAACTGTTGGTAGCTGAAGATAAAGATAGATATGAAAAATATAAACTAATGTGGTCAGTTTAGGATTAATTAAAGGAATCCCCCCAGTTCCAGATATATCTCTCTTTAAGCGACACATGTCCCTTGGCAATGATTTAGCATATTTTCTAAATCTTGGTACTCATCTTTTCTATTCAAGGATTGAGTTGTCTATATAGGCTTGCATCATTTTCCTTACCCTCCCTCTCTTCCCCTACATTACCCCAAAACCACTACCCCTTTCCCCTTTATAATCCTCTAGGGCTTTGTACTTGTCTGTTTGTTTTTGTTTCCCCCCCTCTAGTTTTAGTTGAATGACATCAATACGTGAATGGCTTGTTGTAAATACTGTCCCTTCAATTTTTTTTTTTTTTTTTTACAGCTTGGGTATATACTATTGCATTGTTGGACATACTTTGTAACCAATTGTTTATTGTTTGTCATGGACATTACCTATTTTCCTTCCTTCGATATGTTTTATACGTTACACTGGGGATCACTTTTGAACACACGTTTGGTTGACTTAAATTTTTAAGCTTATTTACACTTAAATAGGTATGCCGATTCTAAAAGTGCAGTTTTCTTCTATTACGTCAGGTTTTTTTTCTACTGCTTATTTTATTGCAGTTTACTGTAGCATGGATTTGTATAGGATATTCATTTACACGCAAGACAGTGTGGTCAGAGGTTGTGCCCTGCTCTACGTACTGAAGAAGCAAAATTTATTTTTCAACTTACACATGTATTTCCTTACCTTATCGAGATCATGTCTGGCTCTGCTGTTTCTTGTCGTAAGTGCCTAAACAACCGATTCAGTTAGGTATATTTGTGACAGTTTCACCATTCCCAGTAAAAGGGCGAACATCAGCACATTTGTAGAGCAAGCATATTTGGCATATTTCACAGGTAAACTTGGTGATTAAGTCTTGGACCCATCATAAGGTGTGCAGACAGTGTGTCCAGGGTTTATGGATGTGGACAAAGGTAACACAAGATAAGATGTAATTTGGTATACCTATGGTTTGGCGACAGCCAGGAGATCATTTCAATGATTGTTACTTTTGTATAGTGAAAATTTCAGGATATACCAAGAAAAAAAAATGGAACAGAGTATCTTAGTCTACCATCGGCTATACGCCCAGTTTCGGTTTTCGTTACACTACTTTCTCTTGACGAACATGATTATGGTGATGAACCAGGTAAAAATAATGATGAAGAGTTTGAAATTAAGAAGGACTCTCTTCAGAAGGGGTTTGATCAGCATGAGTTGAATGATTTGGCTTGTGATTTGGGACTACTGAAGAATGCTTCAGAACTCCTAGCATCAAGACTGCGTGAGAAAAACTTACTTCAAAAAGGAACAAAGGTATCATAGTTTCAAACCAGAGAAATTGCATTTCTGCAGTACTTTAGAATTGACAGTGGCTTTGTGTATTGCCATAACATACCTGATTTATTGGAGGAATTGGGAATTCCATTCTATAACTCAACTGAATCTATTCATCAATAGCTCTAAGCGGAGCTTAAAGTGTGTCCTCGCTCACAATGGCAATATTTTTGGGCATTGGCCATTTAGTTTTTCTTTGTGAAGAATATGCAGACATAAAGAGAGTCATTTAGTTGCTGCAATATCACCAACACAATTGGGTCATCTGTGTTGACCTTAAAATGGTACGCTTCCTTCTTGGTCAACAACGCGGATAAACCAAGTATCTCTGTTATCTGTGCATGTGGGACAGCAGAGCTCATGAGAGGCAGTTCAAAATATAGATGGACAATGACCCAAAACATACAGCCAAAGCAACCCAGGAGTTTATTAAAGCAAATAGGTGGAATATTCCTGTGTGGCCAAGTCAGTCACCTGATCTGATCCCAATTGAGCATACATTTTACTTGTTGAAGACTAAACTTTGGACAGAAAGGCTCACAAACAAACAGCAACTGAAAGCCGTTGCAGTAAAAGCCTAGTGGAGCATTAAAAATGAGGAAACCCAGCATCTGGTGATGTCCGTGAGTTCAAGACTACAGGCTGTAATTGCCAGCAAAGGGTTTTTAACCAAGTATTACAAATGAACATTTTATTTTCAGCTTTTTAATTTGTCCAATTACTTTTGAGCCCCTGGAATTAAGTGTGTGTAAAAAAAGGCTTTAGATCTTCCTATTTTTTTGAAATTTTTTTGTTCAACGCACTGAATTAAAGCTGAAAATCTGCAGTTCAACTGCATCGGAGTTGTTTCATTTAAAATAATTGTGGTAATGTACAAAACCAAAATTAGAAAAAGTTGTCTCTGTCCAAATATTTATGGACCTAACTGTATACTGTTGTACTTCTGTTTTTATAAAACTCAAACTCGATTGAAAAAAAAAAAAAATCAATAGAAGCGGTTATGAGTTTTAAAGATATCACCCTAAGTGTATGTAAACTTCTGAACTTCAACTGTATTAAAGACATGAAAAGTTCATACAATCATGATGTTAGAGTGGTTTTAATCAGGTTTATGAAAATATACAACATCAGAAAGATGATTGCTTTATGGTGGAATCTATCAGGCACATGATTTTTAATGTAAAAATATAGGTCAAATTAAATGTTTACGTCTTTTAAAAACAAATTTAATTAGGGTCTAAATGTGACTATTAAAGAATAATGCATGAAAACAACAATAAAATATACATTCTGAATCATTAATAAACTGTTATGCCATCTAAAAATACCTTATGTCCTCCAAGGAATAAAAAATATATACAAATATCTAACTATAAAACATGCACAATGGCAACATATTGGCCTGAATTATCCAATTCACAAAGCAGAAAACTGTTACAGTATTTAAATTACTTTTGTATAACAATGTATTCACTAACCCAAAGTTAAACATTTATAATCAGAAGAGCATTACTGTCTACCATTACAGTAGACCTCCTGGCATACTGGGTACCAAGACAGTAAACCTCAACACAGCAGACCGAATTTTTTTCCTGTCTTTCAACATACAAAGAGGTGGGAGGCATGAAAACATGCCATCCTGAAGGGAACCTGTAAGGATAGATATAGAAAAGGTTATAATGCTGCCTCTTTTACTTTTGGGGGGATGTGACAGGGGCTTTATCACCCACACCCAGGATATCAATGTAAGTTATACACTTGATGGATGTGAATGGTGACCTATAAAGAGATTTTGTTACTTTGCCTAGAATGAGCAAAGTGGTAGAGTTTCTTTGAGAAAAATGTGCTTATATGTTTCAATTTTGTTTTTAAAAATGAACATATGTTTATATATCATACAAATTGCACTTTGATCTCATCTATATAATCATAAAATATTCCTGAACTCAGCTAAGGGATTGCCATTAGTGGCTAGATAAAACTATATCTATATGAAACTTGTTTCCTCTTTCTAATATTATCATGGGATGATGCACATTTTCAGTTGCATCTACTGTAAAAATATTCCAAGGAAAAAGATATATATGTGGTACTTTTAAGGCAGTAAATATATCATAGATAAATATATAAAATACAACTTTATTCATACAAGCAACACGTACAACAAACAAATTATTAAAAAATATCTTGCGCCATCACCATCACAAGTAGGAGATTGCAGATACACACTTAAAATATATAGGGGTACATATTTTCACCCATGTTCATATACAAATCCTAGATTTCAATAATATAGTTATCGTCAATGGAAAACAAAAAAAATTATTAATATGCCAATCAAAATGTACTCACAAATTCAATTTCTTGAACACAGGTCCCCTTGGAGGTAGGGAAACATCACATCACCCACAAGTGCCCAGGTCATCCAGGCATCAGAGAAGCCATAGAAACAACCTTCTCCCTTTATACTCACCTACACCAGGCTGACTCGGAACCCATATAACGGTGTCCCACTTTTTAAAATAGTGTTTGTGTTTGATGCTGGGGGTTTACACATCCAGACAGTGATAATTGTATGGTACATATATATGTGATTGGGGGGATGGGCTGTTGTACATATATATTTGGACAGGTTTTGGCATAGACACATGCTTATATATATATATATACAATATTGAAAAAATGGGTTTGCAACAATTGCTGTCCACTGAGCGATATACAAGAGTTTTTAAGGAAATTATAGTTGTTATGGCCTCTTTACATGTACTTATGCATAGTTGTCTTTGCAGTTGCTGTCCTGCTATCTTCCATGGATTTAACATCTAAGTAATCCATGCACTCAGCCAACATCTACAAAATTTTGAAACCATTCTTCTGCTGGATACCCTTGGAGTGTGAGTGGGGGTACTTCTCTGTCCCCTTGTACTGTGGTCCCTTTCTTTTGCCCTTTGTGCTCATTCCTAAACCAGGTTAAAGTTGCACCAATATGTTATGCTTTTGATGGTATGTATTATGGCGATCTAAAAAAATTTTTATAAAAAAAATAAGTATATGAATAATGATTATTAAGTAACAGTGATTTCTCTGTATTGTAGTGCAGCCATACTTTTAATATTTGTATGTACTGAATCCCTAAGAAAGCAGAATCTATCGGCGAAATACGTTGGGTTATGACATATCTAAAATGTGTACTATCCTGGTGGATGGGTGAAAATATGTAGCACTATATATTTTAAGTGTGTATCTGCAATCTCCTACTTTTGATGGAGATGGCACAAGATATTTTTTAATAATTTGTTTGTTGTATGTGTTGCTTGTATGAATAAAGTTGTATTTTATACATTTATCTATGATACATGTTTTGCCTTAAAAGTTCCACATATATATCTTTTTTCCATGCAATAGTTCAAATTAGGGATGTTGGCAGCTTATATGTGTTTGACGGGTCTTCACAATAGGATCTAATTGGTACTGTAAAATTATACTCAACACAAAGACAAATTAAATCTAAACACATAATCTCAAACCGAGTGCTTAACACAGACCAGGGCAACAGCTGATTAATCATATCAACATGCTCAAAACACCAAGTTGACAAACTGAAAAGGGATACAGATGAAAGAAATTCTTCTATGAAGTTGTTTAAAAATGGTTCCTCTGATACACAAATTAGGTCATCCCATGAAGATACATAATTCCTAGGTAGGACACAACACTGTAAAGAAAACAAAAAATCAATGTTTTTTTATTTTGTTTTTTTTTTACAAAAAAGATAAAGTAAAGGCTAAACATGAACTGGCTTACATCTAAAAGTTCCAAAGATGTAAACTAGGAAAATAACAGATTACTTGATATTACATACTAGTAAATTTTAGTGATATCTCAGTAACACCGACATGCTTTTTAAAAAGAAATGCTCACTTTGGTTGAAATAGATTATTTTATAAACCCTGGCCACATCCTAGAACTATTCACTTCCTTGGTGGAAGGATCCAGACACTGCATGTCTTATCCTTTCTAATTGAACAATTAAAAAAAAAAAAAAAAAAAAAGATTTAAGGTTGCCTAAATCCATAGATCTTTGGTTTGTGTAGATACAAATATATATATACTGGTATGTATGTATATATATATATATATATATATATATATATAAATAGGAGCCATTGTTTGGGTGGAGTGCCTCATCCACACATGATCTCTGTGTTGTGAGGGTCTCCAAGTGGACAGCTTATTAGTATCTGGAAGCTGCCAAATATCACTCCCCTCCCACTAGGGAAGGAGTACACAATGACGGGTCCCATCTGTAAACTTCAGTTGGTCCTTTTGCCCAACAACTAAATCATAGTTCCAGCAGAGCAATCTCTCTCTCCTGCTACAGTGGAACTTTGATTTAATTGTCAGGTAGGAGACCACTCTGCCTCACTAGAGCTGTTGGTGAAGAAAAAAAGGCACTAAACACTGGAAATCATTTTGTTAGGAGACTTTACCAAAATTGTTAAATACAGCAAAAGCAAAAAAATTCTATTAAAAGGGACAAACAGATCTCTTTTAGACAAGGGACAGGAAAGAAAAAGAAAAATAGAAATGGAAAGGTAAAAGGTCCAAAAATAAACACTAATTCAGCTTATTCAACAACAACGACAAGGAAAACCAAAAAAAAAGAAAGAAAACAAAGATAGCTGGACTATGAAACCTCAAAATTATACAAATGTTGACATACAAATGTTGCTCCTGGAGAAGGGAGTGGGTTTCTTTATCTCTTGTCACGTGGAAGTTGAGGTTTGTATATTCCTGAGAAAGGTCAATTTTAAGGTACTCTAAGGTAGGAAACTGACGAGATCTCTGAGAATAATTAAGGATGCTTGGATAGAAAATGTAAGTGATAACCATCTCAAGACTACACTTTTTTGAAAGACAATTGCACAGACAACCGAAAGACTATTCTTTTCCTTCAGATATAAAGAGTACACCTTGTCCTTTGCAATAAAGTGAATAGCTAAAGAGAGTTCTCTATATGGAACATTTATAAATTTATACAGGGTGCTCATATGCTCCCTAAACATCTTATTTGCCACTAAATATCCACTAGTAAATATAGCAAGCTCTCTTTACATGCTGGCTTTGTTCATGAATGTTTTGGGGCTTCTGACAAATTTAAAACCATTCAGAAAGCCAAAAATTGGTAATAATTCTGTTTGGGCATATCAGGCCTAACAAACCGAAAGGGAAAAAAAATTAGACCTTAACCATTGGAGTTTAATTTAATTTCAATATATCAAAACATACCTTTTAGAATGTAGTCTGTAAGCAATGTTGGGACTTTTTCACTGTCATCTTTCATTGCACTGAGAACTGACGAAATTAAAAAAAAAAAAATAATATTACACAGCAAGTCAGTTTGTAAGAAACAGTTAATTGCGGGGATAGAAAAAAAAAAATCATATAAAAAAAAACATGGTCCAATCGAGGAATCTGGACATATTTTTTCCTTATTACAAAGTTTCCAGGGACTCCCTGGGTCAACATTCTAATTCTATAGTACTATTATTTATAAAGTAATAGCAATTTATAATGCATCACAAACATACAGTCCACTAACTTGGTTAGAATTGGCTCCATTGGACAACTTTTAATAGCTTTTAGTGTTCAGAACCCTTTCTTTTATCCTCCTTCATTGCTGGTCATTGGGAAGCCAGGCATCCTAACAGCCAAAAAGATCACTGGTGCCAATCAAATTAACCTAGGGCACAAGCTGCTCTTTGCTCAAGGAACACCTAGTGACTTCTGGACTAACCCTGGTTAAGAAACATTGGTCTAGAGAATGAAACCTAGAAAGCATGTCCCTTCAACCTCCAGCCTAAATCTCTAAATTGATTTTAAGCACAGTTAACCTTTTATGTATTTTGTCACTAGTGCAAGATGGACCAAGACAGTGGAGTCATGCCCAGCCCTCCAGTCCAGTTCATGCCATCAGAAATCAATTCTAATATTCTATCAATCTTTCGGATGACAGAATACCCTATAACAACAGCCAACCATACATAGCCATTGTTGTACTCCTTTAAAAACATTTAAAATCATAGGACTGAATTTTTACAGAACCTTTAATTTTACCAAAATGGAATATACAGTATGTAATGAGCCATATGCAACAAAAGCAGCCTTTGATTAAAATTTGTCATTGTCAACATTTGTGGGGAAGGACCATCTAAACAACAGCTCAAACAAACAACTGAAATGTAATTTAAAACATGGGCATAGTTCATATAAAAATATTCTAATCCCTTTCTTACCAGCTAACAGATATAACACCTTGGCAATTCACATACTAGTATATAAACCCCCTCCTTACCAGCTAAGACATTAAGCGCAGCAGTCCCAACCTGTTGTTAATCTCAGTAATGAGTCAAGTGGCCTAAAAATTGTGCAGCGGCTCTTGGATGTAGAGTACGAGAGATGTGGACAATCTTAAAATTTTCAATATTGCAAGGAATTGCAATTTTTTAGCCCAGTTTTTTTTTGCAAGAGTTAGGCTGGGTCTACATAAATGATTTTAAAAACGCATATAAACGTTCCTACCACGTTTATATGCGTTTTTATGCTTTTTTACAAGCGTTTTAAAGCTTAACTTTAAAACGCTAAAAAACTTTTATAAAACGCCTATGACGCAGTTTACCGCAAATTGCCGCAATTTTACATAAGCATTTAAAAAGTTTTACTTTTAACTCTTTCAGGGATTGAGTACAGGGGTATATAAACCCCTTACTCATTCCCTGAAAGGGTTAAAATGTAAAAAGAAATTGGACAAGGCTTTAATGGTAAATTATTTTATTAAATGTGTGTGTTTGTGTAATTAAACTTTTTTTTTTTTTTTTACAGGTTATCTCAATGACAGGATGATTTCCAGGGCTGCAATGAGCACAGCCCTGGAAATCCTCCTGACAGTGAGGGATAGCAGGGCACTAGGGGTTAAATGAGGCCAAGCCTCTCCATTCACCACCCCTAGTGCTCTGTGATTGGCTGAGGTTTTACATTTCTCAGCCATTCAGCACTAGACATGAATGGGGAGACTTGTGCCCATTCATCTCTAGTGCTCTGTGATTGGCTGAGAAATAGGAAACCCCGATGACAACTCAAGCATCAGGAGCTGTGACATGTGTTCTGTATCTCCTCTAGGGCTGCGGGAGCGATCAGGGGAGCAAAGCTGTCAGCATAGCAGAGCTCCGCCGACTGCTCTGCTCCCCGATTGGCTAAGGGAAGGGAAATCCTGATGATGCTTGAGCTGTCATCAGGGTTTCCTATTTCTCAGCCAATCACAGAGCACTAGGGGTGAATGGAGAGGCTTGTCCTCATTTAACCCCTAGTGCCCTGTGATCCATCACTGTCAGGAGGATTTCCAGGGCTGTGCTCATTGCAACCCTGGAAATCATCCTGTCAGTGGGATAACCTGTAAAAAAAAAAAAAAAAGTTTTGTTACACAAACACACACATTTAATAAAATAATTTGACATTAAAGCCTCGTCCAATTTTTTTTACACATATTTTAACCCTTTAAGGGACTTAAGGGGGCTTCCAAAGTCTTGCTAAAAATGTTTATAAAAGCCCCCATTGTTTTCAATAGAAGCTTTCATAAAAGCTTAAAAATGCTTGAAAAAGCCTCCATTGAGTTCAATAGAAGCGTTTTCATGCGTTTTCCCGAATTTTAATTTTTTAAACGTTGCAAGCAACGTTTAAGATAACGCTTAAAAACGTGCCTGAAGGAAACGTGGTGTAGATTAGCCTATTGGAATGAATGGGGACATGGGCTTTTAAAGCCTCAGGTTCAACGCTTGGGAAACAGTCCATGTAGACTAAGCCCTAATGGAAGTTTTGAGTATTGGCGTTGTGTTGGTTCACACTCTTTATGGCTTGACATACCTGGTATCTTTAACAGTCTCTAAATGTGATTAATGAATAATGGGAAATATGTTGAGTTTGAGTACAAAAAATTGTTTTGAAAGGTAAATAGTTAATTTAAAATGCAGGTCATTGTATCCAAAACTACTCTAAATATGTACTGTGACCTAATAAAATCAAGTCTTTTATATTTTTAAATAATTGGTAGGATCGGTTCTATATGCAGATGCATAGCTTTTCCCACCCTCATGGCTATCTTTGTGTCAGACAGAACTAGATGACTGTTTTATAAAAAAATAACAATATTTTCCTTAATGTAAAACCCAGTTTCAATTGTATATTTTGTCCAATGTGTATTTAATGCAACCTATAGACAAAGCTTTGAAGTAAAAAGAAAGACATCATAGTGCTATCCCACTTATCAGGAAGAAAGTGTGATAATGAACAATTTGCTTACCTGGTTTGCCCTATAATAAGGCACTGTCTTATATTTTTTGAAATGCCAAAATATGCCCTAGGTCTTATTTTCAGGGGGATGTCTTATTTTTCCATGAAGACGACTACAGTACACATTTATTGTTGAAAATCACTCATGTGCCATTCATTGTCCCCTTCTGATCACTCATGTGCCATTGATTGTCCCCTTCTGATCACTCTGTGCCATTCATTGTCGCCTTCTGATCACTCATGTGCCATTCATTGTCCCCTTTCTGATCACTCATGTGCCATTCATTGTCCCCTTTCTGATCACTCATGTGCCATTGATTGTCCCCTTTCTGATCACTACCGTATGTGCCATTGATTGTCCCCTTCTGATCACTGACTCACTTTTTTTTGGCTTCTACGGCCGGGTAACAGACTCTGTTAGGGCAGGGATCAGCAGCTTACTTGAAGTTACTTTCAGTTTCATTCTGCACTGTAGCCAGCATCGAGGAGTCACACAGAGGCAAACAGTATCAGGTATCGGAGGATGTCTTATTTGCGGGGGGTGCTTTATTTTAATTGTTTAAGCAAAAATCGGGGGGTGGCTTATTTGATGTGGATGCCTTATCATCGCGGAAACACGGTATGATTTTACCAGTAGCTGTTACAGTTTGCTTTGTTAATGCCTAAAAGCAACCTATTTATAGAATGGTATATACGCGTTAGACAATGGGAACAGACATTAACTTGAATTTTTTACAAAAAGCTGTCAAAAACATTAACCTTGCAGTCAAATTTATTGAATGATGTTCCCCATAGAAAAAAATGTCCCCCCTCCCAAATTTATGTCTTATTATTATATAATTATATATATTGCTTCTTCTATAATAAGTAAAGTAAAAAAAATGTCTACTTACTTTTGGTTAGTATCTGAAGATCTTCAACGGAAGGTGGAGCATTTTCTTTCTCATATGGAATAACTGTGGTTAAATACTGTGAAAATAAAATAATTTGGTAAAATATATTATACCCCATCAAGAACCTTGAATCCCAGATAACATTACAATGCATGTCTAGGAAGAAACCTTATTAAATCAGTAATTGTGTTTTTTCATATAGGAACAGTAACATGGGAAAGTGCCTTTCCTTTGATGATTTTTATTTTTTAAGCTACATTAGAAAGTCCTGAGTAACTATTTGGCTTTTATGGAAAGATGTTCACATTATTTTGTCATACACAAGCAAGAATCGCCTGTATTTTTGTAAAATACAGGCATATCTGCATTTAACACCAAACTAGGATTCTTTTTTGTTCCCCTTTTTAAATAGGAACATTTTAAAACTGCTGTCATTCTTGAGACCTGGGAAGCTCTGTTACTTACTTACCTTGCTGTAGGATGTCACATAGGTCTTTTCCATTAATGAGGAAATAAGAGAATATGGTAAAGCCTCAAATATTCCTTTCGCAAAAAATTGAAGAAAAAAATGCATTACTGATAAGAGACTGTATAACGGATTGTATTTGTAAGTCTATAAATAACTAGGAAATATTATGAAAGTGCTGAATATCTGACCTGTTTTGTGATCTATTACAAGATACAAGCCTTTCTAATTCTATTAAACCTTATTCCCTTGCTCCCACAGGCTCCAACTCCGTTTGACCAGTCCCACACAGCCTTCTCTGTAATCATCGGTACTGATATCCCTTATAATGCAGAGCCCAAAGCTCTCCATTTTAGGGGAAGGATGCTGCGTGCCCACACACAATATGAAGAGTCAGACTGATGAAAAGTTGCACCAGCTCCTTTAGGCATAACTTCCAAGACAATAAACCTTGCAGAGCTAAGTTTTTTTTTATTTATGGTTTTTCCTGGAGTTCAGCTTTAAATATTTCTTCAATCCCACAGGTAAGTGCTAGCAACCTTTCCAAAACCTCCATATTCTTTAAAAACTTTAGAACAATCAATTCAAATAAATGTTACAATCAGAATCATGCTCTCAATTTCTGTTCATACATTGCAGATTTGAACATTGGGAAGAAAAACAGGGCAAAGTGAGCACAGCAAGAAGACAAAAAATATAAGGTCATTCTGCATCAGAAAGGTCTCTCCTGAAGAAATTTTTCATTAGAGAAGTGTTTTCAGAAGGGCTGTCCTAACTTACAAAATTACAAATAATACAGCAATGTTATGTAATGACGACTCTGTAAATAGAGTAAAATAGTTCATTTTCCCTACCTGAATACTGAAATCAAACCGTATCCTTGGCACTCATGTTGATAATAGCCCAAAGAGCATTTGAAAATCAAGGACACTTAAACAGTCAAGTTGTCTTTGATCTGAGTTGTGCAACGCATTTTCCAGATACTACATGCACTGTTGCTGTACTTACCTATTTAATTAGGGTTGTGGCACAATTGATAGGGGTTGTCACCTATTTGCATGATAATACTATGTTTTTATTTCTCTTTCACTGCACTGCAGACAGACCTCAACCTCAAGTCAACCCCCACCAACCACCACCAATATTTCTTTGCTAATAGTTTACCTGTTTGCACATGATTAAAAGCAGAACTTCAGCAAAAATGAACAATATGTTAAAAAATAAAATAAAAAAAGAAGCTTTTACTCAAATACTCACCTTTATATTCTAGGTCGTTCCCCAGCAGTACTTCTTTCTCTGAATCAGATGTTCTCAGTCTTACAGGTTAAATGGTGGCCAGCAACATTCAAATCACTTCATCTTATGACTGGTCAGTAAATGAATGAGCTGGACTCTGCTATTCTGTTTTCTTCTTTTTTTTTAGCATTCTCAGGACACTACGACTAAACAGGCTAATACTAGGTAAAATTAAGGTACTTACACAGGTTGAATTAAAAATACATTTACTGGGGAACTAATGAAGACTGCATTAAATATGTATCCTAGCATGTCTAAAATTCGGTTTATTATTTAGTAGTTAGGCGTACCCATATTTAGGAGCCTTTATACTCAAAATACTTCTGATCAGTCAATCTGCAATTATGATAAGTGAACCAGGACTTGGCTAAGTGGCACTGCAGTGATTAGTGTTGGAGCTGAAGGGCAGATTGTCCCAATCCCAAAGCATCTTTTTACAGATGATTTAGTAACTTGACAAGGAGGATTTACCCAGGCAAGGATGAGAAACAGTTTCCATTCAGGCACTTTTTTTATATCTGGGCGTTAACTAGTCTAGGAACAATTAATGGGTTTTTCAATCTGGGGACAAGAGAGGCAAAAGATTGAACAAATATAAACAGGTGGGGTTTGCATTACTGTTTAAATATCAATTAGCAGTTGCTTCATTTTTTCAACTAAACAGCTGTAGGAACTTCTAATCTCGAAGGTTTGTCATAGAAACCCCCATGAGAAATAATCATGTGACATATTAAGAGTTTCAAACATTACTACTAAAGGTGATCAGTTCTTTTAAATACAAAGCTGTGTAAATAACCAGTGAATATTATATATAACCTGTAATATTATGTAGACATTTGTACACAGACCTCACATGTTTATCCCACTCTAGGACTCCTTACCCAATTAAATTTACTGCAGTAAAGCTCAGACTTGAGCAAACAAGACAATTTGGAACAGATGAAAAAAAATGAATTTTAAAACTGCTAAAACATTGCTAAAGGATAATTAGGATGGTAAAGTGGTAACAATAACTTAGCTCCATTTTATTTTCTCTATACAGTCCTTATTTAGAATGCTACATTTCCCATATAAAAATGTAGTTGCAGGGTAGGCTGGGGAGTTTGGACCTCTGGACTGCTTTTAATGCTATCCAGAGTGGGCCCATTATCCAACTGATGACTGCAGTTTTAGGTTCAGTTGTAGCTTTTTTTCCCTCATTGCTACTGGAGATTTGCTGTTAAGTCAGGGGGAAAAGCAAAGCAACCTGGTGTGAGATGCTATTCAAAACAGTGGACTAGCAGCAGAGTTGGGGCAATGCCTCTTTAGCCCACACTATATAATAAATTAAAAAGCATCTACATCCTGGAAACCTTCCCTTCCATCCAATACCATCCTAGCTCACCCCAACCTGACTACCTTGTGCCAAAAGGGTGCCTGGTCATCACTGGGGAACCTGCCTGTTACTGGAGCATCTGCCCATGAAAGCCATTTGTCTGCATGTATTAGTATCTGTGGGTCATCAATATCTGCTCATCGTTGGTGACATCTGCCTGTCAATTATACCAACAGGTCATTGTAGGGCAATGTCAAGTTGTTGGTGATATCTGCATGTCATTGGAAATTGCTGGTCATTAATATCTGCAAATGATTAAACTGGTAATGATAAAATCTTGTCAGTGGTATGAGAACTACAAACATCAGATTTTCATATTTTTAATATTCATATAGTTTTTTTTTATATACAACACTGAATAACTGCTACAATCAAGGTTCTTTTTTTCCTTGACCGCAAAAATAAGTTGGAATTTTTGAAACTGGACCCATTGAACAGTTTAGTGCTTCTTTGGAGGGGCATAGAAAGAACACAATGTGAGGTAACTGGAAAGCCAGGAGACATTTTGGGTGAACTGTAAAGCTGGAACACACATTTTACTGGAAAACCAGAGAAGACACTATAGTAGAGATTAGAAGGCTGGATCATAGTATGGTAAGCATACCTTGGAGGTACTCGAAAGCTGTGACACTACTGAAGGCATAAACCTTAGCAAACCATACTGCATACAACATTCTCCAACCACACACATAAATACCCCTCAAAGGCCACTTGGCTTGGTTGTCTTTGGCCACAGAATAGAAGGTCAGCAATGACAACATCCTATTTCTTTTAGTGCAGGCCTACCTTAACATCCAAATCTGGTAAACTATGACAACTAGTAGGAAGCCATGAATGTCACAAGACAAAACAGTAAACTCATTTTTCTCAGTTATCAGTATTTTGACTAAGCAACTTTTTTAACCTAAAAAGAACAGGTCTCCTATAATTGGAGTTTCTAAACGTGGGCACAATAAAATGGCACTTAGCATTTCTTATAGGGGTGATTTAGATCTGATGATGGTCACACACCTAATTCCAAAAACTACAAAATTGCTTTCTTTTTCAGCACGGATATTTCCTCAAAGATATTACATCTATTCACTCAAAACTAATATTGAAGTAACTGCATTGTGAATCATTATTCTATAATATAAAATGCATCCGTATTAAATTACCTTCTTAGTCCAAAAACAAACATTTATTCTCCTAACATATCAATAAAATGTACAAGAAATGTACACTAATAAATTATTGGTAAGCCACATTTTTGTGACTGATCACATTCTTTACTAAATACTTGTTCATTTCCAATTCACTTGTAAAAACTTTAGGTAATTTTATTTATGAACATTTAACCAAGTGCAGGCAGTTGTATATAGTTGTATTACCTATTGTACAAGAGAATTGAATTTTCTTCCTCATGATTTTACCACGGAAGTGAGGGTAAATTAGCCCTGGATTCATTTACCAGTGGGTTAAAAATTCTCTCAGTAAAAAGATTTACCCACAAAAGATTTTAAACAATGTCTCAAAAAAGCTGATGAAAGAAAATGATGAAAAGTTAATTAAAATAAAAATATTATTAAAAAGGTAAAATTATTTATGGAAAGCATGTTAGATGCAGGAATGCAATGCCAGCTTTAAAGATAAAAAAAAAAACAAAAACATTTTTATGAAAGTGTAAAATTTCAAAAACAGAATACTTGGCTATTGGATTAAGTGAACAACCTAGAAGACAGAATAAGACATAAAGGTACAAGGTTAGTAGATTAATGTAGGCTTAGATTCCATTACTATTATACCTCCTAATATAGGTGCTATGTAAAGCAGAACTAAACTTGTTGGGTGGGTGATGAGCTTCTGCTTGGCTTAACAATAGTATGTATTTCAGCTGAGATGAACTAGGAAAAAAAGCTTCCTGCTACTCTGTTACTGTTGCCTTTTTATCACTCTTTCAAACCAGTCTGGATATTCTCCTTTGGCATCAAGGCATTTTTGCTCAGGGAACTGACACTCACTGCATATTTTCACTTTTCTTAATATTCTCTAAACTATAGAAATTGCTGCAAGTGAAAAATTTCAGCAGACCAGCAATTTATGAAATACTCCAGCCCAGCCTGAAATAGACCAGCCCACCTGGCACCAACAACAATGCCAAATTTAAAATCACTAAACTCGCCTTTCTTTTCCATCCTGATGCTGTGTTTGAACGTTAGCTGATGTCTTGACTGTCTACATGCCTAAATGAAATGAGTTGCTGCAATGTGATTGGCTGGTTAGATATTTCTGTTAAGGATCAGCTTCTCTGGGATAAATAATGTAGTTAAATGAAAATAAGTTCTAAAAAAATCCAAAGGACAATCATGGTAGATGATCTTGGAGAAGAATACCTGAAATTTATGAACAGAGCCCAAATGTCCAAAGTGGTAGAACAGATAGGTGATAAACTGTTGAGGTTGGACTACTAGTCCACTGGCTTTACTTCAGGATCTTTTTACAAACAGATATATCCATATCACTAAAAACATTTTTGTTCATCCCTAGTCCTAAGGATAGGGATAGAAATCCAAAAAGTTTGATAATATTGGTTACGCCCAAACAACTGTATTTGAAGATATATGAATTGATGGTGTTCCAGGTTGCCTCGCCCTGACAGGTGAGACACGATTACATGAGGTGCGAAATCTAAGTGACCCGGATTTTTACTAGCGCACCCCGCAAAGAGTGATGGGCCGGTGACCCCAGTGGCCACCAGACTACCTAGCTGCAAGGGGGTCACCACGTTGTGGCGCTCAGGCTCTCCCCATCAGTGGGGGACAGGGTTGGATGACTTCACTATAGGAATGGCTATCAGTCTAAACACAGTGAGTCAAGGTGAGGTAGTTGAACAAACCAAGGTGAGGGCATGAGGCAGACAAGGCAAGGTCAGGCAACAAGGTGATGTCAGGGCAGGCAGCAAACAAGGCAGAGTTGAAGTCACACTGAATAAATGGTCAAACCGAAGTCAAATCCAGACTAAGCCACACCCAACAGACATGTGGGTCATCAGTGTATTGTTTGGACGGCATTGAGCTAGAGTATGTCATCCAAATGTAAGAGTTCATACCCTAGTCTGGAATTTGTACATTCCTAAATGTATCATTGTTCACACCTTAACAAGGGGCATGCCTCAATGAATTGATATTTATGACATGTTTCAAAGCATTGACATCTATGGTATTTTCAAAGTACTGACATTTATGGAAGTATATTTTTGAATGGAACCCACACAAATACAAGCTTGCAGACTATTTAGTTGAGGGCCAGTGAAGATATAAATATATTTATGACTCTTTATTTTGTCTGTGTATGACATGGATACATATTTCAATTTATTCAGCTCTAGTCTGATAAGTATTGGTTGGAGATAAGTTTCTTTTGGTTTAAATGAATATATATTTGTTGGGTGCAGGTCAATTGACTCTGGAAGTACCATCTTTCCCATTGACAGTGTGTATACAATTGATATAGCATGTATATCAAAAAAAGGTTTAATCCCTGTTCACCCACCATACATCAATCAGTTGCAAACTAGCAAAACATCTTTATAACCTTTTTCTGTAATTCAATATAATAATGCCTGATCTAGAACTGTCCAAGACAGGGCCAGGCATGAAATTAAAATCTCCTCCAAGAATCAAAAGTTCCTCTTTAAACGTTTCCAACTTATCTAATATTTTCTTCAAGTACCTTGCAACAAGGTTACCATTCAAAAACCCCTTTAGAAAAAGCACTCTCCCTTCATGATCCAAATATATATCCTGAAATCGCCAGTTCACTATATTTGCAAGCAATATACTCACTTCTTAAGATTTCTCATCTCATGAATAACCATGGTAACCCAATAGATATTTTCTATTATATAATGTTGGACCTTTGCCTGAACAAAACCATGTCTCCTGCAAGAAGTCCACCTGTACCCTCTGGAGATGTAAATCATCTAACACAGACAACCGTTTCTCACAATATATATCTTACATCAACTATATAATTACATAACACGTCACTAGTGGGGGCTCCTGCCTCAGATTCCTCTCCTTGCACCCTTACATCCAGTTCTTGCTCTATTAAAAAAAAAAAATATATAAAAATATTTGTTTCCCCTATATATTCTAATATGAGCTTTACCTTGGCCCCATCCTCTACCTATTCAAATATTCTACCTTTGAATATTCTCAAATATTCAAATATTCTAAAGACTAGGACTTTAAAACAACCTACATCCTAATTAATACACATTACATTTTTCCTGACCCACTTTACACAATATCCGTGGAACATCCACATTGACAATTAACTATAACCAATAATTGTAAACCAAATCTCACCAAAAAAAAAAATGCTATTGCCCATATTTTCATTATATGCATTACATTATCCCAAAAAATTGTGTATTTGACATCTATTTAATCTCGACAATGATAAGTCAACCATTAAATCATCTAAATCTTATTCTCATAAGTATCCAACAAATCTTCTAGTATGCCTCATTTAAACCCCTAAACAATATAAATCCATAAATGAGTTGGTAAGTAATTTTTTCTTCATGTGTTCCCATGTCGTAGCAGATGTGCTTCTAAGATGTGTTGGTCAGTTCAGAAGTATTACCATGTGGAAAAATGCTGCTATGAGGCTATGAAGGTAGATCATCTAGGCCAGCAGTCACCAACCAGTGGTCTGCAAGAAAATTTTGGTGGTCCGCGGCTCTGGCCGGTGCGCCCTCGAAGAAAAGGACCTTGCTGGGGGGATGCATCAGCCAGAGCCACAGACCACGTTCCCCATACGGATCGCAGGCTCAGGGAAGTGGGTGGGTTGTATCTCTGGACCTGCGATGGGAGAGTGAGTGTGTGTGTGTGTGTGTGTGTGTGTGGTAAAATTTAGCGGTCCGCCGATCCGAAAAGGTTGGCGACCACTGATCTAGGCAGTGCAAAATTGCTGATATCCCATCTCTTCTAGCTTGCAATTAAAATGGGCACCTACACCTACATCAGATATTATTAGCACATAAAACTGAAGGGAGAGTTTTTGTAGCACATCCCAGATCAGTTGTGAAAATCATAAGGCCCCTAAGTCAGTATTACATTTCTATTTCAATCACTGTATTAGGTTTATCAGACTTGGGAATTAAACACTAATGTGAGCTAGGTTGGCTTCACTTTTTAGGTTCATCCCCTCATGTAACGCATTAAAGTACTCTACTAGGCTGGGACCTAACTTAAATCAGAACTTTTTATAGAAAGCGTTGGAGACCCGTCAAGACCCGGAGTGCTGCTAGTTTTCAGTTGTTTCAGGACCTGTAATATCTCTTCCAAAGTGAAAGGTTCCACTAGCCTCGGTTTGTGAGCAGTTTTGAGTATAGGGAGATGTGGGGACCTAAAGAACTCCTCAACTACCCTTTTGAAGAATGGAGTATTAGAATTGTATAATTTTTGCTAAATGTCACTAAACTTTGCTAAAATCAGTTTTGGGTTTAGGTGCTCCTGCCAGTGTGTGTCTTAAAGCGTACCTAAACACAGAATTTTTACTTTACATAAAAGGGTAGACAACGCTTTTATTTAAAGTAAAATTTTGTTTTGTGCAACTTTTTTTTTTTTTTTTTTTTATTTGCAGCACCGCAAGCACTTTAGGGTGGAGGTTTACGTTGTTAACCAGGAATTGTTGACCCAGTTCATCAAACCAGGTGAAAAACCTATGACCAGACCAACAAAGAAACTTTTCAGCTCTAGTAGTCAGGTTCAAGTTTATCTCTGTCCTCAGTTCCTCGATTTGTGGGCGAAGATCCAGGAGGGTGGACTATTTTTGGCGTTGCAAGAGTTCTTGATAGTTTTTCAATTTAGTTTCAATGACCTGATTTTGAGCTTTTTTAGGTTTAGATGTGAGTTTAATTATTGTACCTCTAAATGCTTCCCGACTGGTAGCATAGGATGTGTCATTTGGGTTGTTATGATGATAGAATTCATATTTATATTTCAATACGCATTAATTTGTCTTGTAAAAAGGCTGTCATTTAACATACAGCGGTAACCAGATAATCTTTCTTCCAGGCCTGTGAGCATGACCATGGTCATGGTCAGGCTAGGTGAATGACAGGATGTGGGCACAGGAGACAAGGAGAATAGTGTGGGCTAACGTGAATACATGGTAAATCCTGGAATTTACCTTGTGGGCCGCAAAGTAAAGCATGAAGTCCCTGGATGAGGGATACCCTCCAGATATCAGCCAGATCAAGTGGGATAATTAATTGCTCTGATTTGGGGAATTTTATATCAGAAGGATCACAATTTGTCCAGAATCTGGTTAAGGGCCACATTTAAGAGAAGAAGGTGCCTTGTGCTTTAGGTAAGGCCCAATAGAGGGGATCTCTAAAAAAAAAAAAAAAAAAAAAAAAGCTAGTCAATAAATGTGACCAACTGACAGGATAGTGTTCCCTTCAACAAAATGGACCTTACCACCTCTACCTTAGACGTTTAGGTGTTTAGCACAACAGAGCTACCTCACAATGATTTTAGGGTGTGTTAGCCGTGTAGAACAGCGGGTAGTGTTTGTGTAGGTAGGTGAGGGCCGACAGTCTAATAAAATGAGTGTCTTGTAGGGCCATTATGTCCGCTGCAAGGTGGTGGTAATATTGGAGGCTTTGCGTTCGTTTATTGGCGAATTGAGGCCCTGCGTGTTAGAGAAAACTTCTAGAAAAGCATTCAGCTCATTCTTAAGGCAATCTATAGTAGTTGCTGAAACTACTTTCTTAGAGAGCCTATTCCACAATTTCACAGACCTTACAGTGAAGAATCCCCTTCTTATACGGAGCTTTAACATCTCCACCAGACGCAAAGAGAGGCCTCTTGTTCTTTGTAACGATCGGGAAAAAAGTTGCAGCAATTATAAATTTATACAGGGTGATCATATGCCCCCTTAAACGTCTGAAGCATGAATGTTGTTCGTCCCCATGTGCACAACTTTACATTTCTTAATATTAAATATCATTTGCCACCTGGTTGCCCAATCAATCAGTACATCCAAGTCTGCTTGTAGATTAGAGACATCCTGTATTAACTTAATTCCATTACAGTTTGGTGTCATCAGCAAACACAGAAATTGTACATTTGATCCGAAACTCTATATTGAGGTGTTAAACCATAAAGGTTCCAACACCGAACTCTGGGGTACACCACTAATAACCTTAGAATTTTCAGACTAATCATTAATCGCTATTCTCTGTATGGGGTCCTTAAGCCAGTGATCTATCCATTCACAGATTGACTTTTCTAAACCTATTGACCCTAACTTGCATATTGTCTGTGGGGTACTGTATCAAATATTTTAGCACAGTCCACGTAGACTATCAACTGCTATTCCACTGTCTTACCTGTTTACTTACTTCCTCATAAAAAGAGAGAATATTCAACTTTTTTTCTTGAATCCATGATGACTATCACTTATAATATTTTCTAGCAGAAACTCCTCTAAGTGGTTCTTTATCAAACTCTCTGTGCCCTTTCCAACTATGGACAATAAACTTACTGGTCTGTAGTTACTTGGTAATGACTTTGCTCCCTCTTTGAAGCTAGGAACCACATTGGCCTTACGCCAATCCATTGGTATCAAGCCAGTGATTAAAGAGTCTCTAAAAAATAGAAACAATGGCTTTGAAATAACAAAGTTCAGCTCTTTGAGGACATGTGGATTTAATCCATCAGATCCTGGTGCTTTGTCAACCTTAATTTTGCCCGTTTCTCAATCATATCGATTTCGAGACATTGGCCCAGATTTATTAAAGTTCTCTAAGACTGGAGAGAATACACTTTGATCAGTGAAGCTGGGTGATCCAGCAAACCTGGAATGGATCTGGTCCAGGATTCAAAACATTTGCTAGCAAATAGCAAATGATTTTATGGAATCCATTCCAGGTTTTTTAGATCACCCAGCTTCACTGAAGAAAGTGTGTTCTCTCCAGCCTTGGAGAGCTTTAGTAAATCAGGGCCATTGTGGCTCATTTATGGCAGTAACATTGCTATTAACAATTTGGACTTGAGCTCTGCCATTTTCCTTTGTGTACACAGAGCCAAAAAAAAAAAAAATGTTTAGTAAATCTGCTTTTTTTTATCCCCAGTTACCAACCCAGAGACATAACTTAAGGAGCATACATGCTCAGATCTTATATTTTTGCTATTTATTAAAATTATATTTATTTATGCTATTTAAATATATTTAAAAAAAAAATTGGGTTTGCTCTTACTTTCAATGCAATCCTTTGCAATCCCTCTTTCATTTTGAAGTGATTCTCATTTTTATATTTTTGGAATGCCCTTTTCTTATTTTTTATGGCTTTTTTAACAATAGCTGTGAGCCACGTAGGGTTTAATCATCTTAGCCTCCTAAACTTTTTTACCCATTGAAATATATGCTTCAGTGTGTTTGTGTAGAACAGACTTGAAACATTCCCATTTTTGTTCTGTGCTCTTTGAGGATATTTTCTCCCTGTCCAATTCACAGACACCCTTAATAATGGAAAATTTGCTTACTTAAAATTAAATGTTTTTCTTTACTGTTCTTGCTTCCTGTTTACGTCTTACATTAAATTAAATCATATTATAGTCACTGCTACCCAGATTCACTTTCATAGGCACATTTGTTAAAAGCTTTGCTTTGTTTATTTTATTTATGTGTTGGAAAAAACTAAGTACAGTTGAGTATCATTTCTAGTTGGGGGCTAGGGCTTCTATAAACTGTACCATACAATCATCTTGCTTTAAATTCATAAAGTCCTGCTCTTTTGCTGTACCTGTAGTGCCAGTACTCCAGTCAATGTCAGGGTAGGTAAAATCTCCCAATGAAAACTACGCCAGCTCTTGCAGCCTTTTCTATCTGTGCTAATAGTTGATTCTCTATTTCTTCCGTAGCACTGGGGGGCCATTAGCAGACTCTAACGCTGTATTATGCATCCCCATATTAGACTCCACCCCTAATGTCTCAAGCTCCATCAACAATTTCTCTTACATTTAGTTTCAGATCACCTCTCACATACAGACAGACACCACCTTTTTGTTTGACTCTTTGTCTTCACGAAAAAAAAGTATAACCAAGAATATTGACAGCCAGACATGTGAAAAACAAAGCCAGGATTCAGCAATACCAATTAAATCATAAGGCTGTTCTTTCATTAAGGCTTCCAACTTTCCTATTTTGTTTGCCAGAATTCTAGCATTGCTGAACAGGCTCCCTAAACCAGGGGACCCCAACCCCCGGCCGCCTGACAGGTGGGCCGCAGCTTTGGCCGGTCCACCGCCCAGCAGGGTCAGGGGAAGAATCCCTCTTGGGGGGTGCACCGGCCAAAGCCACAGACCACGTCTTCGATACTCATTGCAGGCTTAGAGCGGTGGGCGCATGGTGTCCACAGATGAGAGAGTGGGCAGGTTCTAGCATGACCTCACCGTGGGGGAAGTCTCTTTCCATTTGAGTGAAACACGGCTCCCCGCACATACGCTGTCTGGAGTCAGTGCATTTAGTGGTCCGCAAGCTCCAAAAGGTTGGGGACCACGTTCTAAACCATTGCTGCATTTACCAGCACTGTTTGCCAAATCCTTTTGGTTATCAGTACAATTAGTACTATGCAACTCAATGTTTGTGTTTAACATGGTAAACTCCTTATATTTATCCATCATCTTCCCAACTATCCCAATCCATCCTCCACTAGTGACTGATGGTAAAGAAGGAACAAGCTCTGTGGCGGAAAACCAAATAAGATATTGGTTTTACCAGACTAAACAAGACAATAACGGCAGGGTTACAAGGTGAGCCACTACTGCAATCGCCCACCACTGCCTACAAATCGTAACAAAAGCCTTATTATTGCAACACAACCGACTGAAGTCTTCTCAACAGACAGATGTCCGATCCACGAAGGAAGGTTTATTCAGGATCAGAGGGACAAGAAAGTTGCCATGTGATCACAGTCTGGTAGGAAATGCTCATTCCAGAACTAGGACCCTCTGTCCATTTTTTCAGGTGGGATGCTTGTGCTTGGTTGCTCTTGTAACATTATTCCAGAGGATATAGTGGAGCTTGAGAGCCCTCTGGAGGTGGGTTGGAGGAATCATCTTTGTGCAGTAATCCAAGATCCAATAATAGCTGCTGGCCATTTGAGAAAGTAGAGAATGGAATTGTTTTCCCTTGAAATTGAAAGATCAGTCATAGAGGAAAGGCCCAATGGCATGGAATCTTTCTCACCAACAGTATCTGAAGAAGGGGTATTAGTGCCGGACGACTGGCCGCTGGCACGACTGCTTCTTTTGTGGAAAAGTAATGAGGTTTGATGATAAAGTCCCTGGGGGGGCGTCTTTTTTGGCTTCTGTTAACGTTCTGTGGACCCCATCCAGTTCAAGCATAGTGGCGGTGTCATCTGGGAACAGCATTTCAGGAATTTCCTGGTCGCCTCATCCAGGTTACAAATGGATTCGGGAAGTTCTCTAGATCATTAATTTTAAGCCCATTTGAGAATCCATAGAAGTCATCTTGGTGGAATTCTGGTTGACTCTCGAAATAGTGTTGTCCATCTTTTGCTCTATATGGTCGTACCTTGTACCTAAGTCTTGGAGGTCTTTTCTGAGCTCCGTGATAATTGCCTGCGCTTGTTCTGAAAAAGGGCAGCAAATTGTGACAGCGTATTAGAATTTACAATAAGAAGCTGAGAGTGATCCATAGCAGGAGAGCTGAGATGCAGCCCAGAGCCTGTAGCAGAGGAGTTGTGTGATGAACCCCAGGCCCTGGTGCTGGCGAGTAAGGGCTGTGTGTATTTCTGCAGTAGTCTCCACCCTGTACTGGGAAGCTAAGTTTGTGGGTCTGTGGGGGAAGTGCTGGGGAGCTTTTCACCCCTCCATCTTCCCACCCTGATGCTGAATCCTCAGAGCCTGCCCCCCCCCACCCCCCGACCTCACCTAACTCACATGGCTGATACAGCCCTCAGAGCAGCACCAACTTTGACTTCTTATAAGAAGTCTGTGAGCGGGGATTGTGGTCCCCCTGTTTCAGACCGGAGTTCCTCATCTGTGAAATCAGGTGCTGCCTGTATAGGCGAATCCCTGCCTTCTTTCTAGTGGTGCTGCTGGATGGCATTGTGACTCTGTAGTGCGCCCTGCAGCCAGAGGAATGTGGAGCCAATTAAAGAGTTATCTGCATCTGCATCTCCCGCACATGCGGACTCCTCAGTATTACATTTTTAGATTAAGTTTTTCTTCATCTGTTCCCATGTTGTAGCATGTTTGCTCTTAACATGCAAAATTGCTAGCATGCAATTGAAATGGGAATGCCCACCTATAGCGGATATTATTTGTGTGTTAAATTGTCAGGAGAGGTTTTGTAGCACGACTCAAGTTTTGAGGGATCCAGCATTAATAAAAGTGGTATTTTATTAAAAAGTATTTTATCCCAGCCTCAAGGAGCATTCATATTTTATTCCTTAAATTTGTATAATTCAATTAACAAATAAAATGCTTAACATCCCGACTCTTCGACCTGGATATCCGGTGGACTGGATCCATTTCAATTATAGTGTCCTTGGGTCTCCCCAATATATAAAGCAAAGTCATTACACTAACAGCAAGGTTCTTGAACTTTACTGACTATTAACCACCTGGGCGTTACACTGAGGTCTAGATTTCTGTACCAAAAGTGTTACAGGTTTTCATGAAATTTTTTTTTTTAAATTGTAGACCTGTAACTTACAGAAATATGTCCGAATAGGGAACTAGTGGATATAATGAATATAAAAAAATGTTTGAAACACACAAACGTAAAAAAAAAAAAACAAAAAATAACTTTTAATAAAATTAAAGGAAAAACACAAAATTCAGCTTAAACAAGAATACATAAATAAATGAAAAATACTGAAAATGCGATCATTCGGTATAATGTATAGTAATATATTTTTCTAAAACATCTCCCTAGTGTCCAACCGTCCAACGTCACATACCTATAGACAAAACCACATAAATATATTTTCTAATATTTTGTATTGGATTGGATACAGGAGTTTGTATTTAATCCAATACTGAAAATGCGATAATTCGGTATAATGTA
>NC_092861.1:100795342-100819668 GCF_032062135.1 Pyxicephalus adspersus
GATGAGCACAGGGGGACCAAGATTTTCCCTACATTAAAATCCCCACTTACCTGGGTAAGTGGGGATTTTAATGTACGGAAAATCTCGGGCTTAACGAAAAGAGCAACTTTTTTTAGCCCGTACGAAGGTCGGGCTTAACGGTCGGGAGGTTAAAGTATCAATAGTCTTTTTAAATCTTTTTTCAAATAATTTTATGCCTACTTCAATTTTCCTAATCATCTTGTTGGTATATCAAGCATTGTAAAGTATTAGCATGTTACATATAGTAACAAAGTAGGTCAGGTTGAAAAAATACATACTGTGTATCCCCGAAAATAAGACACTGTCTTATATTTATTTTTCCTCGAGAAGACACAATATGGCTTATTTTTAGGGGATGTCCTATTTTTATTAAGTATGGTACAACAATCTACATTTATTCCACATCCCCTGGTGTTTGTGTGGGGTGAAAGAGACCCACGGACTGTTGCTGGTCAGTGGTGGGGAGCAGCAGCTTTACTGGTGTTTGTGGGGGGTGAGAGAGACCCACGGACTGTTGCTGGTTGGTGCTGAGGGAGAGAGACCCACAGTACTGAGTAAAACGGCAGCCACAGCTTTACTTCTTCCCCCTGAAAACACACAATACCTAAAACAGAGTGTCCTGCTCCTAACTTCACTTAGGAGACTTTTACTTTCACTTTCTATCCTCCCTCTATGCCTCAGCTTGCAGCAGGCACAGAACGACACGCCTATCACTATGTCTTATTTTCGGGGTATGGCTTATATTGTGCAAATGCTTAGAAATCCTGCTACAGCTTATTTTTTGGGTATGTCTTATTTTCGGGGAAACACATTAAGTCCATCAAGTTCAACCACAAGGGAAATAAACATAACCCAGATATAAAACCCTATGGACATAGTTGGTTCCAGGCAACAAAAAAAAACCCAGGTACAATTTGCTTCAACAGGGGAAAAAAATTCCTTCCCGATTCCATGAGGCAATTGAATGTTCCTTGGATCAACGGTCACGGTTATCTTTAATTTAAACCTTTAATACCTAGTTATATGCTGTGTTTCTAGAAAAGCATCCAGCTTTTTCCTAAAGCAATCTAGGGAGTCTATTCCATATTTTCACAGACCTTACAGTGAAGAATTTCCTCCAGATGCAAAGAGTGCCATCTTGTTTTTTGTAACGATCTAAAAGTGAATAATTGGAACAAGAGTTCTTTATATGGACCATTTAATTATTTATACAGAGTGATCATATCCCCCCTTAAACGTCTCCTCTCAAGGGAGAATAAATACAGTTCGGCTAATCTCTCCTCATAGCGGAGCTCCTCCATTCCTTTTATTAGTTTAGTTGCCCTTCTCTGCACTCTCTCCAATTCCACAATGTCCTTTTTTGAACTGGTGCCCAAAACTGGACTGCATATTCCAGGTGTGGTCTGAATAATGCTTTGTACAGGGGCTGGATTATGTTATACTCTTTATAGTTTACAAACGATGAAGGTGATCTTTGTTTTTTTATTTTTGGAATGCCCTTTTCTTGTTCTTTATGGCTTTTTTAACATCAGCTGTGAGTCACATAGTTTTTAATTTCAACCTGTTACTTATATACCCATTGGAATGAATTTTTCATGTGTATTTAAAACATTATTCTTATTTGCTTGTGCTCTTGGATCTTTCACATCTGTTTTCATCTCCTCAATATGTTCACAAAAAATCACAGAAAAGCAGGATGGAACAAATTTTCTATACACTTCATAACATTTATAAAAAAAAAAAAAAAAAAAAAAAAAAAGGAGGGAAATGCTGAAACACTGGCATTTTCACAGTGTCCACAGGTATTGAAGCGGAGGTAAAGCTGACCTATGTTGTACATAGACTGTTGATCCAGGGAACATCCAATTGCCTAATGGAATCAGGAAGGATTTTTTTCCTGTTGGAGCAAATTGTACCAGGGTTTTTTTTTGCCTTCCTCTGGATCAACTATGTCCTTAGGATTTTTTATCTGGGATAGGTTTATTTCCCTAGTGTTTAAACTTAATGGACTTATGTCTTTTTTCGACCTGAATTACTATGTAATGGAAGTAGAAACAGGTAGCTTGCAGGTGGTTCTAGAAGCATTACAAAGTGACTACGCATGACTAAGATAATGGAAAGGTAAACAGGGCACAAAAAAAGCATAAAGCAGTCTGTGAAGGTTCGCCAACATTACCATGATATTGAACCCTCTTTCTATTGTCAGATGTAGGTGAATTATAGCAAACTCTGAACAGTTTTAAGCACAAGTGCTGCTCTCTGCCTGGAAAAGTGCACAAGAAAAAATGCCCTTCTGGAACATCGCAGCAGTTAAAGGTTCCCAGTAAAAAGGAAACACCTATCCTGTCCATCAAAATGGAGGAAGAACAGAAGTACTGGCAATGTAGAAAGTACAACTGTAGAAAAAAAAAGGTAAATAAAATAGACACAGCCAATTTTCTATATTCAGCCTACCACCTATCAATTAGCGGAATCTTCCATGATTTCTTAAATTATAGGGGTCTGGTAAGTCTCTGTAGGAGAAATGCCATTGTAATTCATCCAAACTGGGTGATCCAGTATGCAGTCCAATGTGGACGTTCACAAGTAGTGAAAATTCAAAGTGGCTGCCAAGGTAACCCACCAGTTGTTTGCCTTTCCAAACTGCTGGCTGCAGCATTTCCACTGGCTTTCGATTGTCAGGGGGAAGTACATCTAGGTACAAGTGGTTGGCAGCTGGTGTAGGCAGAATTCTCACTGCAGCAAACAGGTTCAGTGAAACTTCACAGGATGTAGCAAACTGAACCTAGGTGTGTTAGTTTATCAATAATTTAGACCATTTTACTCAGACTGTAATAACTGCCAATGCAAATATTGACATAAATACAGATGTATACTTAGAAATTTTTGTGTTTTGTAATTTTTAATTATTTCAAAACACTTTGCAGAAATCTGTTTTACTATGCCCTGAACGGGTATATCTCTGTTAATTTCTGGAAAAAAAACTACCGTGATTTAATGTTGCATAACAATAATTTCATAAGAACTAAATTATTACTGTCTGAAGACTGAATTAGCTAATTAACCCATCAATTTTATGTCCTAAAAGTTAATATACCACTAGCTAAATAACAGCAGATATATACACACAAAACATATAATAAAGGAAAAGGAAAGAAATAACAGAAAAACAGCAGAAAAGATAAAGAGAATCCCAGCACCTGTTTCTCACCACCTGAACTCCCAAACGTCTGGCGAAAGCTATTCTGTATGACATTTGACAGACCTTCCATGCTGAAGCGCTACAAAGCACAGAAATACAGTAAGCAGTGAGGAAAGGGAGAAAAAGATGATTAGTAAGGCATTATCAGACACGTTTGTGAGAAATACATTGAACACTAACATGTTACATTTGAGAAAAAAGGAAAAAAAAAACTTTAGGCTAGCTTGCAGCTGGATTAACTAAAATCACAAAATATGCTTAAAATATAGTGAAAAATTTAATTTTTTATACATAATATAAATATACACACACACATTACTTGCAAAAGAAGACCACTACTTTTCCAGCATTTGTTTTTGGTATGTGAAAGTTTTACAGTGTGCAATACCAAGGTTTAAATATACACTAGGAATTACATGGATGATCTAGATTTCTGGTTCAAGAGTTGGGCAAATTTGACTGGAGTGACTGGCATCCATGTTATAAGATTATACTGTGCAAGGTATAGCAAATTGCCATGAAAAGTGCATAAACTTGCATCCTGATGTGAACGGGGGCACAGAACTGAGGAAGAGAAATAAATATATTTTATGTAGTAATCATAACCATATGGTATGAAGATCACACGCTTTCGCTTTAGGTCTCTTCAAATTCAGGATACTGTATATACCTGAGTATAAGTCTACTTTTTCAGCAGTGCTTTTTCAGTGGAGTGTGATCATCACCCAGCAGGTGAGATTGCAATAAAAATAAAAAGTGCAGTCTGTAACTAAAAATACAGGTGACAAACTGATTTTAGATGTTTTTTTTTATGAAGATAGATTAAAGTGTATAGTACATAGAGCTGAAAAGAAAAGTTATTTTGTTTTGCACATGTATACTTTTAAGAAATATATGATACATACATACCGTACCTTACTTTGCTTTTACAGCAACGAGGTGGAGAACTAAAGTGAATTTATGTCTTGATCTGACAGAACAAAGCAACACATTCACAGACCTTTACATTAAGATATATGTGTTGTGATTGGTGCTGGTACTGGGTATCTTGTTTGGTTCCTGTTGCTAAAAGGAGGGGCAGAAGAGTGAACAAAATGCAGGTATTACCAATGGTGGATTGGGGGTGAAAGCCAACAGCTTTTTTTTTCCCTGAATAGGCAAAGTAAAGGTTTTTTTTGCTATGGAAGGCTTAGTCTTATAGACAATATGGTTAATTGGCTTCCCCCTAAAATTGACCTTAGACTGTATTAATGAAATGTGAATATGGTAGGGACATTAGATTGTGAGCCTATTTGAGTGACAGCTAGTCACATAATTATGGACTCTGGACAGTGTTGCGTAATATATCAGCGCTATAGAGTGACGGCTAGTTTACTTTTTTTCTTTGAAATAATATTGAAAGAAATATTTAAAAATATACACCCCACTGATGCCTCAAATAATGTAATTTTATTGGTGTTTAATTTGAATTTTAAAACTTGCCAGTAGCTGCAGCATTTTCCACCCTCGTCTTATACTCGAGTCAACCAATTTTTCCTGTTTTCCAAGGTAAAAATAGGTACTTCGACTTATACTCGAGTAAACACGGTAAATATAAAATAAAGATTCAGGGTTGAATTTTTTTTTTCCCATAGGACTACCTTCCCAAAGCAATAAAAGTAACCTCCCTCCCCACAGCAGGTGTTCTTTATTAGGCCCTCGACAGGACAAGGGAGGGAAATGTGCTATCAGGTGAATTTTACAGGAAAGGAAAATTACAGGTAAGTATGACAATAGTTTTCCATTTTCCTGTCACTCCTCCTGACAGCATACAGCTGGGACATAGCATGCAATACCATAAAGTGAGGGAAGAAAAACAATGCCACAGAAACAAAGTTACCTTTTAAAAAGAGCCACTTACCAATATTAAGACCCAAAGCTTCAACTTATAAAGCTAAATTATGGTTTGGAGATTTCCAACTGGTTGTATCCAGATCACTTCAGTAGAAACCTCTGAAAATGAAGACTTTAGGATTGTCCCTTCCCTAGTTGAATGTTTCTTGACTGCCTGCAATGGAATGAATCCCTTATGATGTAAGCATACCACATGGTAACTAAAACCCTAGGATGCAAAATACAGCTTTGCTCCATATACAAGGACAGCTTGTAGGACTGCTAGGGAGTCGGACTGGAACTTCCACAACTATTAAACAGTTTGTTTCGCTGCAGCTCAATGGAGGAAATCTTCCTCATGTTTATGAAAACCTTCAGAAAGTGAGTGTCTAAATGCTGAGGAACTACTTCCTAGCACTTATTCGCAGTGATACAAAACACAGTGATGCACCTTAAACAAGACATTTAATGATGGATGCATTTACATTTTCAGCAAGATAGATGCAATCTGGCTCTTTGCAAAGAGGGTGCCTAGCTTTAATACCTTGCTTGTCATGGTAAGAGTAGTCAAGAAAATGTTTCAAGTTCATTTTCTTTTTTGAGCAGACTTTGACAGGATGAAAGGGGGGCTCCCTGTGTACTTGTAGAACCAGAGGCAAGTCCTATGCTGAAAAGAATGACTTTACTGAAGGCTTCAATATCACTACTGCTTTGAAGAACTGCCAGGGCAAAAGATGTTCCAGCCACTTGGTGGTTGTGGGGGCTGACACTTGGACCTAAACAGGTTGAATCCCGAGTTCCTCATCCAAAACTGATAGCATAAAATTCTGGAACCAAGGCTGGTGATGGGATAACAGAAAGAAAACCATTGATTGTGCTATTCGAACAAAAACCTACTATATATTGTGGCATCTATTTATAGATATTTGTAAGCTTTGAGCACTGCATGTGCCACCACAGAACCAAAAGCAGGATGCTATGAGCTTCTGCCTTTCAACAAGTAGGCATTCAGTACTTGGCCATCAGGGATAGAATGCTGCCACTGGCCCTGAAAAAGTTTGTCCTGGCAAGAAAGAATAAAAGAAGTAGCCATTATAATTAGAGGTAACACCTTTCCAATTTCATACAATGGGAAATAATTACTATTGCTTTTCTCTGAATCCTTCTCTTTCAAAAGACCTCTTATGATCAATGCTATTGGTTATAAAATGTAAAGTAGAAAAAAATTCTACTTTTTCATGAAAGAGTCATGGGCCATTAATTGCTGGCACTTGAACTTAACTGGAGATGCCATCAGGTCTATTCACTTGGAAAGTTTGGAAAATTGTGTCTGCCCAGAGGCCACTCGTGGTTGAGAAATTATCTGCTCATTTGAACAGCCAACAGATTTTCAGGATGGGTGTTTGGAGGCAGAAAAGTTTAAATGCTTCTATGTCCATAAAAAAAACAAAAACTTGACTGTAACTTGATGGAAACAGACAATTGTCATTTCAGTTTGTCTGGAAATGCAGACGATCTGACCTGTCCACAGGTACCTTGACATTCTGCTGATACAGGAGCAAAGCGAAGGCTTTCAAAACATCCCACTTGCCCAAATTATCTAAATTGGAGTTGACCAACTTTGAAAGGAAGGCCAGAGTCAATGTCCCTCACCGTGGGCTCCCGGACCTTTGAGACCACCATCTAAGGTGACTGAAATCCTAGTCCTGAGCCTCAGAGCTATTTCCCAAGACAAATTGCAATGGGAGGACCACTATTCCAACTCTTGTCCGGGTACAGTGAGTCTCAACTCCAACAAGCAGCAAACCCAAGAATCAAAGAATCACAACTGGAACTCAAACATGTGCCATCCTAATCATTGACTAATGAAAATACATTGCATTCCATGCAGTTAGGTAATTGGATTTCCCCCAAAACTGACAGGCTGGTAGGGACATTAGATTGTGAGGTCCTTTGAGGGACAATTAGTGACATGACTATGGACTTCATAAAATGCTGCTTAATATGTCGCCGCTATATAAATACTGTGTAATGATAATAAAATAATTCCTTTGCTGGCAGTGTCAAAAAGTATCTATTCCCTGCATTGGTCATAATTCACTTTTCCAGAGCCGGAGTTTGCAGAATTATCTTCTTGTGACCCTCCAACGTGGTTTTGGATATTGTCAGCAAAAGAACATCGTTCAAGTAGTGATATAGGCTGACTCCCTGAACCACAGCAAGGTTATTACTGTGACACACACTTTAATAAACATCCGGGAGCTGTGGAAAGACTGAAGGGTAGTAAAGTGAGCTTGAGGTGTTTGAAAAATAGTAAAACAGGAAAGGAGGGAGTGGAGGAGAAGGTCAGGAGACGAAGAAAACGTGAACTTGCCAGTCACAAACTGGCCACTTTTAAACACTTCAGAAATCGTTATATATTGCATGGATGTAAGCTGATCCAGCCAGTGCCACCAGAGAAGACTGACATTTTAGTGGAAGTAAGACTAGATTAATAATTGAAAGACTAGTTTTTGAGTATAGTTCCTCTTTAACAGTGTATTTTCTTTAACTGGTATATTTAATGGCATCAAATAGTTTGACTTTGATAACTATCATTTCTTGCTTGGTCTTAGATTCGAATGAAATAAACCCATAATTAATGAGAAAAAGTAAACAAATATTTTGCATTTCTTTAGTAATATCAAAGATAATGCAACTAATGATATTCGTAACAATAGTAATACTTTTACTTAACCGTAAGCTGATCAATAAATCAGGGCCTCCGCAGTCCTTGTCAGGCACCATAGAAAGATCATGATTTTACAAATGTATCTTTTTTAAAAAAAAAAAATCATATTAATGGTCCGCAAGATTTAAAAAGATGAATTTAGTCGTCCATGAGGTCGGAAAGGTTGGCAACTGCTGATCTAAAGCCATCAGAGGTCTTTTTACTATGACAAGTTTGGGTTAGAATCTTTTCTTACTCTCCTATTTAAAGCGGCACAACTACCTGCCTATTTCCTTGCACATAAGATAGAAGCGCATTGCACGTCTATGCATCTTTTGGAACGATTGTCCAAACGTACCAGGATCTCAGGGAGCCCGACAAAAACTCTATCCGGTAACCATGTTACCTGACTGAAATCACCCAGGGTGTCACCGTGCTTTTCCAAATGCTAGAAAACTTGGACAATCTTGTTTCTATCTTCAACGTCTGGAGAAATACACTTTGGTAAGAGTTTACTTCGACCTTTTTTTTTTCATTTTTTTTTTGTAGACTATCTGACTAGGGAACCTAGGATTTTTAGGTTCCCTTTACTGAGGGTCAACAAATTTCTTAACAGGAAATCTTGTGAATTTAGAAAAGTCATGTATGAGGGCTGAATGGAACGAAGAGCTACTGATGTCTATGCCCCAATTTGGCAACTTGCCCCGTTATCCTCTGTATACCTTTTTCCAAATAGCATCTTGGCAGCATACAGGACCTGTTTATCTGCTCACCTTAACAACGTGACACCAATCCTAATACTGCTGCTGGGCAAAAACCAGACCAGTTGTGGTGTAGATTCACTTCAAGACTCCCATCTACAAGGATTAAAATTAAGGGAGCCACCAAAGCAAAATCAAAAAAAGGTGAGCTGTCAGTCCCACTATCAGGACTCCTATATCTGTGGGAATGTTTAGAATCCTACAACAAATCTTCATTCTCTCCATGCGGCTTTCTTTAAAAGTGAAGACATTTTTTATCCAACATTTATTCTGTGACAGCTTGATCACTGTAGTCCCAGAACTCCCTTGACTGTACTTTACTTGCTTCTTTAAAGCAAGATGCACATAAAAGTTTGAAGGGCAAGGTCTTAGTGCCACAAGTCCAGCATACTTTAACCACCTGGCCGTTAAACCCGACCTTGGTTCGGGGTAAAAACACTTGCAAAAAGTGTTAAACCCGAACTTTTCTCAGGTGGTTAAAAATATAAACAAACGTTATATTGCAATCTGATCATTCAATCAGAAGATATTACCAATATTGGTGTTTTACCCAAAATAAAAATAAAAAATATATATATTTTTTAAAAATTAATAAAATATTATTAGAGAGATGAGCTTGGTGGCAAAGTGGTCAGCTATATGTAACAGGCACCCCGCCACGGATATGCATGTCACGAATTCCAGGAGGCTTGGGCTTAGGAAACAGGCATGTGCAGGAGGGACTTTTCGGCCATTGAAAATAGAAAGATGGAGATCTCACACATGTGCAGTGACTGCCTTTGATGGCATAAATCCACCTTTCTCAACCACTGAAACAACTTTTGGGTCCTAAGGACTACTGCCACAATCCACACCTCCACAGATCACTGTACACTTGTGTGATGGTAAGTGGGATACAGTAAATGCCTGTTACATTGCTGGCCAGTGGGAAGAATGTCACCTTTACAAATAGCCAAAACTGAGAAGCACAAATTGCACATTGCTCAAGGAAGCCTTAGCACCCTTTGACACTGGCATACATGGAGATATATCCTTTGTTACACAACCTCTATAAAGAGGCATGGTAGACTGAGCTGGGGAGAAGCATGCTCTGACTTCCTAGTATGCTTTCTTGAAGGGCTTTTATCTCACAACAGAAAGAAACCACAATAAACACTCTTTGTAGCAACAGGAGGTGTTTCAAACAGGAAACAGGGCCAGCAGGTTAAAAGTGCATCTAGGGTTTTATTCACTAATACTATTTTCACACAAAAACAGGCAAAATAAAAGAAAACAGCAAAATAAAGCCTGGCCGCTTGGCCACTAACTATTAGTTTCCTTTACTAACAATCCAGCCCAACCTAGTGCTGTGCAGGACTCTAAGGCCCTAACCATACAGCTTTTCCAACAAAGTCTGTATCTTTATTCACAGTTCACCTTGGACCTCCTCCCAGCTCACCAGCCAAGACAGAGCCAAAGGAATAAGCAGGCTGGGAGTTTATATTATTCCAGGATGCATTTCAGGTGAGACAGTTACACCTGATCATACCCAGGCCTCTTTAGCTCCCCCACCTGGTCAAGAAGCTCATTGTCATTCAGCGTGGTACTTCAACCCCACCTTCAGGTCAAAAGGAAAACTGTCTGACTAAACAGAAAAATAATCTGCGTATAACCTGTATCTTGGCAATGTACCTGTCCTCCTGGACAAAACCCTGTGATTTCTTTGGCCAGCTGTTTTATTTATTTAAACATACACACACCTACATATCTATCCATAAGTATCTTAAAATATATATGTGTATATACACAGAACCAAATACAAACAAGAACTTACAAATAAAAATTCCCTACCTGACTTCCTGCCAGTCAGCACAGCAGCTAGAAAGAAGTAGCAAACAGAAAAAGTATTTAAAAAATGGTCCCTGCTGAAAGCAGGATGCTTATTTTAGCCTAACAAGGCTGATGATACAAGCCGCAAAATACCCTATACTGGAGTAGTTTGGAGAGTTATGGTACATTAACATCTAATGATTTAATAAATGTACAAGTAACAAAGAAAAAACCTGCAAGGTTTTTTCTACAAAATACAACAGGATGATAAACAGTAGTATAATAAAGAACAACAGAATGCTGGTAGAAACACCATCAGGCAGAATACCAGTCCACTTAGCCATACTGTATGTACAAAAATGTCTACCATATTATATGCAATTCTTATTGTTTGAGGTTCAGACTGCAATTTCAAGGAGTCATCCAACAGGTTGCCCCAAAGGCATAACAAAGCAAAGACATTCTTTGTTTTAAATGCATCTCTACTACTGCTATTTGCATGATGGCCATGAGCTGAAGTTTGTTGCACATGTGCAAAGCACTGAGTGACTTTTTTGGACAGGTAAAGTAAAAGGAAAAGGGTAAGAAAAAGTTCTTGCCTTACTGCTCACCTACCCGCAACAAAGGGGCTATTTGAGCTTCACATCACCATACCCTCGGCACCAGGGTTCCCAAAACAGGATGGATTTACCATGAGACTTGGGCCCTTTGGGACATGGGACCAATGGGACTTGGAGAGGCTGGGCCGAGAGAGGGGAAGGGGGGCTTAGGGGGAAAAAATGCTTGGTCCTGGAGAGGTAACAGAAAAAGAACACCTGCAGGGGAGAGGGAGGTTACTCTTATAGCTTTGGGATGGTGGTTCAATGGAGAGCAAGGGTGCAACTAACCAAAGTGTATGCTGTCAGGTGGAGAGACATGAAAAAAAAGTTGGTTAAGCCTGAAAGTGCAGCTGTACCCAAACTATAGACTATAAATCTGAACCCCAGCTTTACTTTCTCATCTTGCATAGTTGTACAGGCTCATCTTCTATAATAAAAACGTTTACCAGTAAACTCATAAAATCTTTAAATCTTTACTGCAAACTCACTTTTACAGCCTGTATTCAAAACTGACGCAATTCAAGAATATCTTAATTTCTGGATGGAGATCATCCAGCTTTATTTAGCCATTCTTTACTAGCCTTATTGTACCTAATCCACCCCCCCTTTTATTCATTGGATTAAAATTCTTTCAACCACAGAGTCAGCCCATGGTTTGCTTTAGGGACAAGGGTACTAAAGTTGGGTTTTGAATTATAAACATTATAAAGATAGCTATTTACTTTACTAGAGGCCCCTTGCACCAACAACAAATGACCAGTATCAAACAGAGTGATTGCGTAAAATACGTTGATTAAAAATTTAGTTTTAAAAAGTATGCATAAACTTGACAAGATCAGAAATGACCTTTGCAGCTGTACAAACCTGATGTAAAATAGTTCAGACATTAAAGGGCTGGTTCACAAAAACAGTTTTTCAGAGTTTATAGGCAGTGTTTACTAGGCAGCTGGCAGCCTACCAAAAACGATTTAGGAAGGGTGTGTTTGATTTACCATGAATTAATATCTTACTATTTGAGTGTGCATAATCTGAAAACAAGTTTACTTCAGAGAGACCAGCAATTTAGTCAAGACACTAAGGGTAATGACACCCAAAATTCCCTGTCCCTTTACTGCAGTACAAGGTAACTGTAAGGTAAACTGTCAACTGTTTAGCAGCAGTCCTCATGATTGACATTGATTTGCAAGGCTTGAAATTGTGACTTAACAGCAAAAATAAATAAGGACACGGTGTATCAATGTGTTCCTTTTTAAGAAGAAGATTAACTTGTCATCAGCCTTTTAAAAAACAAAAACAAACCTAATTAGTTTGAAATCTGATTGAGCTGTAAGTAAATATTTCAGGTTATTAGGAGTAAGAACAAACTGGCTCCATATATAGAAGAAGCTACTGTAAATGAACATAAACTACAAGTGTCTACAACATAGGTTCCCAAACTTTTTTGGGGTCAGAAACCACTTTTTGAGTGATTCGATAGTGCTCTCTCATAAAATATTTACGCTCATAAAACAAAGAAATGTTCAAGTAGCAATGATTTATTTTTGTTAGGGACTGATTGCATTAAAGGATTGTACTACCAAATACTAATTTTAGACACCATCTTTTTTAATATCTTAAGAGCTCCTGTGGCAAGATTTCATTAGTCAAAGGGTTTAATAGGAGATCTCGGTTGAAGATCATATTTAATTATTCTCTCTGGTTCCCTTTAACAATTTATTGTTTATAAAAATAAAAAAATATATATAAAAAAAATAGTAGATAGCTACACAGCATAAATACTTGTCACAAAGAAGAATAAAAAAGTAGTATACACATACTGTTCCTGGTAAATGAGTTTTGTCCTGCTTTCCATTCTGTGTGCTGTTACTTTTTAGCCTTTTCTTCTTTTTCACATTTTCTTTGTGTTCTTTTTGTTTATTTTGAACTTCAATGAGAACAGAAATAAAGCAATTCTTTACTTCTTTCTCAAACTCAAGCTCATCTCTTAAAGCCAGATGCTGTACCAGTTCCTCTGAATACTCCTTAATGGCAATCTCAATTTCCTCCAGCAGCCCATTTAGCTCTTTAACAGTCATCTGTTTTACTCCTTTGCAAGGAAGAGGAAAAATATAATAAATTACAAAACACACACATAATAAATCCTAAAAAAAAAATAAACTTAAACCCAGTTTGATCACATATCTTTTCCTTAAGTAACATGCAAGATGTGCAGAATGCCTTGCCAAATTTCTCTACTTTCTAAATGAAAGCGGCCTGGTTGATCCTAGTTCATACCTAATCAGAAAGAAAATATACAAAAAAAAAAAAAAAACTTTTGGATGCATGATTTATGGGAGCCTGTAAATGCAAATGTGCTCTAAATGCACAGTCCAAACATTAGGAATACTTTACAGAGCAATAAACACAATCTTATATAAGTACTATTTTTTCTTTTAAATATTCTTACTTTAAAAGTGTTTATTTATACAATTTGTGCAGTTTTTCACATTCAATTTCTTACTGAACACCAGAGAGCAGAAGATCAGCAATAAAGTCAGCATTTTGCCTATAAGAATATACAAACCCCATAATTTCCAACTTTTGTATCATGGATGCAGTTTTTACACTTGTAGTCTGATCTTCACAACTTTTTGAGTCATACATTGCAGAGGATGGGGGGGGGGGGTTAGCTCAGACATGGAGGAATTAACACTTGATCAATATGAGGGGGCGGGGTTAGCTCAGACATGGAGGCATTAACACTTGATCAATATGAGCTTCTGCCATGCTGCCACTTCCCCCACTTGATAGTTATGCCTGGATTGTGGAAAGAAGGTTTACCTTAGGCCGTGAACTGGGAGTAGAAAATTTATTGGTACATGCTCTACAGAATCATCAGCAAGACAAAGGCTAGGACAACATGGCACCAGCTCCAGCAGCCCCAGGACAGAGACAATTACCGCTTTGCTGTGGCAAGACCTGGACCCGCCCACTTCCCTGAGCCTGGGATTTGTACGGGGGATGTAGTCCGCGGTTCTAGCCTGTGCGCCCCGCCAGCAGGGTCCTTCCCCTGACCCTGCTGGGGGTGGGGCACCGGCCAGAGCCGCGGACCATCAAAATTTTCTCATCATTTGGAGACCGCTGCTCTAGACAGATGAGACAAAAATATAGCTTTTCGCGAATGCACGATTTGTCTGTTTACAGAAAACAAAAAGAAGCCTTTTAATAAAAAAAGAACACGTCCCTACAGTCAAACATAGAGGAGGTTCACTGATGTTTTGAGGTTGTTTTGCTACTTCAGGCACTGGTAGTCCTGACTGTTTGCATGGTATTATGAAAGACTACCAAAGAATTCTGAGGCACTGTGTAGGGCCCACTGTCAAAAAGCTGGGTCTCCGCAGGAGGTAATGGGTCTTACAGCAGGATAATAACCCAATGCATACTTCAAAAAGCACACAGAATTGGTTTAAGACAAGGAGCAGGGGAGTTCTGAAGTGGCCAGCAAATATCTAAATCCCATAGAACACCTATGAAGATGTAAAAACAGCAGTTGGGAGAAAGAACCCTTCAAATCTGAGAGGCCTGAAGCAGCTGGCAAAGGAAGAGTAGTCATAAATTCCAGTAGAGATGTAAAAGACTGATTGTTACAGAAAGTGATTCACATCAGTTCCTTCTTCCAAAGGGTCTGCTATCAAGTAATAAGGTTCTTCCAATGCCAACAAAAACAAAAAACATGACCATACCAAAGCATTTTGTAATTGCAGCAAGTTTCTGGAAGAAGTGGTGCATTTTCTGACATAAATTCAAGGGTACCAATATTTTTGGCCATGATTCCATGGGGATTCTGAGGGACTGCAGTGAATAAAGGAAATGTTCCTTATAAGTCAATTGCTTAAGCTTATACATTTAGATCTTATCGCGATTTGAATCTTTGTAACATGTGAAGGGGTCATCGGCTCTTACATTTTGTACTTTGCCACTTCTGATCATACATATAGCATTTTGTCTTTATTAGGCCTCTTTTCTTGTTTAACCCCCTGGCGTTCTAATTATGTCAGTTTTTTTATGCTAAAAGTGTTACATTGTTTTGGTTGGAAATTTGTTGTTTAGTATTGTGGGCCTGTAATTCTTAGGAATAACTCCCGGGTATGATAAAGTGTGAAACACAAATCATAAATTATAATATAATAAATAACTATAAATATTTAAAAAAAATATTGAAATAATATAACAAATCAATGTAATTTAAAACTTTTATCAAATCAAAAACACTGAAATTTGTCCAAACAAGGGTGCAATAATATTGATAAATAATCATTTGAAATAAATGTAGATTTTGGGAAAAAAAAATAAAATTAAATGTCTAGTAGACGTCCCGGGTATGGTAAATTTTGAAACATGGTACTGCATAGTCCAACAACACAATCAGGACAGTAGATCCTGGTTTTCTTGAAAATCTTCCTTCCACTATCATCCCTCTTTGAGCAAACCATACACATCCTTGTAGGTGTTGCTTTTATCTGGGTTGGTGGGATGTACTCTGTGAAGTGACGACCAGTCAGGTGTTCCGGGTTGACAACGGCAACAGCACAATGTTGAGGTCTATTCACGGCCATTATTGGTGTTTGGTGGCTCTTGACAATGGATTCAGAAACGTTCCAAATAAAGTCAGAATGACTCACAGGCCTGTCACTCTTTTGCTTGTAAAGAATGTAGGCATTCCACAAGCGTTGCTCAACAAGATGCCTGAAAATTTTTTTGTAATACTTTTTTTTTTGTTGTTTCCTCATCCTTGGGTAGAATGTCATTACTTGGTCCGCTCTGTCGACACCTCCCATGGTGTTATTGTAGTCAATCACCACCTGTGGCTTTTTCATTTCTTTCCCTCCTTTTGTGCGTACCATAACAGTGGAAGCATTATGAATTGTTCCCATTAGGCACACATCTTTTTTGTCACGCCATCTCAGGGCCATCGTTTTTCCTTTCTGCCAGGCAACCATTTCTTCTGTCTCCAGCTTCCCTTTTGCAAACAGTGATGGCAGGTTGCGCCAGTTAGCCCTAACGGTTCTATACGCATCTGTTTTGTGTTGCAGAAGAAACTCAAAGTTCAGGAGATGTGTAAAAGTTGTCGGTTGTGACACAATAGCCATGATTTAGCAATGGCTCAATGAGTGAAAGTACAGAAGATGTTTCCATTCCATAGTTGCTGTTTTTTGGGTTGAATTCTGTCCTTTTTTCAGTGTAAAGGATTGAATTCTATAAGTAGCCAGTTGAGGATTCGCACAGCATGAAGGTTTTCACGCCAAATCGTGCTCTCTTTGACACAATGTATTGCACTTAACAGAGCTTCCCCTTACCATGAAACTTTTATCTATGCTGATGTCTCTTTGTGGCACATAGGTCTGTTGGAAATGTTTTAGAATCATTTGAGAAACTTCCGAACTTTTTTTGAGATTTGGTGCAGGATGGGTAGAGTCATCCAACTCTTCATTGTTGGCAAAGTTTAGATACTTCATGATCAGGGTAAATCTGTACTCTGGCATGACTGTAGTAAAGAATGGAGTGGCAAGTAATTTATTGGTAGACCAATACAAGGAGGTTTGCCCATTGGTAGACCAATGCAGGAGTTTGCCCACCACTCCCCGAAGTATCACTAAGCCCAAAAATTGCCAAATGGTATTTTTGGTCACTGGTTCCCTCTTTCTGCCTACATTTATTATGTGTTATATTTCACTGTATTCAGGCATTTAAAATCAGATTACAATGTAATCTGCTTTTAAATTCCCCCCCCCCGGCCATGCTTAATGAACGTCCCGACGTTACCTGCAGCACACCAAGGATGCGATGCAGAAGCTGGCTGCAGTTGGATCGCCAGGAGCAGGTATGAGTTTTTTTCCTACCCCGAGTGTGACTCAGGGTTACCACTTTTTGCATGTAGAATACACCCCGAGTCACACTCGGGAATACCACCAGGGGGGTTAAATAAATAGGAGAGGAAAAAAAAACACTTTGAAGTCACATTTGGTAAAAAACCTTTTGGCTAAGTTTATACTTTCACTGTCAGAGTTGCAAGAGCTTGGCGCATATTGGTGCAATTTCCATGATACAGTATACTACAAATCTTAAAATCTCCTAACTTTGCAAGAATTCATACAAATAAAAAGCATGAAAACAACTACCAATCTTACTGAAAACAGACTCTGTAGCATATATAAAAATGGTCTCTTAACTCTGATGTCTGAAAATTTTGTATAGAGCAAGGGCCCTTTACCTAAATGAACAGAATTGAGTATGATCACAGAAAGCTCCAATTGCTGCTCAAAACACATGACTGTTCTGAGCCCTACCCATTTTTTTTTCCAAGTGACAAATATCTATTTGTTTTGCCTTAATATCTTTTTCCTTAAAATGGATCCCTGACCTTTGTTAAATGCTTATCCTGTGGCTTAGTCGTCACGCTGAATAGCCGTAGCTTACCTGGTCCCCTGTCCCGACCCACACATCGAAATTGGTTTTTCTTCGCGGAGCTCCGTTTCTGGCTTCTCCACTGCGTGTGCCATCTTAAACCGTGTGCATCAAGATGGCACCAGAGTGCACAGCAGCATGTGGGAGGAGCCAAGCTGTCTGCACAGCGTCTCCTGCACCGGCTTCTCATGGCTTCTCTGCACCATCATCACTGGAGGATGCTTTGCAGCAACAGCTGGCTAATCAGTACTCTTCCTCTCATACAAAATTCTGTGGCCTGGCAGACCGGGTGAAAATGTTTGATGCTAAACTTCAGCCCGCTAAAAGGATGATAACACAACTTCAAGAACATGTCATGTCACAGGCGGCGGTTCTGAGTAAATTTAAGTGTCACCTAGAGAATTTCGACAAATAGAGGACGCCACAATAACATTAGAGTTAGCGGTCTCCCTGAGGCCACCTAAGAAGCGGATATACTTTTGGTTCTTCAAACCATATTTACCAACATACTGGGCAGACTAACAGCAGAACCTATTAAATTTAATGGAGCCCATCAGGCACACAACCCACTGATGTTATTTGAAGGCAGAGTGACATCACCCTGAGGGATGATATTATGCGTACAGTCCGCAACATTAATTCTGTGGAGTTTGATGGAGCTGAAATGGAGCAGTGTTCCCTTTAAACACTACTTAATTTTTTGAGAGATAATGCAATTTCATACCACTGGGGTTTTCTATTTAGCCTCACTGTACATAAAGATGGAACTTTTACTACATCGGCGACAGCCGGAAGACTTCCCCAAGTTGTGCTCTGATTTGGGGATTATGTGCGCTAAAATTTCTAGATGGGATCAACTTCCTACTTTTGCCCATTCTTCCTCCAACTGGCAGATGGTGTGGGGAAAGAGACATCAACACCACTCCAGTCGCCCATCTAATTAAGCCGATTTTTACTCCCAATGGTCTGTCCTTGGGGCAATATTATGCTTTGTACAACTATGCCATGGGATTCATTTACGAGTCAGCCGTATTATATTGTGGACTCAACATTTACATGTTGAACACCGGCCAATACTATCACAATTATATATTGTGGTCTTTGTATGTGGTGTGCCACAGGATGTAGGATCCAACTGCAGTTGCAAACTGAAGAAGGCTTGGGTGGTTAGGGTTGATCGTTGTATGGGCATGATGCAATATAGGAGGATGGGGGTAGGATCAAAGGGCTGTGGTTGCTCAGTTTATAAGTAAGAAGATAATGTTGATCACTAGCTTCCCAGTAGTAGTCAGGGAATTTCACAGTTCTCAGGCCAACTGATCCCAGGAAACCTGTCGGCAATGGCCCACCTCCTGAGTCTCTTCTCATTACCTCAATAATCTGCCTTACTGGTTATGGTTAGTGGGGTTAGTTGAGGGGGGTAGTCAGCCCACAGGAGTCACCCAAGTGAAGCTTTACTCTCTGAAATGTTGGGGGCTTGTTATCATGTGCTACTTTTGCTGACATTTTTCTCCTTTTTCATTTATTTATTGGTTCATTGAATGTGAGGGGGTTGAACTCTGAAAGCCAAATGCCGCCTAACGTTCGAGGAGCTCAAAAGGGAACAGGGCAGATGTAGCTTTCTTACAGGAGACACACCTGGATGGCACAAGCACTTTTCAATTTGTGAGATGCCAATATCCTCTAGCCTTTACAGCTCCAAATAAGTGCAGGAAACCAGCAGGAGTGGCCCAACTGGTCAAAGCAGGTGTCTCCTTTGTCCCTCCTATGTCAGTGATCAACCCAGAAGGATACCTTTTTGTGCAATATGCACTTCCCCAATTCTTTTCAGTTCTCGTTTTCGGATAATATTTTAAACCAAATGGCATCATTACCCCAGTCCTTTAGTGTTATGCCAGGTGACTTTAACCTTGAGAACTCACGGGCACAGGATCCAGATACCTGCCCCCTTCAGACTGCTAGTGCGAAATCAACCTACTCATAAGTGCCATTGGCAGCTCAATAATTATTAGCTTAAAAAAACTAACCCATCAAGCTTGCTATTCAGACTGAGTTGGGTTATTATTTTGAGGAAAACATGCACTCAGCGTCCTAATTGTCCACCCTGTGGGAAGCTCACAAAGTTGTTATACAAGGTCACTGTATTAAAAAGCCTTCACGATTTAGGAGGGACAAAGCAGCACTGAGGGCTCACTCAGAACCCGCCGAGGGATCTAAAAAGAGCTATGCAGATCCTAACCATTCTCATCATTGGTTTCCTCTCTGTAAGATAGTAGAGCTAAGAGGCTAACTTAGAGAAGTTGACCTAGATCAAATTGAAAAAGCCATGGGTGTATCTACATCATAGATTTTATGATAAAGGTAGCAAGGGGGATCCACTTTTGGCACGTAAGATTCGGGAAAGAGTGGCCTCAGCTACTCTTCAAATAATAAAAGATAGCAATGGCACCCTTCACTGTGACCCAGAAGCCAATGCCAGCTATTTGGGGAATACTACTCAGACCTGTATTCCACGGTTCACAGATAACAATTGGATGGCTGATTGACCCTACAATCCTGTATCGATGAATACCTGGCCCAGTGTTTCCTTCCACTTTTGGAAGATGATGCCATTGAAAATCTTGATATCCCCACTACTCTAGAAAAGTTTGAAGCAACTATTACATTTCTATTTTTTTGGCAAAGCACCTGGACTTTCTTATTTATATTATAAGATGTATTAATTTCTGCTGATCCCTCATCTACTATAATTGCTCAACAGTATACTAGAGGGTGAAGACTATGTTGCACTTGTATATTTTGGTCTGGGAAAGGGGAAAAACTTTGCGTCATCGTCATTGCATTGATAAATCCTGAACATTTTTAGGAGAATACTGGCCACACGTCTGGGGATGTATTTGCCCTCAGTGGTACATAAGGGTCATTTTCAATAGCACTTGTCAGGGATGCCCACTATCTTGCCTGATATTTGCATTATGTATCTGTCACGGTGCCATAGGGCAGGGAGGTGGACCCTCGGTGTCACCAGCCCAGTTGGCAGAGACGGGGCACAGATTTTAGTCAACAGCCTGGTCTTTTTCAAAGCCTCTAGAGTTGAGGATGTTATGCTGGGGCTGTTGCCAGGTTGCGATCCCCGCAACTACACTCCAGATAAACTGCAAACCATGTATCCTGCTTGTAGCAATTTATGCTGGAGATTTGGATCCCAGGTTGGAATGCTCTACCACATCTTTTGGACCTGCCCAAAAATTGTTCATTATTGGGAGGTAGTTCATGACCTCTTTTCCGCTATAGCGAAAATCACAGTTCGGTTAGATCAAGAGACACATTTGCTAAATGTACCCATAACAAGCTTCACCAAACTAAAGAAAGTCCTTATTGCGCATATTCTTACTGTGGCTAGATGCCTCATTATGGAGCACTAGAAATCCATCTGACCTCCTTTGCAGCATTAAGAGCTCAAGCAGGTGATGTAAGACTAATTGGAAAAATTGTATAACCATTTGGATAAGTTTAAAGAGATTTGGGCCCCATGGGATTAACTACTGGCATCTAAACATGGTTGGATAGGGGTGCTCCTCTTCTTTTAGGGTAAGAGACATTGACGGTAGATGCGAAGGGGGCATATGCCTACGTATGCCAAGCTTGCTGTGATGACCCTCTAGCTTCCCCCACCACCACCACCACACACACACTCCCCGTTCTCTTTTTCGGTTACATCTTCTCTCTTTCCTTCCCTTGGCACTATCCCTCAGACAGCATTATGAATCTTGGCATAAGGCTTGGTATGGGTATTGATTCCGCTCTGTGGGGACTTTGAAGGTTGTGTAGCTTAAGTATTATATGATTGTTCGCAGTCTTTATTGGCTATATCATTTTGTAAAACTTGTCTGTTTTGTTTTTATTTACGTCATGTTGTTTTGTTTTTTTGTTGTTTTTTGCATATACTGAAATATTATTATTTAAAAATACCAAACTATTATAAAATTAGAAATATGGTTACTTTGCCAATTCAGGGTTAGGAGACAGGTTTTGTTGAAGAAACAATCCTGCACACACCAATACCCTTTTTCATTACACTTCTCTGCCACTTAATTCCAAACCCCTTGTAGGCTTATTTATACTGTGCTCATGAACTATTTTCTTTCATGTGACAATGATCAGGAAAATCAATGGGCAGCTCTGGCCAAAGCACTGCATCCTGGGAGGAAAGGATGTGGTCATATACTCCTACAGATCCAGTAGGCCAGCTATTTACTGTAAGTGCAATGGGAGTGTAGCAAAGGTGCAGATTATTTTTTTAGGAAAATCTGTCACCATTTACAATATACTCAACTAGTAAAAGGGTTCTAAGGTTTCCTTAAGCATTCTCAGATTGTTTTAAAAGGGTAAGCTATTAGATAAGTTTGATTAGGCATTCCTTTGAATGTTCCCAAAAACTTACTAAGACTATACACCAGTGGGGAAAGCACTGTTACTAGGCCAGATTTTCTAACCCTCCATAAGTAATCACTGCAAATGCACCAGATTTAGGCCAATAACTCATGGCCATATGCATACAAACAAAAAACATTCCTACAGGAGCATATTGTTATCATATTAAGCAACTTTACAATCAATCTGCATAAATTATTGTCTGTTCCTTCTATGAGGAGAACCAAGTTTTTCTACATACTACACTACATTTAAAACTCATATTTGTGCAGATGCTGCATTTAACATATCTTGTTTGCTGCATAGTGCAGTTTCTAGCACAACACAACACTCTTTAATGGTGCTGAATGCTAATGCAAATACATCACAATGGATGTACACTGCATGAACAATACAAGTGATATCATGCCGTGGTGACATATCAGAATATTCAGTCTTTGTTGCCTGATGCTGGGAGTCATTCAACCCTTAAATATGGCATTTTTATTACATTTATGACTAAGAAGAGGTAATGAAGTGGGGCAGCTCTAAATTAAAACCAACTGTTATTTCTTAAAATTGATTGTGGGCTACATCATTAACCTCCCGGGTGGTTCATCTCTGTCTGGATTTATATGTCTAAAAGCGGTACATTGTCTTTAATGAAAATTTTTTTTACAATATAATAGTATGAGTATAATAAAGTTTGAAACACAATCATGTCAAAATAAAAAAATAAAGAATAAATTTATTAAACTTTGACAAGATTTTGTTTTAAATTTTAATACACTTATACTATTATACTGTAAAATAAACTTTTATGAAAGACAATGTACCGCTTTCAGACATATAAATCTAGTGTATTGCAATACAAAATATTTTTCAATTCCAACCGCGACCCTAGCGATGGCTGTACGCACCAATGTCACCAGGAACTCCCATGGAAAGGTTAGTGCACTCGCCAGGGGACAGATCAACGAAGAGGATGTGGCCAGAGGATGGCAGGACACCGATGGGACCAGGTAATGCATTTTTATTTTTTTAGCTACCCCGAGCTCACACTCAAGTTTACCACTCGGGAGGTTAAAGAAGTTTTGACCAGAGATGACCGTTAAGGTTCAAGTGGTGTTCTCACTCCAAAGCAAGTTCACAATAAAGAATAAAACGATATTGCAGGTGAGAGTAAAAAAGCAAAATCTTTTTTTTATCTAAAATAGAAAAAAGGATTTTTATATACTATTCCGCGACCGGGTTTTGGAGACAACAGGGACAAGGAAAGTTAAGGACTACAAATGGTACTGGACTTTTCTCTGATATGGTGTAGTGCTATTGTCATTTTTATGATTTTATAGATATTATAAAAATATTTAGTGAGAATTTAGTTAAGTTTGACTTGAATGTTTAGCCATACACTCCTATGGAAACTGACTGGTTTGCCAGGCTGCATGTAACAGGAAATGGAAGTTGGGCAAACCTGGTGGGATAATGTAAACAGATAGAGACTAAGGAAGACAGAGACAAGGACAAAAAGACAGACTGGATGATGACAGAGTTGAGACTGGGATGCAGAGAGGAAAGGAGCAGCAGAAATATTAGTCTTGAACTAAAGCTAGGTAACAAAAATTGTGCAAATTATTGTATGTTTAAACTAGGGAAATAGTTTAGCCTGTATTTTTGATGTCTCCATTGTTTTTTAAAAGTGTTTGTTGGCCTGGTCATCATTCTGTATTCATTTTTACATTTTTGATTTAGTAAAGATATATACAGAATACACCTTAATATTGTGTATATGCCTGAACGCCCTTAGAACTTGCTGTAAAACCATATTCCATATTTCACACACTAGCAGTTCTTTAAGATTGTACATGTATAAAATGAAATACTTACTGTCTTTATAGCTACTATTTGTGGAGGACTTCTTTAGTGTTTGAATCTCCTGTGAAATCATAGAAAGTCTATCTGACTGGGAAGGCAAATCACCCTCTTCTGCATCAGGAGATTCCTGCATCATTTCCTCAATCTCTTCTATAACCTTCAGAGAGAAAAATAGAACTGAAGAAAAGTTCACAACGAAAGCATTACACTGCATCACAAAAAAATTAATATTGTCTGCTACTTGGTCTAATCCACGTTTCCTATACTAAATCAAGTGCGCTGAATCCAAATCTGAAGTCCGATTCTGCCTAGGGCGTCAGGTTAAGTTAATTACACATATAGACGCAATTAGCCACATTCTCTCATTCCGTAGTAACTATATAACTAACTTTTGCCTCATAGTTCCAGGACATTACAAAAACATAGTTTTATGTTGCAACAACATATACAATCACACAATTCACCTGTCCTTGTTCAACACACATGTACACATCAAAAGTGTTTTAGGCACTTGCTTTTGCGTTTGTGGCACACCGCTCAGTGTTCTCCCCAGAAATTTTTTTCAGCCGGGTGGTAGGAAGCTGTAGGCGGGTGGTAAAAAAGGGGGTGTGGCAAAACAC
>NC_092861.1:100822241-100903232 GCF_032062135.1 Pyxicephalus adspersus
ATACATATTAGGAGATATGGAGGTTTGTATACAGAGCTGTGAGGATGCAGAATGACATGCACACTTTATACACACTGGATACATTTCATTTTTTTTTAAACAGTAATCCGAGCTCTGTGCTATGAGATGGGGGCGGGGCTGCGTGTGTCTCTTTCACATGTAGGCTTAGCTGCGTGCTCACCTTTCCAGCAGCAATCCTCTGAACGGATGACACAGAGCAGCCTGAGATCCGTGCATCCGAGGATGAGAGCTGCCGAGAGCTGGGCGGGGTATTCAAATCAGCCGGGCGGAGCAACCGGCTAAAAACCTCTGGGGAGAACTATGCCGCTGTTTCCAGTTGCAGAAACCAGAAGTAGTCGCCTGTCATGTTGGGGTTGTACCGGTCCTGAAATCTTGTTTCCATAACAGAAATGTCCTGTTGGAACCTCTCCCCTTGTTCATCACTCACATCACCCAAATTCTGTGTGAAGAAGTCCAGATGGGAATGTAAGAAATGAATTTTAGGTTACATTCAATAGCCACGTTGATGGTATGCTGTTAGCATGTTGTTCACAAGCATGGTTTTCAGCCCACTGGTTGCTCAGAAAGTTTTAAGAGCGTATTCTTTTGTATTAGTGTAATAGCATGAGTGTGGTGTAACAAGTTAGGCTTGATTCATATTAGCAGCAAAAAACATTTACCCCTTCTAAGTGACTTCTGGCAACTGCTAGGCACCTAGGACCGGTAACAGGCGGTAAGTGCTGGGCTTTTTCAGAGCTAGCAGTTTTTTAAACAGCAGTGGTTCCTGGCATGAGGAATGGACAAATGTAACCTTACTGCCAGTATGAATTCAGACATACTTCAAATGTGCTCCTGAGGCTATATTTAGTTAAAGTTTTTACAAAATTACCCAGCAGGCCCACGCTGGCTCAGCTTCCACCTTTTCTTTGATGCTCACTTGTACGTCCAGTGCTGCATTGCACTGCGCATGCATGAGATTGAACACTTTTTATTACAATATAAGAAAGCTATTGAAGATGCTTACACGGAAGGAGCAGTGCAGAGACTCTTGGGATATGTGACACAGATATTCCAGGGGACTGCGGATTTCCCCTTTGGTCTTTATCGAAATGTAAATGTGCAAAAGTGTAAAAAAAGTGTAAAAACAAAAAACACTAACCATTATATAAAAGGGAAATTAAGTCTCATATTTTGGTAAAAATGTGGTGATACTTTAGTAGCATCATGCATGTGATATCAGATGGGGACAAGACAGCAAGTGTCCCCCTCTAATCACTGTCCATATTCTATAAAGAAAAACTGGCTGTGAAGTTTATCCAGTGTGTAATGATGTCATCAGCAGCGCAGTGTGATAGCTATGTGTGTGTAAAAGCTGCTTTTCATATTCTGCAGCCTAACAACTCGCTGTGTTCAAACCTTCAGATCACCTAAACCATTGGTTGTATTGACTTGAAATTTTTAAGTTACACGTGGAGACATAGGAAACTGAAACTGTAGGTGCAAGTGGGGGACACTTGTGGCTAAACGTTTCTAAAATGTAATTAGTATGGCATTATGAGAACATAAATCTCTACCTAGCAAATTTGCTGCCTGCATCTCTACTTCAAACCACAATTTCTCTAGAATTAGGAGGTGCAGGGAAACTAAAATATCACCTTTCATCCAAAAAGGTGTCCATCAAAAATGTATCAAAATGCACTTCCTTGTTACACATGACTGTAACCTTCCAGTACCTCAACACTATTAAATGCTAGTGGGCAGAGTTCATTTTCTAATGATGTCACAGATGTTTCCCACTTGTACCTATATTTTTGGTTTCTTACACCTCCCCATTCCAGGGAAATTGAATGTTAGTTAAATGGACAGGAATGTGTAACAGGGGAGGGAAGACAATTTTGATTTGCTGAGTTTTTTGTGCTCTAATGATGCTGTAGTAATGAGATTGTAAGGGGAGAATGTGCCCGCCACCCGCACCTATTTTTTCAGTTTTTACCCCCCACCTCAGAGAAATTGGGGTTCAAAGAAGAGAAGCAGACAGTAGTTTCATGGGTATAGATTTGTGACAGGTAGGTATATGTTTAGGGGCCTCACCCTAATGCTCCTTGCTATGTTAGTGGCTCCAGGGTCCCCAATTTGCACTTTCAATTTAGGACTCCTAGTTGCACTTTCCTCAGAAACAGCAACCCCAAAGTTTAATTTTCATAACTGTTAACATTTGTGACCCCATATCTTTAAATTCTTTAAAACTGGGCGGCTGAAATTGTAGTAACTAGTATGATGGTCCCCTGTGCACCCTGAAAATTACAAGTCATTGTGACATACATATTAGGAGATATGGAGGTTTGTACACAAAGAGCTGTGAGGATGCAGAATGACATGCAGACTTTACACAGAGCTCTAGCAGTGGATACATTTTAGAAGCAGCTTTTTTTTCTTTTTTTATAATAGAAATCCCAGCTCGTGCTATTAGATGGGGGCGGGGCTGCCTGTGTCTCATTCACATGAAGGCTGAACTGTGTGCTCACCTCTCATCCCAGCAGCAATCCTCTGAACGGATGACAGCTGAGCACAGAGCAGCCTCACTGAGATCTGTGCAGAGGATGAGAGCTGCCTAGGAGAGCTGGGCGGGGTATTCACAGCAGCCAGGTGGAGCAAACGGCTAAAACCCTCTGGGGAGAACTATGAATACAGCTTTCAAACTTGCTTTGCTCGAGACTATGAACAATCCCCACTGCTCTGATATGTATTCGCAGCCTAACTCTACATCATCAGACCACTCACGTCAGTACAAAAGTGACGATCACGAGTGTGAAGTAGTCGTTCCTTTTTTTAGCAAATTCCACTCCCTTTACTCTGAAGGCTAAAAGTTCAAACTTCTCTTTTGACAAAACAGGTCTCTTACTAGATCATCTAAATATGGTTGGCCTAAAAAATGTGGCTTACACTCTTCAAATTGGGGTTCATAACATTCATTAACATCGACATCATCCTCTTGTTCCCCATCCAGCATGTCACTGTCAGTAACAACAGATGTAGGAGGGACTGGCACTGGATTCTCTCCATCATGTGGCACTGGCTTCAGAGCAGATTCACAATCAGGATAGACGATTTTTGTCTTCTTCGAAAACCCAGCAATTTTACTAATACAGAAGTAGCAGTCTGAGGGATGGTCTTTTGGCTCACGCCAAACCATAGGCACAGCAAAAGGCATTTTATTCCTTTTCCCATTCAACCATTGTGTTAGGCCAACGTAACACCTAACAGCAGATATGAGGTGCCCAGCTTTTGTACCGATCTCCAATTTCACATCCAAAGTAATACTTGCAAGCAAATCTCACCCTCTTGGTTAGGTTCCTGCGTTGATCACACGGGGTATATTTGCCACAAATGTAGCAAAACTTGTCCGGTTTATTAACACAGCTGCGCCTGCTCGTCTTTAGCTCAAAACAGACTCATTATGGCCTACCTGTACTATCCAATAAGATGGTTTCGCACCAGAGACAAGCCCTTGGTCTATCTCGCCCTAAATACCTATTTCTGACGTCAGCTCACCGACTTGCCCAGATATGCCCAGCTGCTGCTGGTACATGCATGTCACCAGGGGACGTGATTCAGCTGAGGCGGCAGCAGGCATAGTGGTAGCTGCAACTGCTATAGTGTTCCCATGTAAAAATACTTTACCCAATTACCGACCATTTGATCAGCTATAGCACGCCTATAACTTAAAATATGTACGGGACAGGCAAATTCTGAGTTCAGATTTTGAATCCGCACACTCAATACTATGTAAATCACATGCGTTATTCCAAGTAGCAAAATTGTTGTTGTGGAATGGTATAGTTTAAACGGTCTGTATACCCCTTCAGTCTTAAAAATCGGACAGGAAAAAAAACTTGAAAAAGATTGAACACAAAACTACTGTACTTGCCATTTGATAAGTCTAACCAACAGAAGCTGGGAAATCTGTATGTTGGAAGCCAGCTTTATAGGCACCTGCCTTTTCATTCACTACATGGGAGGTGCAGAGCAGGAAAGGTTCCCACACCTAACAACCATTAGCCACTGAAAGCACAACTGGGCTTAATAGCTGAAAATGAACACACCATGAAGTGCACCCATTGGCCAATGGTTGATGGAGAAACTCCACACTGTGTGATTATGTACTCTCTGGCCAAAAAGAAGAGGATGCCAGAACTTAAGATGGTGGCATAGGAGATAATAGGAGGTCAGAAGACTGGAAATGTATGTGTGTTTTTATTTTTTTGCAGGAGTTAAGTTCTGATGTAGGAAAAATTTGTATAGTAGCCTAGAGAATCACATTCAGATGGTAGGGAACCAACCCCAAATTTTAATAGAAAAAGTATAAATAGAATAGATCTCTACTTTGTCCAACAAAACACAAATAAAATGTCAAAAACAGTTTTATTTCATCACACATACATTGATGAACAACTGTTCCAACATATTCGTGAGTGTGCAAAGGTTCAAGCACTAGTCCATAGACACCAATTTGCGCCTGGCAACAATGTGCAATGCGTCTGGCCGTTATAGGGATATGTGTCCAATGAGTCTCAGGGGGAGGAAGGCGGATCACCATGGGTTGTTGCCTTAATCCCTAGGTGACAAAAATGAACAGTGTGCACCCTAGGAAGCCAAACCATTTTTAAATGTAGAGTAGTGCCTAGGACTATTCACACTTCTGAAAGCAGCCTTTAAAGGGAACTGTGTCCCTACACCAAATATGGCATCTAAAAACCTCTGTTCATCACCAAGAACAGCAGCTGGAAAAATATGTAGGAATCCTATTTCTTCTAAGACCCCTGTTGATCCCACACAAGGACCATGGTAAGCACCTTAGTCTTTTGAACATATATACTATTTTATAGGTACCTATTTATTATTGGTAAAATGAAATAATTTGCTTTTCCTATTAACACATTGGATTATACATTATTTATTTGAATGCTGAATCAGTCACATATGTACCCTAAATAACGATACACTAGTAACTAGTGTATTACTTATTTTTGCATATTGAAAGTATTTACTTTTTAACTATGATATATAATCGTAACTAAACATCACCCATGATAATCGAATTTAACTACTTTTACCATATTAGCATCTTACCATATTAGGTGGAAACACCATACTGATTGTATCCCTTCCACCTTTTCACATCTATAGACTACCTCATTGATTTCTATAGGTAATAATGGTCTTGCCCAAAATCCTTGTATCCTTCTATGAATTGGACCTCCTCAATTCCTCAATAAAAAAGCAATATCATCCACAAACATCATCTTCAGACATCAAAATACTTTTATATCTACAGGATATTATACCAAAATATTTTTCATATTTATAGGGGTTTTTTTTACCAATCTTCTTTCATCATGTATAGCTTTGTTCTTGACGTGTTTCGCTTATTATAGCTTCATCAAAATAACAAATTTTAAGACTTCAATATATGATTCTAGATACAAGTAAATTTATTTTACTACATAAATTCAGTTTATATTCCATAATAATTTATTTAAAATTCTTACATGCACCTAATTCCTTTGAGATGCCATTCCCACCAATGACCACCAATTTTTTACACTGACATTTTCCAAACCATTTTCACAATAACATTTTCCAAACCATATTCCAAGCTTCTTAGCATATTCACCAGTGCAATCCAAATCTAACTACATCAAAATGTTCGCTAGTGCAGAGTAACGGATTCATTTTATTCATTATACTAATTTAATATTACCCAATTCAAGTGTATTACATTCCATCATTTCACCAACATATGATATATTAGTTCCAAGTTATTAAAAAGCTCACCAATTCAAAATCCTCTCATTACTTCTAATATTACTCCTTTCATTGCTCAATAACCCTCTACCTCCAAATCATAATAAAGAACCTCATTTATATTTCTCATCAACTTCCACCATAAACACTAATATATATAATAAATTACACTACAATCAAAGACAACTTTTCTCACTTAGCCCATTTCAACATTGCTCTTGATCTAAAGATTCTGTAACATTATTGAGGTAACTAGTCAACACAATATAACTATTACTCCTATCTCTTTATCTGACACACGCATTGCACAGATGTGGTTATAAAAAAAAATAAAAAAGAATGATAAAAGGTAAATGGTGATGTTGATTCAAAAAGTTCCAGGTTTGCTGGATCACCCAGGTTTACTGATGAAAGTATCTTCTGCAGTCTTGGAGAGCTTTATTAAATCAGACCCAATCTGTTTAAAGAGGTACAGGTAAAATGGCAATGTACAATTCACACACCCGAAAGAAATTCTCTACCCCTAACTCCTTTTCAAATAAGGCCTCTATCTAATCTATCTGAAATATATAACATTGTTTCTCCAGAAAGGAGCCAAAGGTTGGAGGTTCCATATGTATCCACTTGTGTAATATGGCTTTTTTGGCTACTAGGGATAAAATAGACAGGAGTTTAGTAGAGCCTTTGGTAAATTCCTAACCAATACAGCGTCACTTTACAATCATCCCCCAGCTGGGATCTCTTTGGAGAATTTACTAGGTGGTGCTGTGTGTATGACACAACCATCCTCCAAAACTGTTTGATTTTTAGGCAATTCTAAAACATGTGATACAGGTACACTTATGCTGTCCCACACTTCAAACACTGTGGGGAGGAAACAATTCCAATTTGATAGGAGCAGAGGGGAGAGATGTATGCGTTTGAGTAACAAGTGGAGACATGTATACCTACGCAACAGTTTTATTTGCACAATTGTCCAACCTGAGCTCTTTACATTAACAAACCCAAATACAAGGATTGAGAAGCTGGAGAGAGGGGAAATAAAAGTGACATGAATACACAGCCCTGCTCTGGATTAAGAATTAAAAGAGGCAAGCTGTTGGGCCTTCTGACCACACTGGCAAGGGGAGGAAAATACAGAACTTTTTGCTAAGGTCTTTGGAAGGATGTTTGTTTACTTCATAGTACTGGATGGCATATCAGAACAAATTCTATTTACGGTAAGGTTGGCCATCCACATTCAAAGTCTTAATCAGCATACTGTAACTGATTTTATGCCACTTTTTAAAGCATATTGTATCTATTTCACACTCTCCCTGTTTAGAATCACACTTGGCACCAACATTTGTCATTTGCACTACTGCTTCTTATTTGTAGTCACACACTTTCTAACACATCTGTTCAAGCCATAGGCCATACTATCAGTCTATCATCCTGAAGACCATACCACTAGCTCAACTAATCACACTATCTTCTATAGTTCCCTCTATGAGTCAGTCCTGTATATCACTGCTTTTCCCAAACGCACTATTGCTATTCAAACATATTCTAATAAAATTGTGTTCAAAAGTCTTGTATTCTTTTTACCTCCATAAGGTATGAATCTATGTTAAATTTCCTTCATGAAGTGAAATACTGTTAGTTTCTCTAACATGTGTTTTTTTTTACATACTATTCCCCTGGAGGGCACTAATTACATAGTTCTATCAATTACATCTCTCCTACAATTCTCACATTTTACTATCCTATCAAATATGCACTAGTCTATGCCCATTTTAGATACTTTATATTATTCTGGTTTAGAATAATTGCTTTACAGTTCTATGGCATAGTCCAGAATACTTATTTGCTTACTTAATTATGCTAAATATGCTTATTAATGAATTGATACTTATGGTTATAAATTACATTTTAGATTACAGTCTACATACATTTGTATCTGTCATACACACCAAGTCTTATGCCTAATTAATATGCATTATTTTGTTTTCAATGTTAAAATGATGGTTATTTGTCAGCAATTCTTCAACCTGTTCTTTTACAAAGTATATGTAATCATTGCTATTCAAAGTTTTAACATTTTATTCATGAATAAATAGTACAAATATATGCATGGTTTCCGCTCCAAACTGGTACTTGACTCCCCTCGTTGCCTTTGTCCCATTCCTAAAGTCATATTGTCACATATTGGTATTTGAATGTATTATATAAGTATTTGTTTTATGAATAAATTGGCATGGTTTTTATTTATTTTATTAGTCTGACGTTTGCTGAATAAGCTGTGGCTTTCCTTTTAACATACTTCACTCGTGTTGATTTGCTGCCACTGTTCTACACAACTCCTCTTGTTCATTTGTAGTATTGTTATAGGTTTGTTCTCATTGTGCTGTGCTGCTTGATCTTAGCCCTATTGTATACAAGCACACTTCCACTTCCTGGCCAACCAGGCGGACAATTAGCTGTCCAGCTCAGTTGCATACTCATTCTAACACACCTGATGGCGATGGAAGGAGGTTCAGATTGCCAAGCACAACAATAAACCACATTTATTGACAAGCTCACAAGCAGGGTCAAGTACTCTTAAATACTGGATTGTATGCATGATTTAAATAGTATTAGTATATAAAACTTCCAGGGACAAATATACTTTGTGCAAAACCTATTTTATTGCTTTTTCAGCATGTTTATGCAGTTTGAATGCCATTTTAGACCCTGGCCCTCTATATATTCACTTCATCGCATAAGCTTAATAGTGGAAGCACATAAATGTGGATTCCTTCCTAAACCAGAAGAAATATCATCTACAAATTTATAGTAGTCTGTAGTGATGTGACATTCCAGAGGTTCCCAGCAAAGGGATGTTATCATCCAGTTACAGAACAGATTCAATTATTAGTATGTTAAGCAGTATGTTAAATCATGTTTTGTTGGCAACTAGATGGTTCTGGATTGTATTTTTCAGGCTTTTCAGGCTGCATAAGCAATGCTTAGCCAAATCTAAATATGTGCACATAAATGTATGAATAGTTAAAAAACCAAGAGGAAGAGACGGCTGAATGCTTTCCTTTAAAGACTTAAACTACCTTTCAGCCAAGCCCATGACATCAGAAATCATAGAAAAAAAGACAATCATTTCAATTTGAAGTACATACGTGTTACGCAATATGCCAAAAAAAAACCCTCTTTGCCTATTTCTTCCAATATTTCAATAATTTCTCTTTTATATGTGTATATATACACACACACATTTAAATGTATACATAAATATATGAATGTATATACACAAAAAAAAAAAAACATACAAAAAAAAAAAAAACCTTACCCGAATAATGAACCACTGAAATCAATGGTAGCGTTTACCCGCGTTTTTGGGCAACGCTTAGGATAAATGATAAGGTAATTGATTTCAGTGGTACATCATCATTCAATCATCATCATTTTTTCTTTTTGTGTATATACATGCATATATGTATGTATACATTTAAATGTGTCTATCATGTATCTTTCATGAATGCTGCAGCCAGACTCATCCATCCTTCCCTCCCGCTCCTCTTCCGCTGCATCTCTTTGTAGTTCTCTCCATTGGCTTCCATTTCACCTTAGAATCAAATTCAAGCTCCTGTGCTTTGCCTACACACACACACACAGTATACTCACTGTATTTATATATAAATACAGTATACAAATATGAAAAGGCGTACAAGGGGGTGCTGAGAAGTTCCTGGCTTTGCCCAGAAAGAAGAGAGCCAGAGTTATGAAAACACATTTATTCAACATTTTTCCTCGAGACTGATGCACTTGGTGAAGCTTTTCTAGACCGTTCAAATAAAAGTCCTTTGGTTGGGCCACAAACCAGCTCTCAGCGGCACCTTTGACGTGAGAAATGTCCTCAAAACATTGCCCCGTCAGGCGTTTCTTCAAATTCGCGAACAGATAATAGTCCGAAGGAGCCAGGTCAGGTAAGTAGGGGGGGGTGTGGACCAATTGGAAACCCAGGGTGTTCAATTTGGCAGCCACACCGCAACGTTAGACGTGTGCGCAGGTACATTGTCCTGCAAAAAAAGGAACCCTTTGGTCAACTTTCCACAACGTTTCATCTCAATTGCCTCCTTCAGCTGGTCCAGGAGGTTATCAAAATACTGTCCGGTGACACTAGAGCCCTAAGGTAGGTAGTCCACTAACATAATACCGTCTTTGTTCCAGAAAACGGACGCCATGACTTTTTTAGCCGATTTCGGGGTACAGAAATTCTTCGGCCGCGGGAATCTTCTGTGGCGCCATTCCTTTTGACTCTACCTTGGTTTCAGAATCATAGATGTGGAGCCAGGTTTCATCCTCAGTCACTAACCTAGCCAAAAAGTCCTGTGCAGCTTCAAATGGGCCAAAATGGCTTTGGATGCTTCAACTTGTTCCTTCTTCTGATCACTGTTAAAACATTTCAGCACACACTATGCTGAAAACTAGGATAGTTGTGATAACAAACCCAACCAGCTCCCATGAGATATCAAGTATCTGGGCTTCTTCTTTGCAGATATTCGATGGTCCTCAATAATTAGCTCACGGACAGCATCGCAGCTTGCCGGGTCAGTTGAGGTTGGGGGGTGCCTACTCATCTCCAGCTGTGAAATGCCCAGTCTTGAAACGATATTCCAGGACTTCTCAGCACCCCCTGGTATATATATGTCTTTTCATATTTGTTTACTGTATTTATATATGTCTTCATATTTCTATACTGTATTTACATATAATTATATATGTCTTCATATTTGTATACTGTATTTATATGTATATATGTATTTTCATATTTTTATACTGTAGTTATATATTTATCAGATATATTTAAATATATACATCTATCAACATGTAAACATGTACTGGGATGTGCGTGAGGAGAAAAAGTGGGGGGGTGGGGTGTAGAGACTGGAGCCTAGGTGTCTGCTACCCTCACTTCGCAACTGATGCAATAAAGCCGAAGCTCAAAGGGTGGGGTTGGTTAGACATTTAATAGGGAGGCATCGAAATCCTTGGGAAGATAAGACGCTACCCAAGGATCCCACACTTGCGGAAGGTCTTCAGTTTGTCCTGCGTACTTTACCCGCACAAAATACCATGTTATTGTCTTTTTCACCTGTGCCACTGTGGGTGTACTGGACCAACACATTCAAAAGCACTTTATCCGGGGGCATTGCCATCAGATGTGCAACACTGTGCCAACAGAACCGCAGGCGGGAAAACAGAAGCACTGGGTTTAAATGTTACCATTCTAATCAGCATCATATAGTAGCGAAGGAGTAGTTTATAGTTTGCCTCATTAAATGTCACATTAGTGGAAGCATAGGCAACCACGTCCTAAATTTGTTGCCATTGCAACCCATATAAGGTGTGGCCTATGTCTGATACCCACCTGAAGGTATATGGCAATAGGTGCACGTACCCGGTAGAAATCTGAGACCGATAAATCACCAAAAGAATCGCCTTTCCCAAGGGGTCTCTGTTGCAAATTGTTTTCAATACAGTGGCTCGGACAGGGGTTCTGGTACCTTTCAGTGTATTGGTGATATAGTGGCATACTTGTAAGTAGCGAAATCTCATGTGCATCCTTCAACAAAGTAAAGTAACTCACTTTTTTTAGCGTTGTTGAGCTTCAAAATCCCCTTGAGTGTGACCAGAGGAAGCGTGTCAAGTTGCCAAAACCTGGCACAAATGCAGGGTTGTGGACCAGAGCTGCCATGGGGGTGTGTGGGGAGATTAGATTGCCATTACAGTGTTTGACCACATCTCACACCCGGTGGGAGTGCTCCAAATGTGGATTTTGGGTCTTTCCCCCTTAGTGTGGGGGAGGGGGTCCAGAGTAAAGTGTCTATGGCTATAGATGATATTTGAATTGCCTCAATGGTTACCCATAGGGGCGCAAGATCACCGCAGGGTAATAAGTTTAAGAGGGTAAAATTAAAACTTATGTGGCTCACAGCTGATGTTAAAAAAGCCATAAGGAACAAGAAAATGGCATTCCAAAAAAATAAAAATGAAGGATCACCTTCATCATTTGAAAACTATAAAGAATATAACTAAAGATGTAAAAAGGAGATAAAATGTGTAAAACTTCAAAATGAAAGACAGATTGCAAAGGAAAGTAATGCAAACCCCCAATTTTTTTCAAATATATCAAAAGCAAAAAGATCAGATCTGAGCATATAGCCCCCTTAATGGATGTCGCTGGGTATGTAACTGGGAATAAAGAAAAGGCAGATTTACTAAACACTTTTTTTTTTAGCTCTGTGTACACAAGGGAAAATGGCAAAGCTCAAGTCCAAATTCATAATAGCAATGTCACTGCCTTAAATGAGTCACAATGGCTCAAAATCGATATGATTAAGAAACAGCTGGGAAAAATAAAGGTTGAAAAGCACCAGGACCTGACGGATTACATCCACGTGTCCCCAAAGAGCTGGGCTTGGTTATTTCAAAGCCATTATTTCAGACCCTTTAGTAACTGGCAAGGTACGGATGGATTGGCGTAAGGCCAATGTGGTGCCTATCTTCCAAAAGGGAGCAAAGTCATTATCAGGTAACTACAGACCCGTTAGTTTAACGTCCATAGTTGGAAAGGTCCTAGAGAGTTTGATAAACAACCACAGAGAGGAGTTTCTGCTAGAAAATAATATAGGTTATAGTCAGCATGGCTTCAAGAAAGACAGAAGTTGTCAAACAAATTTACTCTATTTTTATGAGGAATTAAGTAAACAGGTAGACAGTGGTGTAGCAGTTGATATAGTGTACTTGGACATTGCTAAAGCATTGACACTGTACCCCACAGACGGTTAATATGCAAGTTAGGGTCAATAGGTTTAGAAAAGTCAATCTGTAAATGGATAGAGAATTGGCTTAAAAGACCGCATCCAGGGAGTTGTAATTAATGATTTATACTCTGAATGGTCTAAGGTTATTAGTGGTGTACCCCAAGGTTCAGTGTTGGGACCTTTACTGCTTAACATCTTTATAAATGATATGGAATTTGGGATTAAAAGTACCAATTCTGTGTATGCAGATGACACCAAACTATGTAATGGAATTAAGTCCATACAGGATGTCAATAATCTACAAGCAGACCTGGATGTACTGTTTGATTGGGCAGCCAAGTGGCAAATGACATTTATTATAGATAAATGTAAAGTTGCACTTTGGGGTGTACAACATTCACGCTTCATACTGTCTAGGGGGGATACATTTGAGTGAGTCAGAAATGGAAAATGATCTGGGGGTTCTGGTAGATCATAGACTTATTACCAGCATGCAATGTCAAGCTGCAATATCTAAAGCTAGCAAAAGTACTTGTATTAAAAGAGGAATAAACTGCAGAGATGGAGACATAATCCTGCCCCTGTACAAAGCATTGGTCAGACCACATCTGGATTATGCAGTCTAGTTTTGGGCACCAGTTCACAAAAAGGGCATTGTGGAATTGGAAGGAGTACAGAGAAGGGTAACTAAACTAATAAAAGGAATGAAGGAGTTCAGCTATGAGGAGAGATAAGCCTAAATTAATCTTTTCTGCCTTGAGAAGAGACGTTTAAGGGGGGATATGATCATCCTGTATAAATTTATAAATTGTCTATATAGGTAGTAATATCATATGTTTGGTCCCTATTTAATGTACAGCGCTGCGTAATATGTTGGCGCTATATAAATCCTGTTTAATAATAACAAATAATAATAATACTGCTAATCCACCGTGGCTTTAGCAGATATGATTCTTTTGGCTACTCTCGGACTGGAGTTACCTCATATAAACTTCAAGAAGACTTTCTGTAGGGCGTTTATAAGATTTGAAGGGGCGGCTATCGGGATAACTTAAAAGTTTGTATGGCTTTCAGAATCTCCTCAGGTTTGATTTGTGCTTCCAAATTACTGTAGACCTGTTCAGGGATAGAAGATAAGGAGAGGGTAGTGAGGAAGGATTTATAAGTGTTTGGTTGTGGCAGAGTCTTGATTAGTGTATAGAGTGCGCAGCTGGGTATGAAATTCCTCTACACTATTAAGGAGGTTGCTAGTGAGTATGCTTAAACGGTATGGCTTGAGGGACTTAGCCAGGTACTTCAGTCAATTAGCTAATAGGGTATATGCCTTATTTCCTTTCCAGTAGTAGTTAACCCAATGTAGGCGTTTCTCTGCTTCAAATGTGTATTATTTATTCATTTTATTCTTACTAAAATAGCAGATTTAGAACCTCTACAAAAGCTAGACTTGTCGCCGTGCACCCTGGTAGACTTCAACACAATAAAGGAACTACTGCACATCCTAGATAATCTATCCTAGCTATGAATAATGTAGGATGGAAATACTTTAAGTTTGCCAACACATACGGTAGACACCTGGCACAAACTATACACCCGAGACCGTCCAAATTCTCAATATCTCATGTAAACGCCAAAGGGATCCAGGTGCATGGCAACAGAGATAAAGAGTTTAAAAATTTTTACATCAAATTATTAATCAAATTTACCCCTTGTTTTTATAAGGCCTTTGCACCCAACTTATTATCACTCTTAACCAAAACGTTTAACACAGTAGATTCAAAACATCCACACCCCCCAAATATGTTACTAGTCAACATAACTGCCATACTGGAGCGGGGAAAGGACACTGCTTTCTGCGGCAACTACTGCCCATATCCTTACTTAATGTGGATGTCAAATTATACAACAAAATATTGGCCAACAGATTAACCCCCCTTGCCCCCTCTATAGTAAACATTGACCAAGTTGGCTTCATCCCAGGCCGGGAGGCAAGAGACACTAAGACCATCCATCTGATTTCCTACACCCAAAAACACAAAGGTCCTTGCTTGCCCTAAATTAATAGCCCCAAAGGCCTTCGATAGGGTCAACTGGAACTTCTTAGATTTTAATTTTGCCAGATTGGTCCAGGGTCAGAGTTCTGAACTAAAACCATGGCCCGGTATGCCACCATGGCGGTGAATGGGTATCATTGACTAATCCTATCTGAGGTATTTTCCATCTCCAATGGTGCAAGACAGGGTTGCCTGCTTTCCCCACTTCTTTTTGCCTTGGTGATAAAACATCTGGCCATCAAAATCTATTCTAAGCCATCTATCCATTGGGATATAGACTCCTACTCATCCTCACAAAATACCCTATACATTGACCATGTCTTCCTCTATGTTACCCAGCCACACATCTCCATACTCTCCATCTTCTCAGAGATGCCGAGATTTGGCCATACCAGCAACTTTAAAGTTAATCTCTCTAAAATGGACCCCCTCAAAATTAACTTACCCCAACCAATTGCCACCCATTTCTCTCAGAATTTCCCCTTTAATTGGTACTCATCCTTCGGGGAAGCACGTGAACACCATGGAAGGCTTTTTGTAGACATTTTAAAAGGCACATTTGTTCCAGCAGACACTGCAACAGGGGACCCAAAATCCTGGCTAGTGAAATTACAACTGGCTACCATTTGCAAGTCGCTACACTTGTAACCCCGCACACATAGACCACTGAAAGATTCTGAGCAGCTATGTACCCTATTTAAATCTCCTCGACATTTGGTATCTATATTACACAAAATGCTAATAGGCCTCCATGATAAAACCATGCCTAAATATGTTCTGGAATGGCACAGAGACTTGGGACATGAGGTTGCAGAGTTGGAATGGCAAACCGCCTTCGAGCACACACACAAGTCCTCGGTGTGTGGATACACACAGAAAAAAAAAAAAACATTTTATCCTGCTGGTATAGAGATCTGCACGATAGGTTTCCTTCGGTACCAAATCTTGCTGGAGATGCAACACAGAGGAATGGTTTTCTATGCTTATCTGAAGGACCTGCCTGATTCTGCAACCATACTGGTGGGATATTTTCTCCCACATTCCCCTGCCTCTCATAAGAAAACTGTCCTTTGTCATTTACTAGCAGTGGCTCACCAAATGATCCCCCTATATTGAAAACAAACACCTTCCCTAGCCAACTGGGTTACTAAGGTTATTGAAATAATGAAAATAGAGGAATTTAGTGCATTTGGTAATGACTGCAAAGACCAATTTACCGCTGTTGGGCGTGCTGGTAACATTATAGTACTTGGCCAGTGCTGATTTAGTTCATCCTAAATGTGACACCTCTGCATGATCCTGAACCCCTTGTCTCACTCCCTCTCTGTAGGTCCACACCTTGGACCCAGGAATCGCAAGTTTAGAGCACTTACCATTTGTTACCCCCCCCCCCCCAAGGGGAGGTCCATTACCTTTATTTTTTTTTGTTTTTTACATAATTTTGTTGCAGAAATTGCCAATATTTCAGAGGTTTCTCTTTTTTTCATTGAATGTTTTGTAACCAGCTGTACTGAGATTGTATACTTGATATTGTACATTTTCTTTTATATTTCTTAACACATATTGACCCATAAACTGTAACGTAAATATCCCTATGAAATACAAAGTGGATGAACACTTCAATGACTGCTCATGCAAAACACAAGGCTCTTTTTGTCAGAATTGGATCAGCAAGCAGCTACATTTTGGGAGTATGCTCAGTAGCATGGATTCTAACTGCAAAACAATAGCGCCCAAAATAATCATCTACCAGGATGGAGAACTAAAGCTATACATAAAGTGGGGACTTTTAGCTATGCCCCATATCATTGTCCTGAATACAGCGTGGCAGAACCTGTACAGACGGTTATGAAAGAGGAACTGAATATTATGACAGAGGTTATCGTTCCCTCAAGACAGCTGGGTCATGCCCAGCCCCTACCAGTAATTTGTCCACTCTGTCCACCACATGCTGAACCCTGGCACCAGGGAGATAGCAAACCATTCAGTTGAAGGGATCCGGGCGACAAACTATTCTATTAGTCCTCCTGATCATAGAATCCCATAAGACAACCAATTGTCTTTTCCTTCCTGCATTTCCCTTCCCACCCCATCTAGATGGGCTGCTCTTCCGGATGTTAGAGGTAGCAGTAACATCTAGAGTTGCCACCACTGAGTCTGCCACCTGCACATCTTCACATAACTTTGCTATGTGTTAGGGTGCTCAAACACAGGGCTGGCTTTCCTTTTCTGGGTGCCCCTACCACTCCCTCTAACTACAGTAACCCAACTCTCCACATGTTCATCCTGATTAACCTCTCCACCCTCCACATCTAACCCATTAACTAGCTGCTCAGTGAGCAGGAGAACCCTCTCAAGGTGATCGACTGATTTCAGTGTTGCAATGCGCTTCTCCAGCTATCCAGTGGGAGATACCGGAAGGGGGACTTGCTCACATCTCTCACAGCATGATTCACCTAGGAGCTCTTGCTCTATTTGTGCACATGGCAGACTTTGCACTGAACAAAACTTTCCACCTTTCTACCACTTATTATTTTCCTAGGTACAATGTTTGTTTACAAGGAGTTATAAGAGCTTAAGTACAGTTTGTGGTTACTATAAGGATTCAACTCCTTTTGTTTTTAGACTCCTCTGTTTTCTAACTCCACTTATAACCAGCCACTTGTTTCACGAACCAGGAGTGAGCAAGCTCAAGGTGAGTCTGCCCAGAACTTAAAACACCTGTGAAACCTTGACCACTCCCCTGTAGATGTCAGCAGGTGAAAAAAAAAGCTTTTTAAAACAAAAAACTGACAGTCAAGCAGACAACCCAACAGGCAGGCAAACAAACAACTCCCAAAATGCATCTTAACTTTACCTATGTACTTCCTATTTTAGGTAGAATGCGGTGTCCCTCAACAAACAATAGAGTAGGACTATGTACGGAGTTGTTTTTTCTTATATCACATTATTTAGGTTGTGCTTTGATTAGCCTGTTTAGGAAAGAAAATAATTGGCAACATCCATAAAAACAGAAATGGGAGATCATGAACTTACCTGCTCAGCTGTAAAGAGAGGCTCTTCATTTATGCATGACACAATGATTGAATGCATGTCTAGTTGTTCTCTTAGCTCTTCATCATCAGAAAGGTCAAGATTTAAACTGTCATTTGTCTAAATTAAAGGAAAAAAAAGCAGTTAACATTTTGGGTAGTATTATATTCTGTTTGGAAGAACAAATATAGAATATTCCCTAAAAAAAATTAAAACAATATAAAAGTGCAAAAGCTGTGTGCCAACACCCAACGGCCAAAGGACAATCGCTGTGCTTGAAACTAGGATGTAGTACAGCATACTCTGTAATTTGCTGGCCCGATCACTCAGGCAGTTTTCCCTTTTTGCCCTGGTAGCTGGCTGTATTCACACAGCTGCTCAATCCCAGGTTCAAAGAGCTGTCAATGAGAGAGTAGCAAACAACTCTGCTCAGAGAAACAGGACAATGTATACACATTGTTGCTTTTGTTAAATAAGTATCTAGCACTGGAAGCCTGCCAGCAGAACTAAAACAGTAGCTCTGGCTGACCTTTACTACAGCTTAGATCATGAACTATTTGTTGCCCACAGCATAGCCCTGGTGTACCAGGGTGTAGGTTTGCTGAATAAAGGTGGGTTTAGACCTTCAGTGGGAGACAGCAATTACACACAGCTACCATTGGCTGGTAACAAGCCAGCTACTGTATGCTTGCACTGCAGCACTGGTTGTCAACTGCCATCCCCATTTATTCTACTTTGAGCTGCTTTGGGTAGAAGATATATGTAGCATCTCGCAACCCTCCCTCCTCCCCCCGCCTGTTCCTCTCTTACTCAAGGCAGCTGCTTCGAGTAAGCAGTAACCACACTGCAACCTCAACAGCCTTTTGCCAGTTTTAGTGGTAGAAGGTGACAGCATTGCTGGGTGTTTTTTCAAATTCAGATACCAAATCAGCCATAACTACGGGTATACAACAATACTTTAAAGACAACAAGGGACCAGTGGCGCTTAACTCTACAACTTGGACTCTAAGCTACAACATACCCTCATTTTGTAAGCATTAGCCACTGTGGAAAAAACTTGATCATAAACCGTCATTGGGCCATTCGAGGGAGGTGACTTCCCTCCGCTCCAAACTACGGGCCCTGGAGCTAAGGAAGGTCAGTTGGAAAATGCAGTGCACAAGTCAATTATATTATCATAAAGGGAAAAAGGCAGACACAATTCTGGCACACAAACTGCGGGATGCACAAACTAATTCCTCACCTATGGCTATTAGAGACGACAGGGGCATAGTGAGATATGACCCGTCCCACATAGCCTCCCGGTTTAAATCATACTATACCCTGCTCTGCCAAATGGTGCATCAAACTCAGTTCTCCCTTGGAGCATTCTTGCAGACAACAATAGATTCCTATCTAGCGGGCACAGACTTGCCTCAGCTCAACAAGGACCATCTTAAGCAGCTTAATAGCCCTATTACTGAGGAAGAAATATCCAACGTGATTAAACAGCTGCCATCCAATAAGCCCCTGGCCCGGACGGCTTGCCCTGCCTTTACTATAAAACCTTTTTACCCGATCTTCTACCATAGCTGGTAGATTTATTTAATGACTTTAAGAAGAGAAAGCCGATGTCTTTTTCCATGTTAAGCTCCCATATCACTGTAGTACCCAAACTGGGCAAGGATCCGATGGACTGTACAAACTACACGCCCATAGAACTATTGCATTCTGACCCGAAAATTTACACAAGTTCTTGGCGAATAGATTGTCTTAAATTCTCCCGTTTCTCATACATGGAGATCAGACGGGTTTTATCCCATGCAAACGACAACACCAGGAGGGTAATTATTGTTATTGATATCCTCAATAAACATAGAACTCCATCATTGGATCCCAGCCTAGATGCAGAAAAGGTCTTTGCCCTCCTTAGCTGGCCTTTCATGTTTTCTACCTTTAATCAAATAGGCTTCTCCGGACCCTTCGTTCGGGTGCTCAAATCTTTATACAGGTCCTTTATGGTCTCAGTCAAGGTGCCACATGCCTCTTTCACAGTGTTCCCTATAAAAAATGAAACCTGACAGGGTTGCCCACTATTGTTTCTGCTCTTTACCCTGTGCATTGAGCCTCTAGCTGCTAATATTAGAGCCAATCCCAAAATTCACGAAGTTCCAGTACGGGGGTAGTCTTATAAAGTCTCACTGTACGCAGATAATGTCCTCCTTACTTTGACTCAACTGACTACAGGTTGACATTCAAATATCGGGCAACCTCCGGACCTGAGGAGTGTTGGATTTACCACACCTTTTGAAATATTTACTGGGACCAACTGTAGACTCAGATATATCCAGCTCTAAATCTTTAGACCTACTGTCTGTCTCCAAGATTTGTGGTACTCTGATTTTTTTTCCATATATTTGTAAGGAAAATTGCACTGCTATTATCGACGGACTCCTGGCTAACTTACTTGTTTGTATTGCATCTATATAGAACAACTGCTCTTGAAAGTGGATCTGTATCCTACTATAATTGTATAATTGTTCTTTTGTATGTTTTATTTTCTTCTTTTTTTTTTCTTTTGTTCATATTTGCATGTCTGAAAAATTGTTTAATAAAAATACAATTTAAAAAAAAAAAAGAATATGTAATATGGATGATTCAAAGATACCAGATTAGCAATTCAAAATGTTTAACTTGTAAGTGTTTTCACAATTTAAACCATACCATACCATGTCATGCTATAATGTGAATCCTTGCTTGATGCAAAGAGTATTCCAGCCAGATTAAATACCTCTATGGTAGATGAGCAACACTGTTGCAGAATCCCCTTCAAAAGAACTGTAATAGTAGCCTCAAGTATCCTAATAATGACATTTTAGGGACAGGCAGACAATTTTATAAAGATGGCAGTCACCTATAAACCAAGCTTCTCCTCCACACCAGTGAGAGGAAGAAAAGTTTTATCTTAGGTTTGACATTTTATTTTTTTATATATGCACGAATGTTACTGCATGCACAAAAACGTAAAGTAGCTCTAAAAGAAAATTGGCCACTAACAGTCTGTTCACATACTTACAGCTTTTTCCACAAGGTTTAGTGTTGGTAAGTGCAATGCTCTTGTATGAGAATATTTCCAATCCACGGGCATTACATTGCCATAGTTGTCATTCAAAGCATTCCAGATTCTGAGGTGAAAAAAAATGTAAATTAACAAAATATTATGAAAATAATAAAAATAAAAGACTCTAGAAGAAGAAAACTCTAGAAGAAATTGGATGCTTTGGTGGTTGTCCGAACATAAAATTACCTGGCATGTTAATACAGAATATGTTATAAATGTGCACATACCATAAACTGTGGTCTGTAAATCATAGTGAGGTCCACAAATATTTGGACAGAGACCAGTTTTTTCTAATTTTGGTTCTGTACATTATCAAAATTAATTTTAAATGAAACAACTCAGATGCAGTTGAACTGCAGACTTTTTTAGCTGTAATTCAGTGAGTTGAACAAAAAGATTGCATAAAGATGTGAGGAACTAAAGCCTTTTTTTTTTTTTTTTTTTTTTTTTTACACAATCACTTCATTTTAGGGGCTCAAAAGTAATTGGACAATTGACATAAAGGATGTCACTGGGTTGGTAACTGGGAATAAAGACAAAGCAAATTTACTAAACACTTTTTTTAGCTGTGTACAAAAAGGAAAATGGCAGAGCTCAAGTCCAAATTCATAATAGCAGTGTAACTGCCTTAAATGAGTCAAAATGGCTCAGAATTGATTTGATTGAGAAACAGCTGGGAAAAATTAAGGTTGACAAAGCACCTTGACCTGATGGATTACATCCACGTGTTCTAAAAGGGCTGAGCTCAGTTTTTTCAAAGCCATTATTTCTAATTTTTAGAGACTATTTAGTCACTGGCAAGGTACTGATGGATTGGCGTAAGGCCAATGTGGTTCCTATCTTCAAAAAGGGCGCAAAGTCATTACCAGTAACTACAGACCTGTTAGTTTAACATCCATAGTTGGAAAGGTCCTTGAGAGTTTGATAAACAACCACATAGAGGTGTTTCTGCTAAAAAATAATATTATAAGTGATAGTCAGCATGGCTTCAAGAAAGACAGAAGTTGTAAAACAAATTTACTCTCTTTTTATGAGGAAGTAAGTAAACAGGTAGATAGAGGAATAGCAGTTGATATAGTGTATTTGGACTTTGCTAAAGCATTTGACACTGTACCCAACAGACGGTTAATATGCAAGTTAGGGTCAATATGTTTAGAAAAGTCAATCTGTAAATGGGTAGAGAACTGGCTTAAAGATTGCATCCAGAGAGATGTAATTATTGGTTCATACTCTGAATGGTCCAAGGTTATTACTGGTGTACCCCAGGGTTCACTGTTGGGACCTTTACTGTTTAACATCTTTATAAATGATCTAGAGCTTGGCATTAAAAGTACCATTCCTGTGTTTGCAGATGACACCAAACTATGTAATAGAATGAAGTCCAAACAGGATGTCTATAATGTACAAGCAGACCTGGATGTACTGTTTGATTGGGCAGCCAAGTGGCAAATGACATTTATTACAGATAAATGTAAAATTATGCACTTGGGAGCTAACAACATGCATGCTTCATACTGTCTAGGGGGATTACATTTGGAGGAGTCAGAAATGGAAAAAGGATCAGGGGGTTCTGGTAGATCATAGACTAAATAACAGCATACAATGCAAAGCTGCAATATCTAAAGCTAGTAAAATACTTTATTGTATTAAAAGACTGCAGAGATGGAGACATTATCCTGCCCCTGTACAAAGCATTGGTCAGACCACATCGGGAATATGGAGTCCAGTTCTGGGCACTAGTTCACAAAAAGGACATTGTTGAATTGGAGAGAGTGCAGCGGCCCAACCAAAGGACTTATTTGAACGGTCCAGAAAAGCTGCAACTACACTGTACCAAGTGCATCAGTCTCCGGGGGAGAATATGTTGAATAAATGTGTTATTTCAAAACTCTGCCTTCTTTCTGGGCGAAACCAGGAACGCCCCCCCCCCCCCCCCCTGTATAAGGTGTACTGTAAGCATCCATCTGCCTCACCATAAGGACTAACCGTCCTTTTGTTATCAGACAGATTTGCACCTAAGCATACATGGGCAAATAATCAAAAATCTTTTCCTCATAATAGTGACAGGACAATGCAAGAGGAAGGTCATCTATTTCAAGTTCTGTTGGCAAATAACATACTGATGAACAATCAGACAGGTCATGTTTACAGAAAGGGACAGATGATGTCCCTTCTGCAATACCACCTCCTCGCTCTGTCAAAAACCCAGCAATCCTGGCTTTCCCTTTTCTTGCCGGTAATGAATAAACGGTAGCAAGAGGTACGTCATTCAAGCTCGGCCAATCAAGATGGCCAAATATAGTCTCTAAATAAGAAAGAAAATGGCAGCGCCCTGTGACAGAACAGGGACAGGTGAGCATCACGGGTCTTGTTCCACTTTAGGGACAGGACCACTACTGACAGCACAGAAAGCCAACTTGTCTGACTAGTCTTAGGGGAAAAAAACAACCAGTGATCTTACCTTTGGAGGGTCACCTGCCTTCTTGTAAGGGTGTTATCAACTCAATGTGCTAACAGCTACAACTGTACAGAGGACCAGGACGGCCGAGCCTAAAAGTTCAGTCTAAATAACCAGGACTAAATTTGCTGACACACAAATCAAAAATGCCTAACTATATGTCTGGAGTTTCAAGTTAAGTCGAATATAGCAACAGGTGTAATTTAACAAGGAAAGACAGAGTGGGAGGAACCACTACATGCAGCAGAGAACCAACGAAAAAACAATTTGAGAAATGTCCGTTCCTGAACATACTTTAAATTGCGACTGGTGTTGGTTAGAGTAGCTTTCTGCAGCACGGGCAGAAGAATGTGCTTTCTGGTTTGCAGGTATTATTGTTAAACACATATTTTACTTAAAGCTTTTAAGCATTATATAACTGGATAGGTCACCCTTTAAAATAATTATTTTTTTATTTATTTGAAAGGGAGGACCCCATCCATTTGTACTGCCATGGCATGCCTCGTATCCCAGGAGGCTGTGGCCTGATCCAGAAGGGGCTCTCCTGAAAAATAGGTGTAGATCTCATGCATGCGCATAGTTTTTTTTACATTTTGAGGAAAGAGTGTCACCCTATCCCGTGCCTGCACAGTGTGACATCAGTTGCCGCAAGAAAAATATGAAAGAAGAATATGGCACCAACTGGACCCCCCCACGCCAGAAAGAAGGAAGATGGGACAGCACAGGGTCTACTGAACTAGGATTGTGGAGTGATTGAGAGCTTTAAAAAGAAAAAAAAAAAACTTTATAGGTGTAAAATTCTGTTTTAGGATGCAAAGACACTTAAACAGTCAGCAGCTCTTAAAGACTTACCTTAAAAGCATTATTGCGCTATATAATAAAATTCATATTTTCTGTGCAATATGAAAAAAAGCACACTACATAATACTCCGGGTATTATATTGCATAACCTGTATCTGTATGGTGCAACTTAAAGAGGAACTGTACTCAAAAACAAAAACAAAAACACACTTACCTTCAATCCCGCAGGGCAGTTTAATCACTCCAGCATCTGGTCCCACGTCATCCGTCCCAGAGCCGGCGCTCCGGGCGCCGCCATCTTCGTCTTCTCTTTCAGGTTCTTCATCCTACGTCACCCGACCCAAGCACAAGATCACATGGCGTAGGATGAAAAAAAATTTTGCCGATCTCTGCGCATGCATGAGATCGACAAATTTTTCTCTTACAGCAAAAAAGCTCCTTCTACGTATGCCTGAGATGCTGAGTGAAAATTCTGAGTATAGGTACGCTTTAATTACTTTCCCTCATATATACATCACCTATAGATCCCGCACTGCTCATGCACCCTGAATAAGAAACGTACAGCAAGAAATACATACAACAGGCTTCAAGCACTCACTCATCATCTTTCATGATGCCCTCCTCGGTAATGGGCCTGACAGGGGCGATGTTCCCGGTATCAGTGCTGTAATTGCGAAAACAAACAGTAAGCTTCTCATCAAAGTCATTAACCAGGTCCTCCATGGACTTAAAACCTCCCATGATGTCTACAGTGAAGCTGTTGTCCAGTTCTGCCAGGTCCTCTATGGTACTCAGCCCTCCTTGGCTGCATGGCTTCTTGCTTTCAGTATTAGAATTCACCTTGTCCAAACTAGACATGGCGTCGCCAGAGCTGGACTGTGGACGAAACTCGTAAAAGTCCTGCCAGTCCTCATCGAACTGAGCTAGTGGTGCCGCCATGTCGGGGTCCAGTATCGGGAAGAGAAAAAGGGACGCTTTCCGCTTTTTGCTGTTAGCAGTAGTCACCGTTCTCTGGATGCAAACTCCCTACACCCATGTCACACTACCAATATCCAGTCAGTAGGAAACTCACTAGATGTTTTTACAGTGAGGGCTGAACACTAAACCGTGAAACCTCTCAAACTGAATGAAGAAGAATGTAGGCGGAGCAGAATTCACGTGACTCAGATGAACTCAGCTGTCCATTTTAGTTTCTGGCAAATTGACGTCATGCATGTTTACTGAGTTAATGGCCTTGATATAGCACTGTTATTATAGAATGAATGGTGGGCCCCCTAATTTTGATGCCATATGGGATAAACATACGCATACTGTACACCTGTTTGTAGAATTTTGCCACCAGTCACAAATCTATTTTTCCTGAAAAAAAATGTGGTTGGTACCACATCTTTCATATATCTATATCTTGTGCTTTTGCAGGACACTACAGGCAAAATCATTACCCAATTTCATTTTAAATCCACAGATAGGGGTTCATATCTGCACAGGAAATGTCACCCTGACATATCCCAAAAGACAAATTTGCAAACTGAAAAATGCAGTCTGGACAAAGAATACACCAAAGTCTGATTCTCAAATGTAAATTTTAGTATACAGTTACCTCAAGCATTCAATAAAAAACGCATGTAAAAAAAAAAAAATCTTGTAAATTTGGTTAACAACAATGCCCATTAAAGATAGACAGGGTCAAATTCAATATTATTACTATCACCTTGTACTTAAAAAGGCATTTAAAATAAAACTTATAAGGTCTGCTGCCATTACATTTCTTTTTAGTTCAATTTTTTTATTGAGTTTTAAAGAATCACAATATAGATATTGGTATTGCATAGCATATAATAAAGTTCAACAAAGACACCAGACTTAAAAAAACAAAACAGCCCAGTTCTCCCCAACCAATAGGGCAATCATAGACTTTATAACTTATTTTAACTATAGTAGATCATTAGGATATATCGTATGTAGAGGCTTGGCAGAGAAGAACTAGGAGAAGTTAAGAATGAAAAGTTAAACAAGGGAGCAAGAAAACAAGAAAGAGAAATGGGTATATCCCTTCAGCTATGGATTAGCTGTTGTTTAATATAGGATACTACCTAGATTAACCACAGGTCCTATGACTTGTGAAAGAGGGAGTTGTTATTATTGAAATCGGAAGAAAGGTTATCATTTCTTATCCAGTTCAACCTTGACTTGCCATGGTCAACAGCTAGGGCAGACATCTTCCAAAATGTAGCTAGTTACGTGAGTCGCTAGCAGTACCAAATATGATAAATCATATTTCTCTGACCACATTCATGAAAACAACGTGGGAGCCAAACAAGGTTTAGCTAAAAACCCTAGTACCATATATCAGTGTAACTTGGATTTGTTTTTGACCTCAGCCAGAGATGAGATGAGTGAAAATTTAGATTGTAAATTACATTCTGCAAGTCCTATAACTCCCAAGTCAAGAACAAAAAAGTTTGCTAGGGAAACAAGGGACACAAGGTATGATACATTATGGAACTTTTTGGCCTTTGGTCATTTCAGTTGAATTTCACTAGTTCTCAATAAAAGGGTAGACCAATATGAAAGGAACCGTATTGTTGCACAATAAGATTTTCTGTAGATATGTATATATGGTACCCTATATTCCCCTGGTTATACATACACTATAGCAATGGTCACCAACCTTTTTGGACCCACAAACCACTAAATTTACCAGCTCTGAACCGCCAATGCAAGGGGGGGAGGGTGGTACTCAAAAAGAAAGAAACTTTCCCCAAAGTGACGTCATGATGCCAGAACCCGCCTACTCTCCCATCACAGATCTGAGCCTGTGATAGGAGAATAGGTGGGTTGTGTCCAGAAACACAACCCGCCCACCACCCCTGCAATCTATACGCGTGAGATAGTCCACGGCTCTGGCCGGTACACTCCCCCAAGCAGGGTCCTCCTCCTGACCCCGCTGGGGGGTGCACTAGCCAGAGCCGCGGACCACCCGTTAGATTAGATGACCCCACCTGGTTTCCACATCAAACTTCAGACACTTCGACTCCAGCTTCCCATATCAAATTAGCTGGGAGGTCTATAAAATTCCTTAGGTTTGAATTACCCAATCCATAGCTAGGTGAATGTGTCAGCCAATAGGTGTCCTACAGATCACACCCAGTAAACAATCCAAGATCCCAAATGTAACCCAATAGGAATAAACTATATAAAAATGGGAATTGAGAAAATGGAGTTCTGTTCTGTGCCGTTCTCTTATTAGGGAAGCAGGCTCCTGGGGTAACCATTAACATCTTAACAGGTAGCTATAAGATATTCCTGAATGCATTCCTGTTTTGTCTATGGTATTGTTATGTTGTTTAGCTGTATGGTAATTGCAGGGCTATGTACTAAGCTTCATTAGATTACTATAGGGATGCCTACTAACAACATTATTTTAATTTACTCTATATTTTGTTGATTGGAGTTCCTATATCTATATCAACCAATATTGCGGTGTATTTTATGTTTCAACTTCCTTAATTAAACTGTTTGAGTGACTAGCTATTATTTGTGCATGAACCTTCATTTACTGAATATACGGTATATGTGCATGGATAGGGTCATATATTATAGATATTTAGGCAGATAATATCCATATTCAACACCTATTTTGAGTTTAGATGTAATAAATGAAAAATTTGACAGCATCAGAATTCTCTCAAGGGGTTTCTGTTTTTGAACCCAAAATTGGAATTCAATCATGTCATGTCCTGAGGAAATTCTAAAGAAGACTGTTTTGCATATGCTGACAGCATTCAGACACGCAGGGACCTCAGGGTGCCTGAACGCTGTCAGTACCCGCGGCGGGACTAAACGTGCTACCTATACACAGATGCAAGCCCAGCTCTCTTTCAAACTGTGGGATTTAAGCCCTCTCTTATCAGGCGCATCTATCCCATAGGTTACTGGAGCGCCACTTTACAACCATTATACCATTTAACAAATAAGAAGGATCTCCATTCTGTTACTATTACCTATAACAGGGCTAATTGGTTTCATATTGAGTTTTTTATTCTCAACCAGATCTAATTGCATTCAAACACTGGAAATACCTCATTTACATCTCTGGAATAAGGTGACTATTGCTATTGAGATCATTTACCTTCAACCATCTGAATACCGTACAGTCCTTACGCAATTACTCCCCTGAAGAAGCCCAGCAGGGCGAAACATGTCGGCAACACTTAAGGCTTACGCAACTTAACCAACTTGGTTAGAAGTGACTTGTCTAGCATATATATTCCCAAGTTGTTGATTTTGGAAAATTTATCTGGATAAAAATGTGTGTTATATTCCCTATCAATGCATATAGATATTCAATAAAAGAAGGTTCAATGCACAAATGATAGCTAGTCACTCAAACAGTTTAATTAAGATAACAAGGTGAAACATAAAGTACACAGCAATATTGTTTGATATACAGATATAGGAACTTCAATCAATAATATATACAGCACATGGAAATAAGGTTATTAGTAGTAAACCCCCTAGGTAATCTATCAATGGTTAGTACAATACAGCAAAACAAGTTAACAATAACATAGAGATATAATAGACAATAAAGGAATGCATTCAGGAATGTCTTATAGGTACCCCAGGAGCCTGATTCCTGAAAAATTCCCTGTTATTATCCAAGCTCCCCTTTTATATACCGTATTTTTCGCCATATAAGACGCTCCGGAATATAAGACGCACCCAATTTTAAAGGAGGAAAATCTAGAAAAAAAGATTCTGAAAGATTATTCCCCTTCTGATCACTCATGTGCCATTCATACCGGTATTCCCCTTCTGATCACTCATGTGCCATTTAAATTCCCTTTCTGATCACTCTGTACCTTTCAAATTCCCTTTCTGATCACTCTGTCATTAAAACTCCCCTTCTGATCACTCTGTCATTCAAATTCCCCTTCTGATCCCTCTGTGCTTTTTTTCTATTGTACGGCAGTTAGGACAGGGAACAGCAGGTGGCGCTGTGCCGGCTTCTTTCGCTTTGCTTTACAGACAGGAGAAAACACGATGCTGGCAGAGGAGAGAAGAGAGACACGCTGCAGCCAGAAACACACGCAGGATCGGGTATCGGGTGAGTATAATATTTTAATTATTTTTTTTAACACATTTGTCGTATAGGACGCACTAACTTTTCCCCCCCAGTTTTGGGGAAGAAAAACTGCGTCTTATATGGCAAAAAATACGGTAGTTAAGTCCCATTAGGTAACATTGGGGACTCTTGGATTGGTTAGTGGATCTGTTCTGTACGATGACCATCAGTTGACACACACCCCACTATATTGGGATTGGTTAATGTAATTTGATGGACCTCCCAACTAAATTTGATATGTGAATCTCTAGCTGGAATCTAAGTTTAGGGGTCCATGAAGGTCCAGCTCGGTCATCACCCCAGCCCATCTGTTCAACTATGCATTCATCTTCTGCTGACTCAGGCTTGGTGGATTTATTGCCCCTTGAAGGCCCTACTGGTGATCTGTTTTATCATCTGTTTGTTTATTGTTCCTTGGTAAACCAAACCCTGTATTGGTATTTATTACTTTTTGTTATTTCTGTGAAGTCCTGGAATGAGAGACCCCCTAGGAGGGCCAGAGGCCAGTACAAAGATAAAACAGGTTTAATGTTTAAACATCACATTACTAGCCCTGCATTCCTCTATTGGTTAATGCTACTTACTATACAGTCTAACTATTGGGATATCTCCTACAGTGTACATAAAACCACATGTACAGTGTACATATCGGAATATCAGGTACTATATATATATATATATATATATATATATATATATACATCTATATACATATACATATCTATTTACATATTTATAAACAATCTTTGGGTGCAACAAAGTCTTCTGACAAAGTAACTAGACTGGGTATATGAGGAGCATTGTATGTATTAAAATTAATTATAACCTCTTTCTTTTGTCTTGTTCCACTGTACCTATGGATGAAATATGGGCCAAAGCTCATCGTCTTGAAGTAAAACAAGTAGTTCCATGACCAACTGTTAAATGCATTTTAGGGATCAGTAGAGAGAAGCATAGCATGGTTTGGTAGAATCCAGTCCCAATTTATATTACCCATATCAATGAGATCTATCAGTTTACAGATCTATCAATTATTATGTTCCAAAGCTAGACAGAAACCTACCTGTGATCTGGAGGAAAATATTGGTTCAAAAAAGTTGGACTGATAAAATTTAGGTCATAGTTTTTAACTATGCTGAAGTTGTCTATGCCTTGTTTAGAGTGTAAATTTATGAAGGCAGAGCATTACCCTTTTAGAAAAAATTAACAGAAAAATAATGCCAAAACTTCTGTAATTTTTTTTGGATTAAAGGTTAATAATAATAAAATATATAAAATAAAATAATAAAAATCAGCACTTATTCAATTTAAAAAAATATTTTCAATATGACTGTTGGTGAGCCTTGATGGGGGTTTCAAAAGTCAATGAGGACAAATCTAGCAGGATGACTCCAGCTGGGGGTTGCAGCCAAAGAACTAGAAGGAAAGATAACACCTCCTTGAACAGGAAGATCACACCATACCAGGTATGAGGTATGGGGGTTGTGCATGGAAGCATCTACTTCATAGACTTTTCCAATCATCCCGCCTGGTTTTATAAACATAACTGCTATCTGATGACCCCCTAAAAGGAGTCTGGACTAGCTAGTCAGCTGAGTCAGAGGACTTGCCCCTAGTGCAACAGTGACACCTACTGGAGGATAGCAGCAGGCACTTGTGAGCAGTGTATTTCCGGAAGTGAGAGGACACCTGAGTGTGGCTGAAGGTGGCCAGGGGTCCTGGAGATATATAAAATTTGACAAAAATCTTTGTCTTACACCTCTTATATGCTCTTACACTTCTTATCTCTCTTTTCTTTCCCCAATCTTCTTGAAACCCAGCCAGGGTGCAGGATACAGAGGATGGACTCTTTGTGTAAAGTTTAATTTACTTTGTTTGTGTGATCATTATTTAGCTTATTTTGAATAATTGTTGAATACTTGTTAATTTTTTTCTCTGTTACTAAATATCTTGTTATCTGTGTGACTAATAAGCTAATAAAGACTTAGTAAAGATACTGCTCTCAAGAAAGGGGATAACATAAGGGAGAAATTTCTGCGTAGAACTCATTTCCTATCCTGTTTTCTCTTACATCCTGAGAACCAAAGAAGTCCAGACCCTGACAAGGGGCACATATCTGAAGACACCTCTCTGCTAAAGACAAGGTTTGCACTGGTTCTTGAGATAAAAATCTAGGTGTGAGTGGAACAGAAGATCATGTGAAATACTTCATCAGTAAGCGGACGTGAGTATCTGGTTAATAGGAAGTCCTTATTTTTAGCTAGTATATGTAATTGAGTTGCATTTGTTTACTAAATTTTTTTGACTACTAGGCCTGTTTAGCTGTTCAGTGTAGCCGGCAAGGTAAAAGACTGATTATCCTTTGGTAACTGATATACCCTGTACATTTAAAGGATAAAATCAGATATCTCTGAGGAAAAACTTTGGGTTAGATAGTTATATTTTACACATGGGGGAAGGATATAGCCTTTCTGTCCAATAGGAGATCCGTCTGGCTTGGATCTGTGATTTGAATAAGAATCAGTGTGTGAGGGTTGGAATCAGTTGTGTTAAGGAGGATACACAAAGTGTTTGTATGTCTGGAACTCCTTGGTGGACTAGAGACCAAGTTTAAAAGTAGGAAAAGCTGTGTATCAGTGAGTGTATCTTTGGTGTTACTTTCTCTTTTGTCTATAGCTAGCTAGATACCAGTCTAATATTTACCAGTAACTTGCATTGTGTATGTAATTACCATAACAATGGACGTAGTTGCACAATTTGTCCAGAAGTATTCCTCTGCAGACTACAAGTCAGTTGCAGAAGATGCTTTACCACATTAGTTTAAAGAGTTGTTGATACAATGTGATAAGCAGAATAAGAGTGTGAAGAGCAACCCATCATCTAAGAACGTAAAAAAAATAACAATGGCAAATGTTTTAGGAATGTTACTGAAAATGAAGGAAATTGCGTAACAGAAATAACTTCAGTGGTGTACTGAGGAAGCTCAGTTAGGAGCACAATTAGAAAACACTACCAAGAATGTTTTAAGGTAGATGCAAATGTGCAGACCAATCAGTGTGAGAATGAAGTGAAATACAAGCTTAGGGAACAATGAAGTAATCAAAAACTTTGTTTGGAGAGAATTCAGCTCGCTATGAAGCTGAAAAGGGCAGATGGTATATTAGAGAGTTTATCTGCACCTTCAGGCAAGGAGCAAGTTTTGCAGTCCCCACACACAAGTAAGGAGGAGATTACTCCTCAGTGTAGAAGAACAGTGAATGCCACCTCCAATGTGCATGCTGCACGAAATGAATCATTTGGAGGTCAGAACTCTTATAAATCTTTTCGATTTTCTGGTAATCAATAAGGTCTGGTAAGCAATTAAAAGTCTGTATCGACCCTTTTATTTTATTTAAAAAAAGGGTGTTGCACTTAAAAAACTGAATTTTTACTTTACATATTTAATGTAAAGTGAAAATTGTGAGTTTAGGTATGCTTTATGTTCGCTCACAAGGGGGGATCTGCAAGATTTCAAGTTTATGAACTAATAATATTCATAGGTTGCCACAATGTAATAGTGAGCTCCAAAGCTATTGCATATTTTTGTTTTGGTTTAACATGGAGGATTGACTACAATTGATAAAGTGGTTGGGAAGATTCTTCGATTTGTATTCTGAATTGGGAGATTGTGGCAAGGTATGAATTACCAGTAAAGTAGTTAGGGCATAGAAGGGATTGTTTCTTTGTCCTAGAGAACGCCACTAGGACCCTGATCATGGAACACGGTTGTTCGGTGGACATGACAGTAGCAAGAGGGGCATTGGGTACTATGTGCAATATCTCTGAAATCCAAACACCAATGGAAATATTGAAAGATGTAAATATGTAAACCCAAGCATTACCAATCTGTCCCTTAATCTTAACTACATTAGTCCTTTTTCTAGGATTACTGGCACTGGGTATGGGAAGGAAGCTGCAAGAGCGGTTGACAGGATGGGACATATATGAAAACCTCCTGAGATGGCTACAGCAAAAGGGTGCTACTGCCACCATAGTAGTATACTACAATCAAAAGAAAATTAAGATATTTAAGCATTTCAATAAAGTAAATAGGGTTTTGAATACTCTGATTCATGTGGTGGTAGTACCTTTTTTGCTGTGGTTTTGTCATTGATACAAATTTACATGTTGACGTATCTGACATTTATATAAGGCCTACCTATAAAGGTAGAGAGACAAGTTGATTGTAAAGTTTGTTCATAAAATAAAGGCTTTACAGTCAAGCAGAGATCCTGATATACAGAAACTATAGCAAGGGAATATATATCAGTAGTACTTGCATGATCAAAAGATGTGGGTACACTGAACTTTGTGTGATAATGTTTTTGCAATTATTTTTAAAATATTAGTTTATTCATTAGTATTGTATCGGTAATCTAATCCCTCCTCTATACTCCGCCCTTGGAAGGGAACTAAGAACCGAGAGTGTATGAATGATTAGTGAATGTGTATTCCTTGCTTATGATGATCCTGTGGCCCTGAAGAAATCGCCAGAGATGAAGACAAAGAATAGCTCCCACAGAGTCCCCCTTTTCTCCCAGTGGACTTAACCAGACCATTTCCCTAGACCCTTGAGTGATGATGACATGATTAGACCATGATGCAGACAATATATGTAATTAAACAAGCGCCTTGGTTTAGTGAAGAAAAATGTGGTGCATTTGGGAATGTTGGTGATGAGTTGTGAGTTAAGAAGAGTGTTTCGTCTCCATTAGCAACTGATATCAAGAGACAAATTATAAACTGCTCACCAGGTGGTACAGAACCCCGGACATACTGACCAAAATATACCCACATACGAGTTCTGTGTGTTGCAGATGTGGTAAGCACACTGTTACGATACTGAAGAAGATTAAACCTCTTTTATCAAGAGACAAATTATAAACTGCTCACCAGGTGGTACAGAACCCCGGACATACTGACCAAAATATACCCACATACGAGTTCTGTGTGTTGCAGATGTGGTAAGCACACTGTTACGATACTGAAGAAGATTAAACCTCCTTTATCAAGAGACAAATTATAAACTGCTCACCAGGTGGTACAGAACCCCGAACATACTGACCAAAATATACCCACATATGAGTTCTGTGTGTTGCAGATGTGGTAAGCACACTGTCACGATACTGAGAGGCAGGACGGTGGACTCTCTGTGTCACCTGCTCGGTTGGCACAGATGTGCACAAGGCGCAGAATCTAAGCAGCTGCCTGGTCTTCACCAGACCCTTTAGAGGCGAGGATGTTGCACTGCCAGCAACTGCCAGGTTGCGGCCCCCGTGCATGCTGAGGCAGGTGACTGCTGACAGACAGACAGGAACAAAACTAGGTGCCAAAGGGAAATCCAAAAGAGTAGTCAGACAAACCAAATGGTCAGGGCAGGCAGCGAACAAGGTTGGTCAGGAAACAGGCGAGAGGTCAGGATGGGCAGCAAACAAGCATAGTCAGGAAACAAGCTGGGGTCAGTACATGAAGAATCTGGAGAAACAAACAACAGGAACCTGGAAGCAGAGCCAAAGGAACTCCTTGTTCAGGCAGGTCAGGAAGGCAATGTCAGGTGATGGGCCTGGATCAAGCGAGCCGCAGACATCAATCCCACTAGCAGGGAGTGCTGTTGGTTAGATATTCTTAGGTGTTATTCAGATGTTTGCCAGCAGAGGGAGTGCATCTGGGAAATACCCTGGTTCTCTGAGGCAAGGGAGCAGCTGACAGAGAATCACCTGACTTGGAACAGGAAGTACTCAGTGTGTTGGATCCAAAGGCAGAGATGTTGCTGGCAGCAGGGCACTGCAAAGAGGGTGATCAAGAAGGAGGCACAGATCCCTTGGACCTGCAGGGATCTGTGACAGTAACCCCCCCCTTAGGGCCCCCACCATAACACCCACCCCCCAGGCTTGGGGGCTGATGGGGAGCATGGAGATCCTTACATGGGACTGAAGAGCGTTCCTCAGGGCCATAGCCCTTCCAATGAACTAGGTACTGTAAGGAACCCTGGACAAGTCTGGAGTCTAGAATCTGGTCAATCTCGTACTCTTCTTCCAAGGCAGCAGAAACAGGACCAGGAGGTTTAATCTTCTTGGATAATCTGTTGAAATAACTGGCTTGAGAAGTGATACATGAAAAGAATTGTGAATATTAAAAGATGAAGGTAGTTTTAACTTGTAAGTGACTGGATTGATTTATGACAGTACAAAAAAAGGACCAATGAAGCGAGGAGCAAGCTTGGGAGATGGCAGTCGCAGGCAGATATACTTGGAGGAGAGCCATACTTTGTCACCTGGAAAAAAACTGAGGGGCAGAAGTTCTCTTCTTATCACCCCTTTTCTTGTAGCGTAAAGAAGAGCCTTACAAACTCTTTTGAACCTTCCTCCAAACTTGCTTGAATGCTGTCAGCGGTAACAGCTGCAGCAGGTATGTCAGAAGAAGGTGGGACTGGAGAAGGGAGCCTGGGGTGACAACCAGAGAAAATGAAGAAGGGACTCTTACCTGTGGATAGAAATCGAGTGGTTGTTGTCGGCAAGTTCAGCCCAAGGCAGGAGGTCAGACCAGTTGTTTTGCTGGGAGCTGACGTAAATGCAAGGATACTGTTCTAGTGACTGATTTATTCGCTCCATTTACTCATTAGACTGAGGATGGTAGGCAGACGATAAGTCCAATTTAATGTCCAATAGTCGACAGAGGACTCTCCAGAAGCCGGATGTGAATTGGACCCCCTGATCCGACACAAGATGGCAACCCGTGCAGACGAATGACTTCTTTAGGAAGATCTTTGTCAAGATGGTAGCCGAGGGAAGACCAGGTAGAGGGATAAAATGGGCCATTTTAGAGAACCTATCCACCACTACCCAAATTGTGTTAAACCCATTAGAGGATGTAAAGGATTAGGCTGTAAAGGACCGTCGGGGGATCTGCGAGGCACCTTGTGCTGAGCACACACAGTGCAAGCAGCCACAAAGTCACTCACGTCTTGTCTCAGATTTGGCCACCATTACTTGCGGCTGATTAGCTCGAAGGTTTTGTTATGCCCATTGTGACAGCACACCCAGAAGCATGTCCCCATTGGACGATCAAAGGGCGCTGGCCCTTTTAAACAAATGACTTCCTAGGAGGGATCTGGTCCAGTCGGACTGGGGCCATAGGCACAATTTGGGCAGGGTCAGTGATAAAGGCTGGTTCTGGTTCTGGATCCTCCTTTTCAAAGGAACAGGACAGGGCATGCGCGATAGGTGAGCACAAAATCAAATATGGAGAAGAAGAGTGCCCAACGGGCTTGACGGGGGTTCAAGCATTGAGCAGTCTGTAAATACTGCAGATTCTTGTTATCTGTGCAAATGGTCACTGGATGTCGAGCTCCTTCTAGCAAATGGCGCTATTCCTCCAGGGCAAGCTTGACTGCGAGTAACTCACGGTCCCCAATGGTGTAGTTGTTCTCTGCAGGAGAGAACGTTTTTGAGAAAAAAACCATAGGATTTTAGCTTGCCTGAAGCATAATTCTGAGATACGACTGCGCCAACTCCAACAGAAGAAGCATCCACTTCTAAGAAGAAGGGCTGAGAGGTGTCTGGGCGCACCAAAGCAGGAGCTGACGGAAAGGCCTTCTTCAGGGATTGAAAGGCCTAAAGTGCTTCCGGTGACCAGACTATAAAATTGCACCCCTTCTTGGTCATAGAAGTAATTGGGGCAATTAATGTAGAATAGTTTTTAATGAACTGGTGATAATAATTTACAAAACCAAGTAATCTCTGAATGGGTTTTAGCCCTAGTGGTTGTGGCCACTCAAGCACAGCTGAAAGTTTTTGGGGATCCATACATAAACCCTCTGCTGAGACAATGTAGCCTAAAAATGGGACCTCAAGAGAGCTCAAACTGGCATTCCTCCAACTTGGCATTGAGTCTATTTACCCGAAGCCGTTGCAGGACTGTCTTGACATGATCACGGTGAGTAGGCAGATCATTAGAATAGACTAGGATGTCATCCAGATAAACGACCACGCAGATATGGAGGAGATCACGGAAAATATTGTTTACAAAACCTCTTTAAACCTTTAAAACCTTTAAACCTCTAATCGATGCAGGGACGTAGGAAACCATCCTTTTTTTGGACTAAGAAGAACCCCGCACCTGCTGGGGATGACAATTTGCGAATAAAGCCCCTCTCCAAATTCTCCCGAATGTATTCTGGCATGGCAACTGTTTTAGGGATGGAAAGGAGGTACACTCTACCCCGAGGAGGAGAAGACCTGGGGACCAGATCAATGGTGCAATCCTAAGGACGGTGTTGTGGTAGCGTCTCCCCCAGTAAGGTCTTGGCAAGCCAGGCAGCAGGCAAGCAGCAGACGAGCAGATTTGCTGGAAAGGAAGTAACCTGGGAAGATATTCCTGAAAGCAGGTGGCACTCCAAGAAAGTATGTCTCCTGAACTCCATTCATTAACTGGAGCATGTTTGTAGAGCCAGGGCAACCCGAGTAGGAAAGGATGAACTGCTCTGGGGATGACTAGAAAGGAGATGGTTTAAAGCTGCGTACACACTTTCAATTATTATCATTGGTAAACGAATGACGAACGATCCTGCAAGATTACTTCGAACGATCGTATAGCACCGATCCTGTACATACAGATAACGACACGATCGTTCAAAGATATTGTACACACGATAGATGCAATCGTTTGAACGATACAGGAAGTGACGTGCACCACAGGAAGTGAATACTGTGTACGAACAAACAGCTCTTGCTTTGGTATGTCTGCTTGAAGAGGAGGACGTTGAGAAGAAGCGGCGAATGTGGTGTAAGGATTGGTTGTTGGACCGAGACAACATTTCACATGAGAATCTGCTACGGGAACTGCGCCACTCATTCCCAGATGACTACAAGAATTATCTTCTGGAACAGGATGAAGAACTCCGCTGTAACAAACAGGATGAAGTACTGTGCTGGAACAGGATGAAGTACTGCGCTGGAACAAACAGGATGAAGTACTGCGCTGGAACAAACAGGATGAAGTACTGCGCTGGAACAGGATGAAGAACTCCGCTGGAACAAACAGGATGAAGTACTGCGCTGGAACAAACAGGATGAAGTACTGCGCTGGAACAAACAGGATGAAGTACTGCGCTGGAACAGGATGCAGAACTCCGCTGAAACAAACAGGATGAAGTACTGCACTGGAACCCATAGCTATATAGATATATAGATAGAGAGAGAGAGATATAGAGAGATAAATATATTTATATATATATATATATATATATATATATATATATACAAACACACTCATACACACAATACAGCCAGTATCGAACGTTCGTTCATCACTCATGCACGATCACTGAACGACCGTACACACGATAGATGGTGAACGATGGTCGTCCAATCGGATCCGCCGGTCCGGTCTTTCATTTCCAACGACTATCCTCGTTCCTCGGCGTCGTTGGTTACTTTTTTTAAGAACGATTGTTGGCCAATCGGTCGTTCGTCCTTCGTTCGTCGTTCATTTCCAACGATAAAAATTGGACGTGTGTACGCAGCTTTAGTGTGTAGTACTGAGCTTCATAGTAAGTGGCACAGTGACATGCTGAATACTGCCAGGCAGGACTGTACCATTCACCATGGAGACCACTAGAGGGTTTGATAGGGGAACCACTGAAATACTGTACTGTGACACCAGTTGTTGGTTTATAAATTTTCTGGCTGCGCCGGAGTCCAGGAAGGCGTGGGACCAGAAACAGTGACCCTTGCATGAGATCTGTACCAGGAACATAATCTTGGCAGGTGAAGAGGAAATAGGTTTGCCTAGGGGACCCTCTCCTAATCTCCCTAGGAACTGGCATTTGGGGCCTTCAGTGGGTGGTTAAACTTGAAGTGGCCCTCTCTGGATCAATACATGCAGAGATTCTGGTCCCTGCAGCGAGCGCATTCTTCTGGAGACAGTTGAGCTCAATCTATTTGCATGGGTTCTGTCACCTGAGGAGGAGGATTCTGGAAATTGGAAGACCATTTTATAGGATGCTGGACTTACATAGTCTCCCGCACTCATTCTTGGAAACGAATGTCCACCTGAATGCAGAGGGATACCAGATCATCGAATGTAGATGGAAGGTCTCGACCGGCAAGTTCATCTTTGATATGGCTTGCGAGGCCCTGCCAGAACACTGCCACAAAAGCCTTATTGTTCCAATTCAACTCTTTTGCCAGTGTTCAAATTTTTACTGCATACTAGCCAACAGAGACGGAGGCCTGATGTAGGTACAGGATTTCTGATGCCGCAGAGAAGGCTCAGCCAGGTTCATGGAATACCTTTTGAAAGTTCTGCAGGAAGGTATTGAAGTAATTTAGAACAGGATCCCCCTTCTCCAAAGGGTCGATGCCTATGCCAGGGCCTCTCCTGTCAGGAAGGAAATGAAATAGGCTATCTTGGTTCATTCTGTGGGGAAGTTCCAGGGTTGCAACTCAAACTGCATTTGACATTGTTTAAAAAATTCCCCACAAGAGCTTGGGGTCAATGAAGTAGCGAGGAGGAGGGTGGCATGGAGGTTTGGACTGTGGCCGAATCTGGAGCAGAAGCTGGAGTTGCAGAAGCTAGGGTAGGGGACTGGGTAATGGCCGACCATAGGGTGCTAAGGCGTTCTTCATACCTTTGAATAAAGTCCACCAGCTTTATTTGCAACGACTCCTGCAGCTGTATCCGTTGCAACAAATCTTGCCTGGAGACAAGAGGCTGATTGTCAGCAGGGTCCATGGCCTGAAAATCTGTCACAATACTGCAGGGCAGGACGGTGGACCCTCTGTGTCACCAGCTCGGTTGGTACAGACGTGCATAGACCAGAGCCTCTTGAGATGAGGATGTTGCGCTGTAGGCAACTGCCAGGTTGCTACCCCTAAGCTGAGGCAGGTGACTGCTGACGGACAGGGACAAAACGAGGTGCCAAAGGGAAATCCAAAAGAGTAGACAGACGAGCCAAAAAGGTCAGGGCAGGCAGCAAACAAGGTTGGTCAGGAAACAAGCAAGAGGTCAGGATGGGCAGCAAACAAGCGTAGTCAGTAGTGTTGGTCGAATAGCTCACTATTCGATTCGGCAGCTATTCGCTCAAATATAGCAAAAAAATTAGGGTGGTCGAATGTCAAAGCCGAACACCATTAAAGTCAATAGGAGGAAAAATTCGGGTTTTTTTCAGCACTGTGTAGAGCTTCTACAGCCTCCAAACAGATGTAAAAAAAAGATACATTGTAAAAAGATACATAACACTATTACATACCCCTGTACTTCACATGAATAATTAAGAGCACCTGTCAAATCAATTTTAGGCTAAAGCTAGGTACACACTTCCAATAATTATTGTTAGAAAATGAACGATTACGACCGATCAACGATTATGCACGATTATACTTGAACAATCATATTGTGCACAATTCTGTACATGCTGTAACAATATGATCGTTCAAAATTAATCCACCAACAGCGTCCACACACTAGATAGAATCATTTGAACGATGCAGGGAGGGACATGTAGGAGAAAGTGTACCGCAGAAACATGCACAATCACTGAACGACATGATACTGTACACACGATAGATAGTGAAAGATCGTCAGCCAATCAGATCCACCGTGGCGGTCGTTCATTTCCAACGACAATCCTCGTTCATCGGCATCCTTGGTCACTTTTTTTTGGCCAATCGGTTGTTCATCAGTCATTTGTCAGTCGTTTCTAACGATAATTATTGGATGTGTGTATGCAGCTTTAGTCTACACGGACTGTTTCCCCAGCGTTTAACCTGAGGCTTTTTAAAGCCCATGTTTGAAGTCCCCATGCATTTCCATGGGCTAATCTACATCAGGTAGTTTCCTTCCGGCACGTTTTTGAGCATTATCTTAAACGTTGCTTGCAACATTTAAAAAATTAAAACGCTGGATAAACGCAGGAAAACCATCCAGTTCCATTGAACTCAATTGAGGCTTTTTCAAGCGTTTTTAAGCTTTTATGAAAGCTTCCACTGAAAACAATGGGGGCTTTTATAAACATTTTTAGCAGGAGTTTGGAATCTGGAAGCCCCCTTTAAAAAGGAGACTCCCAGATCTCCACCGCCCCACCCTGGGGAATGAGTACAGTGGTACATAAATCCCCTTACTCATTCCCTGAAAGGGTTCAAATATAAGTAAAAAATAGGACAAGGCTTTAATGTTAAATTATTTTTTTCATGTGTGTGTGTTTGTGTAATTAAACTTTTTTTTTTTTACAGGTTATCCCAAAGACAGGAGGATTTCCAGGGTTGCAATGAACAGAGCCCTGGAAATCCTCCTGACAGTGAGGGATTCCAGGGCACTAGGGGTTAAATGAGGACAAGCCTCTCCATTCACCCCTAGTGCTCTGGCTGAGGTTTTACATTTCTCAGCCATTCAGCACTAGAGATGAATGGAGAGACTTGTGCCCATTCATCCCTAGTGCTCTGTGATTGGCTGAGAAATAGGAAATCCCGATGACAGCTCAAGCATCATCAGGATTTCCCTTTACTCAGCCAATCAGGGAGCTGTGACGAGTTATCAGGGGAGCAGAGCTGTCAGCATAATAAAGCTACGCTGATTGCTCTGCTCCCTAATTGGATGAGGAAAGGAAAACCCTGCTTGAGCTGTCATCAGGGTTTCCTATTTCTCAGCCAATCACAGAGCAGTAGAGGTATGAATGGAGATAGTATCTCCATTCAACCTCTATGGCCCTCGTATTGCCTGCGGTTACAGAAATTGAAGGCACCTGCTTTCAATTAGCTGTGACCGAAAAGTTCCCACGGTCCAGGAATCCCACAATGACATTATGATTCATAATGTCATTGTCAGATAACCTGTAAAAAATAAAAAAAGAACAAGTTTAAAATAAAAAACACATACGAAATAAATAATTTAAGATTAAAAAAAAAAAAAAATTTTTTTTTTCCTCCTGAATTTTTGTTGTCGAATCCCGTGTTTTTCGGGTCGGGTCTACCCGAATTCGAACAGCCATATTCGGGTCGAATATAGGGACAACCCGAATTCCAACATCAACACTAGTAGTCAGGAAACAAGCCGGGGTCAGTACACGAAGAATCTGGAAATGGAGAAACAAACAACAGGAACCTGGAAGCAGAGCCAAAGGAACTCCTTGTTCAGGCACCTTCCTGTTGCCAGGTCACTACCTTAAAAAAGGGAATGTCAGGTGATGGACCTGGATCAAATGAGCCGCAGACATCAATCCCACCATCAGAGGGAGTGCTGTTGCTGAGATATTCTCAGGTGTTTTTCGGATGTTTGCCAGCAGAGGACGTGCATATGCGGTATACCCTGGTTCTCTGAGGCAAGGGAGCAGCTGACAGAGAATCACCTGACTTGGAACAAGAAGTGTTCAGTGTGTTTGATCCAGAGGCAGAGATGGTGCTGGCAGCAGGGGACTCCAAAGAGGGTGAGCAAGAAGGAGGCACAGATCCCCTGGACCTGCAGGGATTCGTGACACACTTTAGTACACATTTTCCTGGAGCTGCCCTGTTTTGACATCTTTTTGGGCAGGTGTTCAAGAGATTATTAAAAGACTTACTGAGATCCCCATAGTAGACAAGCCAGAGCTTGGTCTGCGCCAAGTCTCGAAGAAGTGATAAAAGACCTCTTTACTACATCATTTATTGAATGCGGCTAAGGCATGTATCCCACCACTAAGGAAACACACTGCCCCACCTACGATTAGGCAATGGGTTGCCAGGGTGAATGATGTACAATATATGGAGGAACTGATGAAATCAGGGGATCAGCCATCACCCAGGCCAGAGCACACCTGGTTTTACTGGGATGAACTCTGCTGACTATGTACAGTTGCTTCGCCCACCTGCTTAAGACTCCTGGAAGCTCCATCCCATACCCCTCTCTCCCCCTTACCACCCCAAACTCACCTCCTTTCTTTTTCTGTTGTTTTCTCTCTGTTCTTTTCCTTTTCTGTTAATCTTTCTTTCTCTTTTTCTCTATGTTCTAAACTGTTTTTAATTGATGAAAATTGGGAACCAATGAGGCCCGCATTTTGGGTATTGCACATCACGGGAAGGTGTCCGCTGACTAAGTGTTTTGCACTATACAATGTGACATGTACTGTGGTTTTTTATTTTTATATTCTCTGTTTTATATACCCTTCTGGAAATGTGCATTGTTCATTGTGCTAGATAATATTTTTCATGACGTTTTTATACATTCTGTTTGCATAATTTCTGTATATATCCATTTTGTTGGTTGCTTATAAAAATAAAAAAATAAAAAAAAGAAGGGTGTTTCACCCAACATGCATCTACTAAGTTATTGCATAGATAAGTCGTTTTGTTAGTCTAAGGCAGGGGTGCCCACACTTTCTTGGCTTGTTTTTTAACCCACATTAGCCCAGTAGTCCTCCTGGGCAGCCTGCCAGTACTATGGTATACTCTTATACTCCTATTTTCTCAGAACCAGGTAAAATATTTATCTCTCCTCTATTTAGATCTCCCCTACCATCTAATTTATTTCTTCCCTCATTCTTTTTATTATCTCTGTTCACTTATTACTGTATACCTCTTTATTTCTTCATTACTCTGAAATTCCACCATTTTTTTACACCATTTACACTTTACAATATATAGGTAACCATCCTAGTACCTGAAACCTCCTAACTGCATCTGCATTTTGGTTCATAGCTTATATATATGTGATCTTAATGTGGACTATGCAAGTCATATATAATTTTTTACACTTCTTTTTTCCTGCATTCATTTTTCTCCATTGGTGTAAATTACAGTAGATATTACAATTATTAATTTTCCTTCACTGTTATATACTATAATATTACTTCCTTCTATACTATACGGTTACATACTCTAGAGCAGGGGTGTCAAACGCAAATACACAATGGGCCACAATGAAAAATTTGGACAAAGTCGTGGGCCAACCTTGATATTTTTTTAAAAAATATTTACAATTGAGGAAGGTTGCTAAGAATTGTCAACAGAGAAGGGAGCACTTGTGGGGCCTGATTGATGCGCCAGCAGAGCATTCTGGCATTTGTAGTATTAGCGGTACATGCACTGTCTACCTGCAGGCCAGCTCTAGTAGACATTTGGTATTTTCTCGTAAGTCAAATATAATTACAGTGTGGGCCAGAGTTTGACACCCCTGCTCTAGAGTGTTTTCAAATTGTCCAGTTTTTGTTACTAGTTTCTTATAATTACATATTTGTTTATTTGCGGATAGAAAACCTCAAGACTTTTAAGGCATTCAATTATTAGCAAATACAAAATTCATATAACAATGCATAAAAACATTTATTCAAAACCATTAAAATGACATAAAACCATCAAATTGATTGTTACATTAACATATTTGGTCTGTGTTATGTAAGTAGGCACTATGGCCCTAATTCATCAAACAAAATCGGACGTTCGCTCGCGCATTCGTATTCGCGATCCGAAATCGTAAGCCGTCGCGCAATTCAGCAACTGAATGAGCTTGCGGCCGGAGCCGCGCATCTCCGGCAGCTTTACACTGACGAGCTTGCATTAAAAGTCACTGTTCCCCTAAAAAATCATTCTTTCTAATGGCACACATATTACCCTTAGCCCTAAATCCTTAATCGCGCAGCTGAAATCTAATCGCCTTAATTGGCAGATTCGCGACCCCTATTGCTCATTATTATCAAGGCAGGAATCCGGCTGGCAGTGAGTAGGCGAGTGTACGAGCGCACTCGACTCCGGACCGCGGGAAACTCTCTGGATCTCTGGAAGCGCGAAAGTAAGCGCGACCAGCAAGCGCGGATTTCATTGATGAATTAGGGCCCATACGTTCAACGTGTTTCATGGAGCCAAGTCCGCATGCTCAGGAACAGAGCAGCCTACAATCACAAAATAATTTTCAGCATCACATGATTTCAATTCAAAGAACCAGCATATTCATTTTTAGATATATTTCATTTACTCACATTTGTCTCTTTAGTGCTCCCCAGTTTAGGCACCCAGACAAACAGGACGATCCTTTCTTAGATTATTAAAACAAGCAGACCAAGACCACAACACAGGAAAAGGGGGACTCTTTTGTATAAAAATAAACAAATGATATACCAACACATATCAAAATTTACCCACCTTCTATCCTTATTACCTATTTGATTTAGTGTTCTTCTTGAAATATTTAGCATATTTGTTTATTGATAATAAATTTGTGAAATATTGTTCATTAAAATATGTGGTTTTTGTACACCAAATCTTTCTTTTTCATTTTGTACTACATAATATAATTGATTTACAAGTACAGGGTTTGATATTCAACCCGTACTTTTTTAAATCTATTACCTACCCATTACTTATTGTTCTCTGTCAATGTTCATATTGTTGTCAGTATGTTGCACTTCCCTGCTAGCATGCAATTACCCCTGAGGAAGCCTACATCAGGCGAAACGCGTCGGGTACCTTAATCACACATATGTGAACTGCTGACATACAATATGCGGATGCTGGATTTAACAGGCATTCTCTGCCCCTGACCAGTTGTGATCTGTCTAGTGACAACTAATGGCCAAATACTTGTTCACCTTTGCATATTTTGTGTGATATTTACTTTCCTGAATGTGTATTGTATTTTTAGCTACTATCACTAATATATTACACTTTAGCTTGCCAAAAAAAAAACCCTCTGTCTGTCTCGTACAAACAAACACCTACTTTAGGCATGTCGCTGGTTGTGAATGCCATGCCCAGGGCAAAGCAATTCAGCATTTATAAGTCAAAAAGTGTTGGGATATCTTGTACATTATTGGAAACCCTTTCTGTTATTGGAGTCCCTTTATGTACATTTTCTATTGCCACAGAAAACAAGAGACTTAAGAAACTTCAAATGTCTTATGTGTTGATTTTGATTTGGTTTGAGCAGAGCCCAGAATATTCCCCTAAACCAGTTAGCAGTATTTATCCAGGATATCCATGACACTTCCCAATCATCTTTTAAAATGTATACCTTGTTCTTTAATCATTTATTATTTTTTTTCCCATTGGTATTCCCCTACCATCACGGTTAAACATATTTTGTGGAAAGCTTTCTTAGCATCTCAACTCATTCCACCTTTTCCTACTCCTCTTTACTGTCACTTTATACATACTTGTTGGTCCTTCAAATTTATTCCTCCACCCCATGGTGTTTGTCCACCACATGATATCCCATAGGGAATGTTTTCCCACCACCTGTTGGTTTCAGGCCTGTTACCCTGCACCCACAACATGGGTCTTTTTTCACATTCTAAATCCTTTCTATCTGTGCGTCCAACATACCAATTTTCCATTTATCCTCCTCTCTGTCACAGATCCTCGCAAGTCTAGGGCACCTCTGCCTCCTGTTGGCTCACCCACCTTGCACTTCCCTACCGCCACACTTCCTGGTCCAGGTCATGTGATTCTTGATCAGCTGCTCCCTTGTCCCAGAGGACTAGAGTGTTCCGCAGATGCACTCCATCTACTGGCAGGCATGTGAACAACACCTGAGTCTCTTCACCAGCACTCCCTCTGCTGGTGGGTTTGCCGTCTGCGGCTCACATGACATCCCCCAACAGGAAGTTGTCTGGACAAGGAGTTCCTTGTGGTTCTACCCCCAGGTTTCTACTTCTCCAGTTTCTGCCTTCTGTTCTTGATCTATATATGTACCGCCACCGCTTTTTTCCTGATGACTCTTGATTGCTGCCTGTCCTGATCTTTGGCTTGTTCGACTATTGTTTGGATTTCGCTGTGGCACTACGTTTCTGTTCCTGCTAGTTAGCAGTCACTTGCCTTGGTGGGCAAGAGGGCCCCAACCTGGCAGCAGCTCGCCCCACAACAACTTCACCTCTAGAGGCTCTGGAGAAGACCAAGCTACTGCTTAGACCCTGCGCCCGTGCATGTCTCCACCCACTGGGTTGGTGACACAGAGGGTCCACCACTTTGCCCTGTGGAGCTGTGACAGTTTGTCCAGGCCATGGACCCCGGTGACATTCCTTTACCCGATTCTATGCAGGACCTGCAAGAGCGGATTCAAAAACAGGAGTCTCTTCAAATAAAGTTGTGGATTTCCTCCAGAGGTGTAATGAACGTCTGAATAAGCTCCAATCTGCCATTACCCAGCCTCCTACCTCTGCGACTGCAACTCCAGCCCCTGTATCTGAGACTCCAGTATTGGCTACAGTTCCAGCCACCATGCCATTTTACTCCGTGCTTCAGATTCCAACTCCCCCCCCCCCCCGCTACCCCAGTGACCCCAAGCTCTGTCATGGATTTGTTAACTAATGCCAAATTTAGTTTGAATTGAGCTGCAGTTTCAATTGAATTGGACCTCCTCAGATAACATCTCCCTATGAGTATGTAGAATGGGTAGCAGGTTCCCAATCTACTTGAAAGTTTGTGTAGAAAGATGCATGAGACATATTTTCAGTAGGAACTGTTAAAGTTGTTTAGTAGGAATACTGTGTTGTTTAATAACCCCTTACTGAAGTTGTTATTTAAAAGCAATTTTTATAAGAAGTTGGCTACATAAGAGAAGCTGGACTATTGTGTATGCTGTTTTCAGTGAAACCTTCAGTGTTAATTTTCTTTGTATACAGTAGACAGCAGTGTTGTTCTCCAAATATCTGGTGAATAATAATATCTAAATTTGTTTGTCTTGCACAAGAGTCATATATCAGTACAATATTAAGATTTATTGGTATCTGGGATTGAGATTTTGTTGGCTTTTCTGCTTCAAAGAAATCCATAGTTAGTGCATTTTAGTATTTCTTTAGTCTTCACAGCAGTGGTAAAGTTTATTGCTCTGGCGAGGCAGGAATACTTTAGACTTTAGCCTTTTGTTACCTGTTGAGGTGTGATTCTAGATATTACCCTCCATTGTTAACTATTTACTAACAAACTTATCATTGTTCTTCTCAGTACTAATTACTGTGTGAGTGAGACTTCTTGCTATTAGGCATCCTGTCTGTGCATAGACAAAGGCTAGGTACACATGTGCAATAATTATCGCTTGAAAACGAACAATCAACAATTATTCCCGATTATTTTTATCGATCTTATGGTGCACAATTCCGTACATTCTGTAACGATACGATCTTTGAAATTAATCCACCAATAATTTACACACTAGATACGATCATTTGAATGATCGTTTGTGAATAATCATTCAAACGATGCAGGAAGATGTAGAGGAGAGATGTAGAGAAACAATGAGGAATGTAGAGGAGAAAGTGTATCACAAAACAATCCATGGTAACTGAACGACCGTACACACAATGGATTGCAAACGATTGTGGCCCAATCAGATCTGCTGAGACTGTTGTCCGTTTCCAGTGAGATTCCTCAATCATCGTCGTCATTGACCAGTCGTTGTGCAGTTTTTTTGCTAACAAATATCGAACGTTCTGTTGTGGATCATTCGTTTTCAATGACAATTATTGCACGTGTGTATGCAGCCCAACTAAAGTGAAAGTGACTCATTGTTTCATCAGGTCTTTGTTACAGTAGAAGGTGTCTGGACTAAAGTACATATAGTGAGATTTTGGTTTTAATGTTGGACAAAAAGCATCTTAAATTGATATAATTTCAGCATGGTTCAGGTAGCCATTGCATTTTAGGATTTTTGTTTTATTGTCAGCAAGGGTTAAGTTTTAGGACTGTTTAGAAGGGAATAATTGAAGCTTTAGCCTTTTGTTCCCTGCTGAGGTCTGATCCATTATATCACCCTCCATAGTTAACTATTTACTGTAAAGCTGACAATTGTTCTTATCAGACTGTTGTCTATGTATGGACTAGTGTTGTTGTTCGAATTCGGGTCGTCCTAATGTGTGAACCGAATATGACAGTTCGAATTTTGCTGGATTCGAAGCCCCGAATTCGACCCTACCACAATGCCTAGGGACCTCCCCTATGATGCCTAGGGCCCTCCAATAACAGCAGGGATGCTCCCCTGCATGCATGTTTGTTGTGGCAGGCAGTCGATTGGTTTGTTAGACTGTGTCACACTCACACTATTAGTCAGATAGATTGTTGGATTGTACTGTATTGGTGCAGTTCTGAAATCTACTGTACTCAGATAGGTAGAGTGTTTCACTGTTATCTAGATAGATAGATAGATAGATAGATAGATAGATAGATAGATAGATAGATAGATAGACAGTCAGTGTGTTACATACACGCAGCCAGAGGCCGGGTCCCCCCGCTGACTGCGTGCACAGTATCACACTTGTACTGAGAGACAGACACACAGACGCAGTGTATACTGCAGTATATATTTTGTATACTATGATGCATATTACAAGCGTCACCACTGAAGGAAAGTGCTGCATAGAACACACACGCAGTTGCATTTTTTGTGTCAACCCCCCCCCCCCCCCCCCCATGAAAAAAAATCCACTTACTGTACAAATTTACATATACATATAGCATATTAGCTACAAAGTATTTTGCAGGGTGGCAAGCCACACAAAAAAATTTCTACAATGTCTGGCCAAAGAGGAAAGGACAGCTTTGGCAGGGGTGGCAAGCAAAGCAGTATGAGTTTGTTTTTAACTGCAGACCCAAGAACAATAAGTGCTGCAGTTGGTGGTCCATTATTGCCACACCATGAACAAGATGTAGTGGAGTACATGACCCAGCCTGGGTCAACAGATTGTACCCCCTCTTCATCCCAGTCCTAGACACAGGCCTTACAGGTGTCCCAAACAGTCCATGATACACCTGTTCCTCCTAGTTCTTCATCAGAGGCTGGAAAGTCACGTGTACAGCAGTATGTAGAGGAGTCCCACTGAGGGGTTAGAAAGGCAGAGCTACAAGCATTCCTTCAAGATGCTCAGTTGTTTCAGTCATCTGATGAAGAGAGTCAGTTCACAAGCTTTCCCTCATTTACTTTTCACTAGAACACTCTGAGCCAGATGAGCCAATTCAAACTGGCTCCAAAATGCCGCTGCTTCCTTTCGGTACATATAGGGAAACTGTCTCTTCTGATGATGATGTCCTTGATCCGACATGGGGCGAAGAAGGAGATCATCATAGGCAGGAAGAAGAGGAGGAGGAAGAAGAGGAGGAGGAGGAAGAAGAGCGCCCTCAAAGGGGTAGAGAGAAGAAGAGGGTAAAAGCTGCCCACACTCTGCATTCTTCAAGTACCAGTGAGGCAAGTCATAGACATAAATCGTCGGAAGCTGTCACCACAGCTATGCCTCAACAACCGCAGACCGCCTCCACGAGCACCAGCTCCAGAGCACCTTATGGCCCAGTTAGATGTTTGCCAGTGTGCGTATTTTTTAATGTCCATAGTGATGACAACACTATGGTCATCTGCAAACTGTGTGCTCAACACTTGAAATAAGGCAAAAACCCAAACAAACTTGGAACAAGTTGCATGAGCGCTCATTTAAAAAGCCACCACCAGGTAACCTAGTGGGAACACCTGGTCAAAGCACAGAGCTCTGTGACGACCTACGCCCAAGAAGGGCGACCACCTCCACCCAAGAAGCAAGCTCAAACTGCTCGATCTTCCTCTGCTGCCTTTCTTCCTGCTGCCACCAAAGTTACCCGTGCTGCTGCCAGCAATTTGAGTGGGGCATGTAGCCGAGCATTACCTTTTTCAGGCTCCACCAGCAAGGAGAGCAGGAGCTCCAACGCAGATTGGCTGCTGTTTGTCGCATTGCTAGCAGTCAAGACCAGGCATCATTGCAATCCCCCACAACTTCTACCCCATCATCCAATCTTTCTGTAAATAGCATTAGCAGCATCCAACCTTCCATCCCCCAGTTGCTGGAGCGCAAGAGGAAATATGGCCCAAATGACCCCAAAACAAAGCTAATCAATGCGGCAATTGCACAGCAGATTGTGTTAGAGTTCCTCTCTTACTGGCTGGTGGACTCAATGCATTCCCTTACGCATTCCTCTCCGTGAACCCACAGTACGTTATGCCTAAGCGACAGTATTTTGCAGAAAAATGTGTTCCTGCTTTGCAGGAACACGTGCAGAGCAATGTGTCCATAGCCCTGCAGCACTCTGGCAAGGTGCACCTGACAACCGACAGTTGGTCGAGCAAGCATGGACTGGGAAGATATATTTCCTATACAGCTCACTGAGTAACTTTGGTGACAGCAGGGGAAAATGCAGCTGCAGCAAGGCCTGCATACCTACCTCCACCCAGAGCACATCGCCATGCAATTTCCTCCTCAGCTCCACTTCCACCTCCTCCTTTGACTCCTTTGACCGCCAGCAACAACCTGCAGTTTGCTATTTCGGTGCACAATTCAGTCGTTGCCACACAGTCCTGTGGTTGAGAAGCCTGGGTTCCCTCAGCCACACGGGCACAGCCATTTCAAGTGCCTTGCAGGAGCAGGAGGACATATGGCTAACTCCCAACAGATTTCAGCCAGGCAAGGTCGTGCGTGACAACGGGGCCAATCTACTGGCAGCCCTGCGTTGTGGGAAACTCACACACGTACCTTGCCTGGCTCCCGTCATGAACCTGATAGTACAGCGCTTCCTTAGGAAATACCCAGGCCTCCAGCCGCTGTTGCTGAAGGCCAGAAAGTTGTCAGCGCATTTCCGCTGGTCGTATACAGCCAGTGCCAGATTAGTGGATTTACAGTGAAATCTAAACCTGCCAGCGCACCGGTTAATTTGTGATGTGGCCACACGTTGGAATTCTACCTTTTACATGCTGCAGCGGTTGGCTGAACAACAGAAAGTGGTGGTGGATTACATGGCACAGTCTGTTCGTTTCTTCAGCCCTGCACACTACCTTTCTTCAGCCCTGCAGAGTGGCTGCAAATTAAGGACTTGTGTACTGTATTGTCACCTATTGAAGAGGCCACCAGGATGATCAGCGAGGATCAGGCCTGTGTCAGTGACACCATCCCTATCATATGCCTGCTGGAACAGATGATGGTGGATCTCGGACACAACACATCAAAAGAGGACATCAAAAGATGACGTATCAAACATCATTTCGGACATGCGTGCCTACTAGGCATAGTGCACCACAAATCCAGAAAGAGGAGGAGGTGGAAGAGGATGAGGAGGGCATTGCAGGCATGGGAGAAGGGGAGGAAGGGACAGAAGAGGATATTGAGGGTACATGGCACCCATCCACCCAAACACAAGGCGGCATGTTCCGTGGATGGCAAGACCAGACGGAGGAGGACGACCCTGTGGTGTTGTTCGACCCACAGGTGTGTGGGTCCAGAATTACCTCAGCTGTGGGGAGTTTGAGCCACATGACAGCCTTCATGCAGGAGTGCATAGCCAAAGATCCACGCATACAACACATAAAAACAAAGACTGACGACTATTGGATTGCTACGTTACTGGATCCACGTTACAAGCCTGAGATACAAAAACTCATCTTGCCCCAATTCAGGTGACCTAAAATGCAGCACTACCAAGAAGTGCTTGTAAGGGACTTGTGCTCAGCCTTTCCACCAGCCATGGGAGCCAAACCACTGCTTTAAGTGGCATGGGTGGCAGCAGCAGTAGAGGTTGTCTAAGCCAAACTTTGCAGGCTATTTTTCAGCAGAAGCAACTGCCAGTTGTGCAGCAATTGTCAATGACACTCAGCAGCGGTACACAGTCATGGTGCAGGAATACCTGAGCTCTGCATGGGACATCTGCAACCTGCAAAGCCAGGACCCACTGGGCTACTGGGTATCCAAGCTTGAGCAGTGGCGGGAACTGGCGGAACATGCCATTCAGATCCTTGCCTGCCCAGCCGCAAGTGTGTTATCTGAAAGAGCATTCAGTGCAGCTGGGGGAGTAGTGAGTGACAAATGAATTTGGCTCTCCGCAGAAAATGTAGACCGAATCACTTTTATTAAAATGAATAAGGCTTGGATCGGCAATGACTGCAACACCCCCTCTGCAGAGTGTACTGATTAGTCGTCAACTGCTGCATGGACACCTTGATGGGAAGAGCACGTTCACAGCCTTCGGCATCTCCTTCTACTCCTCCCCCTAGTGGTCCTCTACCTCTACTCTGTCTCTGAGGTCTTTAACTTGCAATGGAGCTGTGTAACTGGGTAATTTATTTTACCGAGCACCTCCCCCAGGGCCCTCTGCCTCTATCTACTTTGAGGCATATATCACTTGTAATGGTGCTGTGTGATTTATAATTTAATATTTGTATTTTTAGTAGAGAAATACATAAATGTTTCTGTCCTTTTGAATAGATAGCAAGTGGTATCAAAAATAAATATCTGTATTTTTTTTTACAGAAATACAGAAGTTTTTATGGCTTTTTTGATAGATAGCAAGTAGGATCAGAATAAAATATCAGTATTTTTTTTTACTGAAATACATAAAATTTTCTGTCTATTTTCATAGAAAGCAAGTGGTATCAGAATAAAATATCTGTTTTTTTACAGAAATACAGACATTTTTATAGCTTTTTTGATAGTTAGCAAGTGGTATCAGAATTAAATATCTGTATTTTTTTTTATACAGAAATACAGAAATTTTTCTGTTTAGGTATCAGAATTAAATATCTGTATTTTTTACAGAAATACTGACATTTTTATGGCTTTTTTGATAGATAGCAAGTGGTATCAAAATTAAATATATGTATTTTTTTACAGAAATACAGCAATTTTTATGTTTTTTTTGATAGATAGCGAGTGGTATCAGAATTAGGTATTTGTATTTTTTTTTACAGAAATACAGAAATTTTAATGGCTTTTTTAAAAGATAGCAAGTGGTATCAGAATTAACTATCTGTATTTTTTTTTACTGAAATACAGAACATTTTCTGTTTATTTTGAGTGCAAGAGTTAGCATAAATTATGATAACTCTTGCTATCTATCAAAATAAACAGAAAAATGTATGTATTTCTGTAAAAAATACAGATATTTAATTCTGATACCACTTGCTATCTATCAAAAAAGCCATAAAATTTCCGTATTTCTGTAAAAAAAAATACAGATATTTTATTTTGATACCACTTAATTCTAATACCCAGCTCTAGAAAATTTTATGGGTATTTGGATAGATACTACGTGCTATCAGAATGAAATATCTGTATTTTTTTTAGGTATAATTTAGGATACCTCTTGCAATCTATCACAAAAAACTAAAAATTTATGTATTTCTGTAAAAAAAAAAAATACAGATATTTAATTATGATAGCACTTGGTATCTATCCTAAAACCCATAAAAAAAATTCAGTATTTCTCTCTAAAAAGTACAGATATTTCATTTTGATCCCACTTTGCTATATATCTCCAAAGCCATAAAAAATTATATATTTCTCTCCCAAAAATCTAGATATTTAATTCTGATAGGACTTGGTTTCGATCCATAGGACCATAAAAAATTCTTTATTTCTCCACAGAAAATACAAATCTTTAGTTCTGATCCCACTTTGCTATATATCCCTAAAGCCATAAAAATGTATGTATTTATGTGAAACAAATACAGATATTTAACTGTGATAGCACTTGCTAGATATCCACAAATGATAAAAAATGTATGTATTTCCCCACGGATTCTACCAAGCGCGTCACCCTTTATTGTGGTTTCAGTAGATAGTAGGTATGGAAAGTGTGATTTTCAACCTCCAATGCGGTCCACGCTCCATCGCAGGGCCCACCGCCTCCTTCTTCTGCTGTTACTGAAGGTGCCGCCTTCTCAGTACCCAGTGCCCAGCTGTAGATGCTGTTAACAACGCTGTCCATGCCGCATTTTAGAGAGTTACAGCTAGCAGATAGGAAAAGGCTATCCCCTACAAAGCAATGTCTCCACTAGCTACATCTTCTACACTGTCCATATAGGTGATGGCCTCAAACAATAATGCCGTCCTTGCTCCATCTCAGGACCCACCGTCTGCTCCTCCCAGTATCCAGCTCTAGATGACAGTTAACAATGCCAACCACACTTCTCAGGGCCCACCCCCTCCTCCTCCTGCTTTAACTGATGCTGCCGCCTGCCCAGTACCAAACTCTAGATGCCAGTTACTAACGCCGTACAAACTTCGTCTCAGGGCCCACCGCCTCCTTCTTCTGCTGTTACTAATGCTGCTGCCTGCCCAGTACCCTACTCTAGATGCCAGTAACTAATGCCATCCACACTTTGTCTCACAGCCCATCATCTCTTCTTCCTGCTGTTACGGCTGCCGCCTGCCCAGTACCCAGCTGTAGATGCCAGTTAACAACGCTGTCCATGCCGCATTTTATAAAGTTACAGCTAGCAGATAGGAAAAGGCAGTCCCCTACACAGCAATGTCTCCAGTAGCTAAAGCTTCTACACTTTCAATATAGGTGATGGCCTCAAACAATAATGCCGTCCTTGCTCCGTCTCAGGGCCCACCGTCTGCTCTTCCCATTACCCAGCTCTAGATAACCGTTAACAATGCCATCCACACTACTCCGGGCCCACCGCCTACTGTTCCTGCTATTACTGCTGCCTCCTGCCTACTGCCCAGTACCCAGCTCTAGATGCCAGACTAGACTTAAGCTCAACAGGGTTTTCTTTCTCCGCTGATTCTGCCAAGCCCCATTCCCTTTCATGTGCTTTCACTTGATAGCAGGCCCTGAGACGGAGTGTGGAAAGCATTAGTAACTGGCATCTAGAGCTGGGTGTAGTGAATCTTTAATGACACCTCGAAGTGTGTAATACAAGTGTGTAATCTGAAATTTGTGATTGAATGTAGAAGGCCACGTCTTCTGCTTCATCCATCGGTACTACGCTTTATCGGACTGAATTTCTGTGTATGTTACCCCGGAACTGGGAAGTGGGACAGCAGTCCCTCTGTATATGTTGAGGGGATGAGATGGGAGGTATATTTACCTGGAACCGAGAGGTCCTGGATGACCACATGAGCCATGAAGTTATTGAGCTGAGCAGACGTCCGGAGACTTCTACACAAAAACTATGTGGCCGTCCTGGGAGACTCCATTCAAGCATGGACAGCATTGGTAACTGGCATCTAGAGCTGGGTACTGGGCAAGCGGCAGCAGTAACAGCATGAGAAGGAGGGGGTGGGCCCTGATACGGAGCAAGGAGGGCATTAGAGGTTGAGGCCATCACCTATATGGACAGTGTCGAAGCTGTAGCTATTGGAGACATGAATGGATGAACGAGATTCCAATCTGTCCCTACCTACTATGTAGCGAAACCACATGAAAGGGAACGGGCTTGGTAGAATCAGCGGGGAAAGAAGACCCAGTTGAGCTTGTGTCTAGTCTGGCATCTAGAGCTGGGTACTGGGCAGTATGGCCTTGCCAGCAACAGAAAAAAGACTTAATTATTTTTTTTTTACTTGTACAGTGTTGTGCAGAGCTGGAGGAGTCTTAACATGTCTCTTTAAATGTATTTATAGGCTGTAGAAGCTCTACACAGAAAACAACCCGAATCTTTCCCCAATTGACTTTAATGGAGTTCGAATTCAACGTTTGATCACCCGAATAATTATGCATTATTCAACCGAATAGCGGTCGAATCGAATAGTGAGCTTTTCGACCAACACTAGTATAGACTATTTATGGCAAGAAGGACCCTTTGCTCTACCAGGTCTTTTATTTGTTCTTGTAAAGGTGTGCATTCCAGGCACAGTGGCATAACTTTATCTGGCATTACCCTTTTGTTAGTTTTGTTTCAATCAGTTTTATTAAGTTTTCAACAAAAACAGAACTTACATAACAAAAAAGTAAACATACAACACTTACAATCTGTTTATACATTTTGGTGTTGGCTTAATACATACAAAGGATAAGAAAACAAAATATCCTATAAACAACATAGACCCTGAGAAGAAGAACAATAAACAGGGGAGACCCTTGTGGGCAGTATTGCACATATTGGTACAACTACATAGGAAACAGCATAACTTCTCACAGGAGCGTATGGCACCGAATATAAACCAATAATCTAGACAACATTAGTGAGAAATAAAGACATACAACAAACACAAACATATATAACAAAATAGCCCTGGGGGGAAGGGGTGGGAGAGGTGGGAAAGGTACACAAAGCAAATATAAAAAAGTAGACAATAACCCTTTAGGCCTGGGTAAGATTTTAACTAGCAATTATGATCACTAAGATAAATACGTTTGAAGTCGGGAGATTCTTTAAACCAATCCCAGGTAGACTATAATAGTTTTAAATTGTTCCATTCTATCATAATCCTCCGCAACCAACATTTCCATATACCAGATTTTTTTCAAGTTCAGAAACTCAGTCTGCTACAGAAGTAGCAACAGGTTGCTTCCAAAATCTCGGAATAATGTCCCTAGCACTTTGGGAGTATTGGGTACGGTAGACCCGGTGCAGTCATTAAATATCTGGAGAATCGTGTTCCAGAAGTGGATATAATTGGACATTCCCACCACATATGAAGCATTGTCCCTCTATGCGAGTGGCAGCACCAGCATCTGTCGGATTGTGTGGAGGATATTCTGTATATGTCCACAGGACAATAATACCATCTGGATATGATCCTATAATTAACCTCTTGAGCTTTACATGTTAATGCGAGCTTATGTGTGAGGATAAATGATTTTTCCCAATCATCTGCAGTTATGAGTCCATCCATTTCCCTCTCTCAGTATCTAGTGTATATAGGGGCAGTGGACTCAGAGTGCAGAGTAAGCATCTCGTACAACCTAGAATATCACCTCAGGGTCTAATGTTGGAAGACCTGTTTTAGTTATATATTCTTGCAGGGAGGAGGGAGTTGCATGAGTAGGGCGGATTTGATAGAGATCTGAATAATATTTATGAAAGGTTTGCAGAATCTCTTTGGGGATAGATGTCAGCCAGCCATCAGTGGTCCGGATGGAAGGTATATATGTGGTTGATGTGCGCGGGAGCAAACCCCCTGCCAACAGTCTGCCACATTTATCCCCATATTGGTATATTAATTTCCGGAAACGATCCCGGTGTAGTTGGTGTGCCAAATCATATAGTTTCAAAAGGCGAGTTCTAGCAGCTGTCAATTTCAAAAATACATGGGGGGCCATGTTTTGTTTATGTAGATATTCCAAGGAGCGGATTTTATCAGATGTGAGTTTATTATCCTGCGATCCTATCTTTTTAAGCCTGGTTCCCTGTTGTATGAGGTCCCCTCGAACAACTGCTTTCATTGCTTCCCATTGCATAGGAAGGGAAGTAGGGTCTGAGGCGTGATCCCCAAAAAAATTGGTAATCGTATCAAGAATCGCCTTTGCGCAAAGAGGATCCTTGAACAGGGAGTCATTACACTTCCATGTCCATTCCATTGGGCCCATTTGAGGGATCTGGAGCGACATGGAAACTGAGGAATGGTCTGACCAGGGACAAGATTCTATGGAAATAGTAGGATGCCAGTCAAGTACAGAGTAACTCACCAGGATATAGTCTATGCGGGAGTACATATTGTGTGGGTTGGAGTAAAAAGTATAGTCTTTGGTTGTGGGGTGCAGGGTGCGCCATATATCCATCAATCTAAGATCATACAATTTAGAATGAAGGGAGTTTAGTTTGGAATATGAGATCGGGGTTTTCCCTGAAAAGATATCAATGGGGGTGTCCAGTTCGCAATTCAGGTCTCCTCCCACTATGATAGTCCCTTCCGCAAACCCTTTCAGAATCTCCAAATATTGACATATGGCCATTGTGGGTTGATGATTGGGAGCATAAATAGAGGGTAATGTAAATGTCTTATCCCAAATAGAGGTTTTAAGAATCAGGTATCTGCCCCGAGGGTCAGAGCAGGAGTCTAGTATCTGTACTGGCATCGTCTCATGGAATGCTATGAAAACTCCCTTAGTTCTAGATTCAGGATTAGAGCTATGGCACCATGTGCAATAATAGCGGTTGCGGAGAGAGGGAATCCTGTAGGATTGAAAATGAGTAAATGAGTAAACAATGGGGGGACCCATAAAACCATAAGTAATAAAAAAGTAAGAGCATTACCTGAACAACTGAAATATTTCACCCAATATTCTAAACATTACTAGGACCAGATTAACTAGAGCACAGGGCAGGAAAACAGATAACATCACCATTTAGAAAGCCATTCGCCAAATTCCTGCGAAATCAGTCTAAGGAATTCAGGGAATGGTACCCTCAAATACTTTGCCAAGATATCCCATGCACAATAATAGGGCTGACAGAGTGGAAGAAAACACCATAACTCAGGCGTCCACTAGTGGACCCAGATCATGTCAGCTCAGTAATCTATGAGGCATTCTAAGCGCTATCTAACTATCAGCAATGCCCACAGTGATGAGTAATATCTAGTTAGCTATCATCCAAAACCTGAGAGAGAGTAGAAAAATTGTCATAGCTACCAGTGAATGAGAAGTCCCAAAATGTGGGAGAAACTTCATAAACAGGAGTCCAATAGCACTTGAGAGCCCAGAGAGTTTGTGCAAGTAGAAGGTCTTGATAACCTCGCTTGAGGTAGCTTGGAATACAAAAAAAAAAAACTGTCATCGGCATAGATGTAACAAGCTAGGGTGCTGTAGGAGGAGGAGGAGAGAGGTGACCCGGTGATGCGCTCAGAGATCTAAGACAAGCAGTCTTAGCCCCAACTTGTAAATATAAATTGGGGGAAAGAGGAATCCCTTGATCCAAATGCTCCTTTTCCTGTTGCCATGGGAGAAATTGCAGGCCAATGGGAAAATAGAGATGGCACTGCTGTGATACCCCAGGATCCTAGTGAGGATCAAGATCTCTTAGCCACAGAAAGAATTGCAGATGGGAAAGAAGTGAACTCTAGGGAGTACCCTACTCAGCCTTTAAAAACACTAATGAGTGTGACAGAGTTCATTGGGAAAATTAAAGCACAGAAGCATTCTACATCCCATGAAACCAATGCAACAGTGTGAACTTTTGGGGGTTAGCAATCCTAGTGACCAGGTGAAGGTATTACATTTAACCATTGATCCCTGGAACGCCTTGCCAGATATTAAGGAAGGCAAGGGGAGTTACCGTCAAACTGTAGAGTAATTGCAAAACATAATTAACCCCTCAGCCGTAGGATTAATGATAGCATACCAAATTAAACAACAGAATGAAGAAAACCCTCTGGTGTATGCAAGTAGATTATGGGCAGCCTATAACACTAATAACGCAAGAAGACCTAGAATATAAAAGCCTTCTCATCCAGAATGCCCATTCTATAATTCGTAAAAAATGTTAACACCTAATAGATCCCAAGAAACAGACTTATGGGGAAATCAGAGGCATAATATACAGATCGTTCCAGGCCATCCAGTGATACAAACAGCACCAGATTGAAGGTGAGAACAAAAGATTGCCTCTGGAGCAGGGTCAGCTTGCTAATAAAATAGAAAGTCCTTCTATATCTTCAGGCAAGAAGAGAGTTGTTCAACCCCCACATGCAAATGAAACTGGTGTGCCTTTGTCACAGATTCCCGCAAGTCCAGGTCACCTGTGCCTCCTTCATGCTCACCTTCCTTGCAGCCCCCTGCTGCCAGCATCATCTCTGCCTCCGGATCCAACACACTACTTCCTGCTCTCTGTCAGGTGATTCTCTGTCAGCTGCTCCCTTGCCTCAGAGAACCAGAGTATTCCACAGACGTACTCTGTCTGCTGGCCAACATCTAACTAACACCTGAGACCATCCCAGCAACAGCACTCCCTCTGCTGGTGGGATTGATGTCTGCGGCTCACTTGATCCACGCCCATCTTCCCTTCTTAAGGAAGTGACCTGGCAAAAGGGAAGTTGCCTGAACAAGGAGTTTCTTTGGCTCTGCTTCCAGGTTACTGTTGTTTATCTCTATTATTCCTGATTCTTCGTGTACCGACCCTGGCTCGTTCCTGACTACTCCTGCTTGCTGCCCGTCCTGACCAACCTTGTTCACTGCCGGTCCTGACCTTTGGCTTGTCTGACTACCCTCCTGGATTTCCCTTTTGTACTACGCTTCAGTCCCTGCTTGTTGGCAGTCACTTGCCTTGGCGGGCACAGGGGCCGCAACCTGGCAGTAGCTTGCCGCACAACATCCTCACCTCTAGAGGCTCTGGAGAAGACCAAGCTACTGCCTAGACCCTGTGCCCCATGCACGTCTCTACCCACAGGGTGGGTGGCACAGTGGGTCCACCACTTTGCCTTGTGGACCCCGCTGACATTCCCCTACCTGATTCCATGCAGGACCTGCGTGAGCGGATCCAGAAACAAAAGTCACTCCAAGTTAAAGTTGTAGACTTTCTCCGGAGATGCGATGAACACCTTAATGATCTCCAGTCAGCCATTAGGCAATCTCCTGCCACTGCAACTACAAGCCCAGTTCCTGTACCTGGGATTTCTGTACCCACTGCAGTTCCAACAGCTATGACGCCATGTTCTACACTTCGGCTTCCAGCCCCCCTCGCTACTCCGGGGACCCCAAACTCTGTACAGGATTTGTGAAGCAGTGCCAAATTCAGTTCGAGTTACAGCCCTGGAACTTTCCCACTGAACGTACCAAGGTAGCTTTTTTTATTTCATTATTGTTGGGAGAGGCACTTGCTTGGGCTTGGCCCCTCTGGGAAAAGGGGGATTCCATCCTGGGAGACTTCGGTGCCTTTTTGCAGACATTCCACAAAGCCTTTGATTAACCTTGCCGGGCTTCTTCAGCAGCTGCAGAGATTTTGAGCCTACATCAAGCCTCCCTCTCGGTAGGTCAATATACTGGAAGATTCCGAACCTTGGCCTCCGAACCGGAATGGAATAATGATGCTCTGGTGGCAGTTACCTGGCAGGAGCCCGCAAGGCATAATAAAGATGAGCTGGCCATTCGTGATCTTCCTCCTACCCTAGATAACCTGGCATTGGTGCCGTGCTGTTCCAGTAGAACGCTTCCGAAGTTAAGGGAAAAAATTTTGCCATTGGAGACAGGGAGCTTCTTGCGGTCAAGCTTGCTCTTGAAGAATGGCGCTATTTGTTAGAGGGAGCTCTCCAACCTGTGACCATTTTTACAGACCAAAAGAATCTACAATATCTTCGCACTGCACAATGTTTGAACCCCTGTCAAGCCCGCTCTGTTTTTTTCAAGGTTCAATTTTCTTCTTATTTATTGGCCGGGCCCCAAAAATGTAAAAGCAGACGCCCTTTCTTGTTCTTTTGAGAGGGAAAATCCTGAAGTGGAACCAGCCTTCATTATAGACCCAACTCAAATCGTGCCCACGGCCCCAGTCCAGCTGCTTTGAGTTCCACCAGGGAAGACCCTTGTTAAAAAAAATCAGCGTCCAGTGCTTCTTCGATGGGGGCATGCCTCTAAGTTTGCTGGTCATCATGGGCAACAGAAGACCTTTGATCTGATCAGCCGTAGGTACTGGTGGCCAGATCTGAAACAAGATGTGAGGAACTTTGTGGCCACATGTACCGACGGTGCCCGACATAAGGTGCCACAGAAGCTTCCCTCAAGGCCATTAATTCCGCTTCCCACTCCGGAACAATCCTGGTCACACATCTCCATGGACTTTGTCACCGACCTTCCATCTTCTAATGGTTTCACTGCTATTTGGGTTGTGGTTGATCGCTTCTTCAAATTGGCCCATTTCTTTCCTTTATCAGGTCTCTCATCTGCATCGACCGTAGCGAAGATCTTCTTCAAAGAAATTGTTGGCCTACATGGCCTACCCTCCCACAGTGTCTGATTGCAGAGTACAATTCACTTCCTGCTTCTGGAGAGCCCTTCGTCGTCAGCTAAAGATCCAGTTAGAATTCAGCCTATCACCCTCAGACCAATGGGCAAACTGAAAGGATTAATCAGGCGCTGGAACAATACTTACGTATGTATACCAACTCCCAGCAGGATGACTGGTCGGAACTTGCCCACAACAATTGCATCAGCCAGTCCAAGGTTGTCTCCTTTTTTTATTGTTTCCGGTCTTCATCCTCGGATTCCTGCTCCTATCCCTTTCATGTCAGACGTTCCTGCTGCTGCCACTGGTTTCCATGTTTGGTAACCTATATAATATTAATGTTAGAAAGCTGTAGGTGGGCTTTGAGAATAGATTACCACTTAATACTTAATATGCTTTTAATTCAGACCTGCGACATATTCAAGCCAATAGCCTTAGCTTATACTTTATATTTTTCAACAGTTATTAGGTCATTCTGTATATAGCTGCTCCATACTCCTCTACCCTTGCTGCCATAACGTGCCTCTCTTCCTTGTGGATCTGCATATGCAGTTGGGGAGAGATACTTTATTGCTTTGGGTTTATTATTATTGTTGTTATCTACATAGTGAGTATAATAACTTATAGATACTTAATGCTTTGATATTGATTGTCATAGCACATTGGGTTGATTATATGATATATATGTTGATTTTAGGTCTCTTTGTTTGATTCATCCTGAAGAAGCGGTTAAAAATACAGCAAAGCGCGCCGATGTTTAACAAAACCATTAAGAGACTTTGTATTGTCATAAAACCCATGTTCTAGATCTTTTTAAAAAATTTGGTTTTGTGATGTGCTTTTCTATCATTGCCTCTGTTATAGGCAGCAATCTTATTTTATATTGTTCTTAAAAATGATGGATTAAAAAATATTTATTGGTTGAATTTTTACTATATTGTTTTACTTGTCAGAATTTATCTGACAAGAAAACACAGTTCTATTTTTTTATTTTTGTTTTTTATCTGATCCATGTTCCTTTGCTTGAGAGTTACTCAAAGGGGGGAAGGGGGGATAGGTGTCCTTAATATTAAAAACATTTTCCCATAATCTGATAAGGTCCCCTTACTTTATTCACACCTGATATTGATAATATTTTTCATATTCTAAGAAGATGCCCTTACTTTATTCATACCTGTAATCAAAGTTACCCCAAAAAAAGGGAACATTTTACCAAGTTGTCATAATGAGTCTTTCAGTTCTTCACACTTTAATTGATTGTTTGAGTACTGATTTTATGCAACTTCCCAGTGCAGTCCTATTATGTGTAAGCCGTCTACCGGGGGCTTTCTAGGATACAGCGAAGTCACAAACAGGGAAGACAACACGGACACCAGCTCATGTAAAACAGAACGTACTTTACTGAGTAATATAACAATGAACAAAATTCCAAATATAAAGACAAAGAAAATTACATTACATACACTCAGCCCAGAGGACAGCACAGCGCCCTCTTTCAAAATTGGTTCCACGGCAGATTTTCGCCCGATAATTGGCCGATACCGATTATCGGGCGAGAAAAATTTGCCGTGTGTACGCAGCTTAAGTCTATACCAGACAGGAGCTGAAACAATGTATCTGTTTGTGCTGAGCTTCTCCACTCCACCCTCTAGAAGGTTCTAGTCTAGCAAGAACTGTATATAAGGAGAGCAGTCAGAGCCCCTAGTGTGTTGCAGTTAGGGACCAGTGCTTGGAAGAGGAGAATCTGCCAGACAACTGAGTGACCAGCAGAAGACGGTGAGACAGGTATACGCTGCCACAGACCCTGGATCAGCAGCCTTGGACCAGGGTACCAGCCTTCTGAAGAGAAGTAGGGACAGCTAGCTCAGGCCTTTCCTCAGCATCAAACCCTTCTTCTGCCAGGGAGGAGACTGGAGAAGCCAGCCTAATGCCTTGCCTGTATTGTTTTGTACCTGAATTTCTCCAGTAAAAGACCACTCTGGTTTACTGCAGACCCTGACTCTCTGGACTTATTTCCCATTGGGGTGCACCATGCTCTACCATCCCTTCCGGAGAGCAGCAACACGTGGTGACTTCTCGACGGTGTCCGAGGGACCCAGCGTAGCGTTGCCACACACCAAACCCGGCCACTGCAATTAGGCGTCACGAACAGAATCCATTCCAACACCAGCAGTTATTGTGGATCCAGCTCCAGTGGATCAAGACAGCCACTGGCAACTACAGGAACGCCCCAGCACTTATCTGAGGTGAACTAGCAACATATAAGCATCTGTACTGCAAGTGTTTGTTCCCCTTGTGGGGTCTGCCACAAGCAAGTGATTGTGCTAGTGAAACTGTATCCTGCATTATTAGCTAGAGATTTGCTCGTGAGGAACTGGGTTACTGCCTCCTAGTGCTTCTATACTTTGCTGCCATGTCAGTAGATGGAGACCGTGATATGCCTGCCAGTTCTGGGGTTTCTAGCCCTTCTCCAACAATACCCTTGTCAGTACCATATTTTTTTGGTGCACCATGGTTACCGAAAAATGGAGGAGAGCCTAAAGGCCTCAAAGATTTTAGGGATCAAATGAGTGCCATTTACAAGATGATTTCCCTTAATGATGACCAGAAAGTCGCTATGTTGATTGGCCAATTGGAGGGAGCAGCCCTAAGGGAGGTTAAGTCATGGCCTAGTACTGAAAAGCATACTGCTGACCAAATTTTAGACAGAATTGCCAGCGCACATTATTAATTTGACAGGCGCACATTATCAGAGTTAAAAATGCATTTCTATAGCGGCAAACTAGGGTGAAAACCTGTGAGATTTTGCTCTAAGCTTCCAGAAAGCTCCGCGTACCATCCAGCACATGGGTTCACATGAGGTACTTAATCCAGACCGGACTCTGAAAGACGAGTTTGTAGAGGGTGCCAGACTAGATGCTGTAAAAACCCAGCTGAGAGTTCTTGCATTACAACACCCTGATATGCCATTCCTTGACTTGAGCTTGCAGTAAAGGTACTGGGTTCTGATTCAGACCCAGGTTATAATTGTGCTATTAGGTCTGAACAGCACACCAGTAGAGTCTAATGTTAAGAAATGTGATGAAAATACTGAAGGAAACTTGAAGGAGTTGGTGTTGCAGCTTGCACAAAATGTTGAAGTGTTACAAAAACAGGTACAGGGCATGAAACAAAGCCCCCAGCCTGATGGAGGTACTTGGTACCCTAAAGGTAGACCGAGATATGGTTCTAATGGTAATCCTAGGAATTATGGTTGATTACCCACTGACCAGTTTGATGTCAGTGGCCAACCGATATGTCGTAAATGTCGTAAATCCATCCCACTCAGAGTAAGATAAATCTAATCGCCAGCAATGGGCAGCCCATAGCATCCCAGGGATACTGGGAGCCCACTGTGCAAATTGGTAATACTGAATTACAGTGGCAAGGGTTAAAAGTTGTACATGTGCATGATGAGGGTTTTCCCCCAGTTGTATTGGGAATTAATATTTTACAAAATTGTGTGGAGGAATTGATGTGTATACTCCAGCAAGAGTTAGTCACAGCCCCTTTGCCGCACCGCAGAGTGTTACAGCATACACTGAGGGCACTCGGCATACAAATTTCAGTGATCACAAGGGTGAGATTGGAAATGTAAGGATTACTGATGCGAAACCCATATGGTTGCAACCTCACTCTGAGACATTACTTTGGTGTAAAGCACGTATAGGACCACATGGGCAAGCTTACCAGGCCCTTTTGGAACCTATACTGGATGGGGGCAAGGAATATTTGCTTGCTAACAGCAGTCTAGTTACTGTGAAGCGTGGCAGGGTGCCAATCCGCATGTTAAACATTAGTGACCGACCTATTCAGTTGAATAAATACCAGACAGTTGCTAAATTGATAGATGTTGGGAACAATCATATTGTCCACTTCGATTGTCCGGCCACGCAGTCTGCCAGCCAGGTGGAAGACTGTCCAGAGGGTCTCTGGTGGGAGCAACTGCACCTCGGGGATCAGAGCACCCTCCCGAGTGGAAGGAGGCTGTCCTGAAGGTTGTTAAGGAGCGTTAGGATGCTTTCAGTAAACACCACACAGATTTTGGGAAAGAAGAAGTGATCCAACACAGCATCCCTACTGGGTCCCAACTACCAATTAAAACAGATACAGGCCCATACCACCAGCCATGTACCAGCAAGTGAAACAGCTAGTGAATGACATGAAAGCCTCTAATGTAATTCGGGCCAGTCATAGCCCTTGGGCTACACCCTTAGTGCTTGTGCGTAAAAAGGACAGTACAATATGATTCTGTGTAGACTACCTCAAATTAAATAACATCACCCATAAAGACGCGTACCCTCTACCTAGAATAGAGGAGTCCCTATCAGCCCTGGGCTCTGCAGCATTCTTCTCTACTTTAGATTTAACTAGTGGGTACTGGCAGGTCCCCATGGCACCCAATGACCGGGAAAAGACAGCTTTTACCACACCTATAGGACTTTATGAGTTCAATAATATGCCATTCGGCCTGAGTAATGCGCCAGCCACTTTCCAGCGTCTCATGGAGTATTGGTTAGGTCTGCTTTTGCTTACTATCTAGGGTATGTGGTCAGTGCTCAAGGAGTCCTCCCTGACCCCAATAAAATCACTGCAGTTAAAAATTGGCCCGCACCTACCAATATCTATGAGGTAAAGAAATTTCTAGGCTTTGCTGGACATTACAGGCGATTTATTTAAGTTTTTTCCTAAGATTGCAGCCCCTTTGCAAGACTTGTTAAAAGGCCAGCCTAATAAAAAAGGTTCAAATAAGACGACTATTGTATGGACTGAAGCTCAGGTAACAGCTTTTAATGATCTGAAACGGAAACTTACCGAAGCCCCTATTCTTGCTTACCCAGACTATACTAAACCCTTCAGACTGTATACCGATGCATGTAAAAAGGGGTTGGGAGCAGTGTTGGCTCAAGTGCAGGACCAACATGAACGAGTTATTGCGTACACCAGTCGATCACTTAGGCCTACTGAGAGGAATGACTGTAAATACAGCTCTTTTAAACTAGAATTGCTCGCTTTGGTCTGGGCGGTTACAGAAAAATTTAGGGACTATTTGATTGCTACTGAATTTGTGGCCTATACAGACAACAACCCGATGGTTCATCTTTCCACTGCACTTATAGGTGCAATAGAACAGCGCTGGGTCTCTAGATTAGCTAATTACAAATATACCATCAAATACCGTTCTGGCAAATATAATATTAATGCAGATGCACTGTCAAGATTTCCTATAGGTGCATCAGCCAACCTGCCTGATGACTACTGGGAAGATGTTGAAATGCCAGCCTTTTTCATCTTGGGTCTCAAGCAGGATACGATCACTGCAAGAGAGGCCAGTCAACAAAATCCTATTCATCCACAAGCAGCCAGAATGGAGTGGACCCAATTACAACGTGAAAGCAGAGTGCTACGGGAACTATGGACTGTTCTACAATCTGGTAAGAGCCTTACACCACATCAGAGAGAAACAGCCGACCCTGAGGTACTAAAACTGTTGAGACAGAGGAAACACCTCTTTTATGGGAAGGGTCAGCTCAAACGTTGCATTATTGATCCACTGACACATGACCGTATTAAACAGATTGTGGTACCCAGATAGGATGCCATTCTGATCCTGGATGCATACCAACAATCAATCACATTTTGGGTGCCAGAAAACAGAGTCATTAAATCAGACAGAGATTCTTTTGGGTCGGAATGCGAGATGACATGGAAAAATGGTGTCGCGAGTGTCCTCTTTGTGCCATCAATAGGGATGACCAGCCCAGACAAAAAGCACCACTGCACCCAATTGAGAGTCATAGGCCATTTGAGCTTGTTGCCTTGGACCATGTTAAATTAAGACCCAGCCGAGATGGGTATGTGTACGCTCTAACAATCATTGACCATTATAGCAAGTATGCCATGGTACTACCAGTAAGAGACTTATCAGCGCCAACCACTGTGGATGTGTTTGAACAGAGGTTTATTGAGGTCCACAGACCACCAGAAAAGATTCTGACTGACCAAGGCTCAGCATTTGAGTCACAATTATTCCAAGAAATATGCACATTGTACAATATTAAAAAAATACGTACGACTGCCTATCACCCAAAATGCAATGGTTTATGTGAAAAAATGAACCAAAACATAAATCTATTGCCTAATTTGCCAGAGTGTGAGAAAGCAAAATGGTCAACATGGGTATCTAAACTGACTTTGCTATATAACCATACACCGCACTGTTCAACTAAACAAGAACCCTATCCATTAATGTCTGGACACAAAAGTTGGTTGCCGGCTGATATATTGCTAAGTGTCCCAAGTGACCATGATAACAACCGGTTACCACAAACTGACTGGGCAAAAGAGCAACTGAGGCGCCTCAAACTGATCCAACAAATAACCAATGAAACAACCCAGGAGGCTCAACAAAAATAAATAGCTGACTTTAATGCCAAAGCTGAAGCTAAACCACTATGTGTAGGAGATCACGTATGGTTACTCAAACAACACAGGTCAAACAAACTGGAAAATAAATAGGAATCTGTGCCCTGTGAGATCAATGCCATACCAACTGCTGAAACCTCAGATCAGATAAATAAACAAGGGGATGAGAACCTAAAAATTGTTCAACGTAATCAATTGAAGCTGTGTTTATTCAAGGAACTTGGGGAATAAACCCCTACGTCCAAGAACATGTACCAACTGAAAATGAATTACTGGAAACTAAATTAAAACCAGCTACAGTCAGTAGGACCCCCTTTAACTGGTTTTCAATTGTAGAATGGTGGATGGTACCAAAAATGTCATTACCTGTGTCTAGTATTCCTGAGCTTTGTGGTTCCAGTGCCGAGGTCACCAATAATGCTCTTTCTGATCCTATGATCGACATACAGCCCAGGAGATCTGAAAGAGCCACCAAAGGTATCAAACCAGCCAGATACCCAGATTAACTGTTCCATCCACATTTCTGTTATGTTATTTATGGGTCAGAACTGCAATCTGTGATGATCAAAATGTGATGATATACTGTATGACTATATCTAAGCTTCTAAGGTTCATCTACGGTGCTGCCTTTTTTTGCTGATAATGCTGAAGATCTGTATCTTTTGGAAAATATTATTGTGTTGCTGAAAGCTTTGATAAAAGGCTTTAAGGTCAGCCCTGTAAAGGGTTAAGTGAAAAGGGGTCAAAATGATGCTTGACATACTGTAATGACTATGTTGAGAAGGGGCTTTCTCATTTGTACCATGTATATTGTGCATGATGACTATGTTGGTGGTACTGGTTGCCAGTCCAGTAATTGGTCCGGCCCAGTTAATGATGTTCTTTTGAGTCTTTTTGCTACAGGTGCAGATTCTGGCCAGAGAGCCAATGAAAAGTAGGGGAGCGCCTAGCCCTACTTGTCCTAAATCTGCGACTTGAATACAGTACCTGCTATCCTGTTCTGCCACAGCGGTGACCAGTGAAGACCTTGCTAATCTCTGCAAAATTCCAACTTGATGACCACAGCCTTACTCAGCCATGTGCATCCTGTCCACGTGCATTCTGCATGTTCCAAAGACAAAGAACCAACTACCAGGATACATCATTGCCAGACGGATTACAGCATCGACAGTCCACCAATCCGAAGTGGAACACAACAAGCTCATGATGAATCCGATTCGTAACCTTTAATAGCCTGAAACCTAGGGGAACTTTGAAGGCCCCCATAGAGCTGGACTATCTCAAACACAATGTACATAGTTGGTGCCCTGTTGCACAAATCTTCTTTGTTCAATAGTTGTGACTGTGTCGGGGACGCCACAGTTAAAGTAGGGGAGAGTGTAGTGCCCTGGAGCAGAGAGTACGTTGACATTTGGACATTTGTGGATATTTGCTTATTTCCTCCATGTAAAGTTAAAACTTCTTCCTTTATTTCACAGGGTTAACTTGCACAGTTTAATACTGTGTAAAAAGATGCTGAGAGCGGTAACCCCAAGTCACACTTGGGGTAGCTAAAACAATAGAAAACAATAGTAAATCGAGCCTTACCTGATCTATCAGCGTCCTTCTTCGCGATCCCTGTCTTCTCACTTCCTTCGGCCAGCGTCCTCTGCATCGGTTGAGTCACAGGGGAGTTCCCGGTGACGTCAGTGCATGCGGACGTTCTGTTGGCGGGGTGTGGCGGAAATTTCAAATCTATTTGTATTGCATTCAATACAAAATAACTATTGAATGCAATACAGTGAATTTATATGTGTAAAAGCAGTACATTGTCTTTCATGAACATTTATTTTACAGTGTAATATAATAGTATAATTATAATATTTATTTTTTTAAAACATTTTTTTTTAAATTATTTAAAAAAAAAATATTTAAATTTTTTTTGTTTATTTAATTTATTACTTTGACCTGATTTTGTGTTTCAAACTTTATCATACTCATACTATTATATTATACTATAAAAATAAAATAAAAATAAAAAACAATGTACCGCTTTTGGACATATAAATCCGGACAGAAATGAACCGCCCAGGAGGTTAATATCGATAATATAGTATATTCAATGTGACAGGTCTCAGTATTATGTCCTAGTATATTTTATCATTTACAACAATAAACCTGAGTACTCAAAGTATTATTGACATAGATTTTTGAAATGCCCAATAGGCTTGACAAATGCTTCTCCTGGAAGTGACATGTGCTTATTTTAATGCATGTGTGTAGTGCCCTGGAGCAGGGAGTACATTGACATTCGGGCATTTGTGGATATTTGCCTATTTCCCCTATGTAAAGTTAAAACTTCTTCCTTTATTTCACCTAAAAGGGTTAACTTGCACTGTTTAATACTGTGTAATTACATTTTATGTGTTGTAAAATATACCCTGTTCATTATCACTATATTTACATGGCTCTGTGGAAAGGGTTAATGAATACTGAGAGACTATTAGAAAAGCTGGTAATTTTCCACAGCTGCCATTGGGTTTAAAGAAGACTATGTTTTGGAGGAAAAAATCCAGACTTGTTTACCATGTTTTGGAGGGAAAAATCCAGACTTGTTTACCACCAAAAAGCAAACAGCCCAACCTTTTAAATGTCTGATTGTTGTTCAGTTGATATGTCTAGAAACTTGTTTTTGTCTGGAAAACCTGCTGTGTCATTGCCATTGGGTATCATTGAAGTTCTAATGTAAGTCTATATCAGACAGGAGCTGAAACAATGCATCTGTTTATGCCGAGCTTCTCCACTCCACCCTCTAGAAGGTTCTAGTCTAGCAAAAACTGTAAATAAGGAGAGCAGTCAGAGCCCCCAGTGTGTTGCAGTTAGGGACCAGTGCTTGGAAGAGGAGACTCCTCCAGGAGACTGCCAGACTACTGAGTGACCAGAAGAAGACGCTGAGATGGGGATACGCTGCCACAGACCCTGGATTACCAGCCTTGGGGTGCACCACGCCTTACCATCCCTTCCGGAGAGCAACAACACGTGGTGACACCTCGACGGTGTCCGGGTAACCCAGCATAGCGTTGGAACACACCAAACCCTAGCACTGCATGTGCCCTAAGTATCCTTTAGGAGACAGGCGGATTCTGAGGCCTACCAACCCACAGCTGTTAGAGTCTGCAATCAAGAAATACTTCAAATAAAGGCACAGAGTGGCTATGCCTATTATGGATTGATGGACTGTTTGGACGTAAATCCTATAAACCTAAATTAAAACTTTTTTACCACAATTATGAAAATTATGGACTGTTTAACAATAGAATGCGGGGAACTGCAAAATTTGCCTTTCTATCTTTTGCATATCAAAAGCTTAATATGAGTACCAACCTGATAAATCCAGTACATGTGTGGGGCCCCATCTGGAGGAAACAAATGTAATTCCTGTATTGTCCAACTTGGGAGAAGCAATCTTGATGTAATTATCTGTTCTAACAAACGTGATGGGATAACTTTTCAATGAAAGTTTTATTGTATATGCTAATAAATGAAGAACTGGGAACAAAAAAGTTGCTGAAAGCGGTAACCCTGAGTCACACTCGGGGTAGGTAAACTTATGGAAGTAAATACAGCGCTTACCTGATCCGCCAGCGTCCCGCGTCGTCCATCCCTGTAATCTTTGTCCTCTTCCTTCTTCCTCCGGCCAGCTTCTGCACCCGATGAGTCACCGGGAAGTTCCCGGTGACGTCGGTGCGTGTGTACGTTGCCGGCGGGCGGGCGGGAAATTCAAATTCCATTTGTATTGCATTTAATACAAAATAAATGTATTGAATGCATTACATTGGATTTATATGTGTAAAAGCAGTACATTGTTTTCAAGAACATTTATTTTACAGTAAATATAGAGATGAGCAAATTTCTCCAAAATTCGATTTGGTCGTTTCGCCAAATTTTTCAAAAAGATTTGTTTCGATCCGAGCTTATTTGCGGCGAATCGTGTTAAAAAAAATGTATAATTCCGGCATGCAGAGAGCCTTGATAGTGGTGTAGAACACTTTGCCTTGCAGTAACATGCATAGGCAGTCTGCTGTGGTAGTTAAATAATACTGTCAGTATGACATGCAGATGACAGGCATCGCTTTTAGAATCACTGCACACTTCACTTATTTGGGCAGTCATGGGGCCAAAACTGACCAAATAACTCAAGTATAAACTCAGCCTTACAGGTCCATGTTAGGGTCAAGAAGAAGCACACTCCTTTTACACCCTTGTCAGCTGATTCCACAAAGATATCTACAGAACCTGTTCTATTAACCGGTTATACAAGTAGAGCCCCCCCGACAGAGTGGAGAGGGTGTCAGCACTAAGTTTGTGTTGACGTCACTGATTATTTTGCCCTTCCTCTGATCCATCAGAACAATAACCCACAAAAAAAGATGCTCTGTGGAGCATCTACCTTCACCCGGTCAACATTTGCTCAATAATACATCAGTATTGCTAATGCCCAAAAAAATTGGAGTGGATCCAAAACAGAAATGACACGTGAATGGAATATTTGCATGTCTTCTGTGTTTTGTACCCACTCCTGCTTTTGGCTACCAAATCATAAGCCAATTGTGATGGGACCATACAGGCCTTACAGCTGCTACACAGACAGGAGCTGTTGTGCGTCTCTTTTTTCCTTCCTTCTGACAGATCAGAAGAAGGATCAAATAAATAGTGATGTCATCCAGGCCAAAAAGGCAAAATAGTGGCCCAGTCATGGAGTGGGGAGGGTGGGAGAACAGCTTGAGAAGTCCACATGGTGGCACAATGACATAGTGGTGAGGTGGAAGCAGCATGAGGAAACCACAGAGTGGCCAAATGACAGAGTCTGGAGGTGGCAGCAGCATCAGGAGGCCACAGAATGGCACAATGACAGTGTGAAGGTGGCAGCAGTATCAGGAAGCCACAGAGTGGCACAATGACAGAGTCTGGAGTTGGCAACAGCATCAGGAGGCTACAGAGTGGCACAATGACAGTCTGGAAGTGGCGGCAACAGCAGCATCAGCTGGAGACCACAGAATGGCACAATGACAGAGTCTGGAGTTGGCAACAGCATCAGGAGGCTACAGAGTGGCACAATGACAGAGTCTGGAGGTGGCGGCAGCATCAGGAGGATACCACAGAGTGGCACAAGGACATAGTGTAGAGGTGGCAGCAGCATCAGGAGGCCTCAGGGTGACACAAGGACACAAGGACATAGTGTGGAGGTGGCGGCAGCATCAGGAGGCCACAGAGTGGCACAAAGACAGAGTCTGGATTTTTTATTGTAAAAACAAACAGAATAAAGTATAACATATAACAACATTTACAACACTCCGCACACAAACATTTGAACAAAATCAAAGTCCCACCATTGTTGGTTGTAATAAAGAAACAATAAAACCAGAATGTTTTCCTGGAGCAGAATTCAGAGATTCACATTTTTCCACAATTCAGCATTTTTCCTGCATTCCCTGATCTCTAATGATTTGATCCATCTGAGCTCAGACATAATGAAATCTATCACCTTCCTAGGAACAAACAATTCATTGCACATGGTCACCCTGGTCCTTGCATGCCAGTAATAATATTTCACCACAGATATTATGATATAGATTGTTTCTCGGTTTACATTGGAAATTGTCTGGTGGGACCCCATACACCTTGTCCGAGTAACTCAAAAGTTTCAGCCTCTAAATTTTAAGCCTTCCCGCCACTCCTTCCCAGACCTGACAACTTCCCGCACAATCCACCATAAAATGCTCCATAGACTCTTCTTGGGGACAACCTAAAGTACGATTCCTATCAGCTGCAAATTTTACATTTCCACTAACAAACATTTTACATATGGCCATTCAGATATTTCAAACTTTCCTGCAGAGCTGATGTGACACAGTCTCTGAGTGCCAGCGGAGAGGAGAAGAAAGACCTGCAGATACTATGGTAGAGCTGTTTTCTTGTGCTGTTCTCCAGGAATGACTTCTCTATTCCCCATTTCCTCAGGGAATTCAGACCTGAGCACAGGTATAGTGGAAGGTGACAATGAGACCATCTCCCCCTCTTTAGTGTATTTCCCCTTAACCAACATTCTGCAAAGAGCTCTATCCAGGCTCTGACGCTGCTTACCCACATGAGACGGACAATGGTATCCAGGCTCCCAAAATTCACTTTCAGGAACAAGGAGTCAAAAAATAGCCCCGGATTCAGCATGCCCAAACCCCCTTCCCTTCTCTGCAGGTAAGTCACTCCTCTTTTTATTAGGTATAACCAATTCCCCCACAAATGCTGGAAAAACAAACTAAACAGCCTAGCAGATAGGCTATCAGGCAATGGGAAGACCACAGACACTTAGAGAAATACAGGGACCAGGTAGGTCTTTACCATCGCCACCCTTTCTCTATAGGTCAGCTTGAAATGTTTCCAACGTTGAACTTTTACATTCCCAGCTTCTACTTTCTCCTCCCAGTTTAATCTAGCATTGTCTTCTCTACCAAATGTAACCCCGAAGATCTTGATATGGGTTGAGGCTATCATGAACTGTGCCAGATGAAAGCCAGGATCACCTTGCAAGGTCCAGAGAGCTTTGCTTTTCTCCAGGTTGATCAGTGACCCTGAAGCTTGGGAGTAATTTCTTATAGTTGCAGATAACATGGTGGCCTCACAAGGAGTGGATATCACAGCAGTCACATCATCAGCATATGCTACCATAGTCAGAGGAGGGCTGTTGGGAATTATCACCCCCTGGAATCCACATTCCTGCAAAGATCTCAGAAAAGGATCGATAGCAAAGAAGTACAAAAGTGGGCTCAAGGGGCAACCTTGTCTCACCCCTGCCTCTACCCTAAAAGTGTCGCCTTGACACCCATTGATGAGGGGGAAGCTCTCAGCTTCTCTGTATAAAGTTTTTAACCAATCTACAAAGAGCTCTGGGATGCCATACTTCAGCAAAGCTGCCCATAGGTAGTCATGGTCCACTCTGTCAAAGGCTTTGGCCTGATCGAGACTGACAACATATTTACCATAGCCAAATACTTTACATCTCTCAAAGATCTCCCTTAATGAGATGACAGCTCCAGAGATGTTTCGTCCTTTCACCATACCAAACTGACTGCTTGTTAGTAGTGATGAGGAAAGACTAACCAGTCTAGAAAACAAAATTTTAGCTAGAACTTTCCTATCGTCATTTAAAAGGGCTATAGGCCTCCAGTTCCTAATATCAGTTGGTTCTTTGCCCTTTGACAGTAGGACTAAGGATGACAATCTCATGGACCGGGCCATCAGACACTTTCCTAGACAGCTCTTATAAACCTCCACAAGAATAGGAGCCAGAATATCTCTAAATTTCTTATAAAATTCAGCAGTTATGCCATCAGGACCCGGTGCCTTCCTCTGGGACAACTTGTCTATGGCCTCTTTGACCTCCACTACCGTTATGTCTGCTGTGAGAGGGGAAGTCTAAATTGTGTCAGGACCTGGAGTTGTTGCCAAGAACTTGGTCATCCTTTCATTATCTAAATCCTTTTTCTGGAATAAGACAGCATAGTATGTTTTTACAACTTCTAGGATTCCTGAACGGGAGTCCTGTAAAACCCCATGGGAATCCATGAGACCAGTTATCAGTTTCTTCTCCACTCTATCCCTGCAAAGGGATCTGGTGTTCCCGGGGTCCCAGAATATCTTTCAAACTTTAAAGAGTTGTATCTGCTGAACTGATATTGCTTGATTTCAGATTTTAGCTGGGTTATCTTTTCCTCTGCCAACACCCCATCTGAGTAAAGGGACTCCAACTCTTTCCGTAATCCCAGGTGGTGCCTATATTTACTTTTTCCCCTATTGGCTGATAACCTCTTTAATAGAGAAGTGATGTCCTCCTTGACATCCTCCCACCAATCTGCATTACATTCCTAGAAGTCCTGCCTATCAATCTGTCTCTGCAGGAGACTTTCTACTTCTTCCTGTACAAGCTGCTCTTCTAAAAGGCTGGAGTTCAGTCTCCAGAGTCCCCTACCCATGTCCGGGCACTTACCAACCCCCAAAACAAAAATAAAGGGCAACATGATCAGAATAAGGCACTAAATTCTCATTCCTATCTGTGACAGTTTCCGTACAACTCACCAGGGCTAGGTCAATTCTACTCCTCCATTCACCCTAGAAATAAGTGAAACCTGGCGTCCTTCCCCCATAGGTGAACACATCATATAACCCGGTCTGGGACATGATTTGGCTGAGGACCCTGGCATCTCCACACCCCGTTCTTCCTGAGGACCTGTCACTTGTACTAAGGGCCACATTAAAATCCCCAGCGATGATGACTGGAATGGAAGAGAACAGATAGGGTTTTACATCATTGAATAGACTGACTCTTTCTGATATGTCTTGTGCTCCATTAATATTAATGAACCAGGGTCTTCTCCCACGTATAGTTACCTCTAACATCAGACATCTACCCTTGGATATATCTATGGATTATTACATCCCTTGTATTAAAAAGAATGGCAACCCCTGCATAAGGCTCAGCAGCCAGGGACCAAAACGAGGGTCCAGTCTGCCACTCGGCCTCCTCATCACGTAATGACTTCATCAAGGACAGGCGAGTCTTCTGCAGGAAAAACACATCTGCATCCAGGTATCTCAGATGTTCATATACTGCATGCCTACTTCTTTTAATTTTTATATTGTTCACATTACTGGAAACATCATAGTGCAGTGCATAGAACTCCACCATCATAGTGCAGAGGAGCAGAACAATTACTCTAAACATGGCAAATCAAGAGTCTGAATCCACATTGCTGGTTTCCATGACTGATTCCTCCATTTCTGGCCCTGGAAAGGATATTTTCTTGGTAGGTGGATCATCTTCTCATCACCCGGACTCACATTCTCTTTCTATTCATTTTAGTTCCCGTTCTAGCTCTAACTCATAGGGACCAGTGTTGGATCCCACCAGCACATCATACCTGTTAGAGGCAATGACCCCCCTACTTCTTTGGCATCTTTTACTTTCTTTGCTGGTTTCTCTACCACCATCCTTTCCCTCTCAGGCTTGCGGGTAGATTTATCTTTTTTATTTTTTCGTTTAGATTGTGTGACTGCACCCTGCACAGAAGGAGATGGCACAGCAGAGGCAGAACTAATGGCAGATGGCAGTGAATCCTGGGATAAATGTTCTCCAGGTTGTTCACCTGCCAGGTGTGTTCTGGTTTCCTGCACCTCTGGTTGAGGATCTTCTCCGGTCAGGATTATCTCTGACATTAAAGCTTCTTCCTCTAAGACCTCTGTGGCAGTAATCAGCTCCTCATCTGCAGGGTCATTACATAGATTGTGATAAGCCTGCGAACATTCTCTATGGAAATGGCCATGTTCACCACACAAGTTACACCGCACATTCAAACAATCTGACCCTGTATGGCCAATTTCACCGCACAGATTGCACTTCCTTACTGTACAAATGTTGGCCAGGTGACCGGATTTGCCACATTTATAGCACAGCCTTGGCTGACCGGGATAGAAACAGACACCTCTCTCCCGACAAATAAAAAAGGAATTTGGCAGGTGATGGGTGACCTTATTAGATTGCCTCAGCTTCACTGAAACTCTCCAACCCCCTGTCCAGATCCCATCGGCATCTTTATTCTTGGTCAGGTCAGAGACCGAATCGCAATGGCGTCTGAGCCAGATTACAATGTCATGGGGGGGAACCGACTCATTCCAGAATAAGATATTGACATTCACTGTATCTGGCTTTGAGATTGGGATAAAGGCAAACTTGTCCCAGCCTTCTGTATTACTGAACCTGCAACTGAGCCCATAATTTATCCAAGTTTGACATTAGCTTAAAGCTGACATCATAACCCTGATTATCTGGTAGGTTAATGACGGCCGGAATATCAGCCGGTACAAAGCTCATCTGGTGACACAACAATTCCCGCACCACATAACCCCTATTGGGTAATTCATCTTTGGGACCTTTATTCCTAAATCTCACCACATTTCTCCTCTTAAACGCTTGCCCCAGGTAGACAGTGTTAGCAAACACTGAAGGGGCCCTGCAGCTCCAAGCGTTCTGAGGAGGTACCAGCCCAGAACCACTACTGGACCCATTAGATGTTTGTGGCTGATTTACTAGAGGAGGGAAATCATTTGTCATATCCGGCACCATCTCCTCATTGCCATGATTATCTGAGATAGTACATTCAGATCCTTGCGAAATGCATTGCACCTCCCCATCAAACAAATTACCCCCAGCATTACCTCCCCCAGCATTATCAGTAATGGGAGACTCCTGACTCCCCACACCATGGATCTCTACATTCTCAAGTGAGTCCGTTATCTGGGCTGCACTGCTGTCCATTGCTCCCAGCTGAGCAGAATTGCCCCTTAATACCTCTGCAGATGTACCTGGTGCAAAATGAAAGTTCTCACTGCTGCCCCCTGCTGGCTGTTGTGATAGTGTGATAGAGTCTCTCTTCTGCTGCTGAAACTCCCTGGTTACATTGCTATCCTTAGAGAGGTCTTTTCGCTGGTAAGAAAACATTGGCTGCTGCAAAACAGATTTCCTTACCAATGGCAAACTGGTGGGTTCCTCAGTCCCTTAGAAACAATCTTTATTCTTATAAGTCTCTCCTATGGGTCCCAGTTGTTCCTGGATCGATCTTCCCAACCACCGAAGCGAGTTCCATAGCTAGTGATTTCAGCTTGCTGTCATACACAGCCTACTTGGAGGAATTTGCACCCTTTAATTTATAAATTCCCTCTATCTGGCTCTGGATTGTTCTCTTTGCTTCCTCAGGGTTTCCATTTCTTTTACAAGGGCTGGAATGTTCTGTGCTAGGCTCAGCCCAGGCTGACAGGCTGTTACTTTCTGCTCGGTCACCTCTGCCGGGTGTTTAAAGGGTGCTGGGTCCTCAGATGGACTGGAAGCCATGTCATGCGCTGCCCCCTTCCCACTCACAGGGGATGGGCGAATCTGCGGTGATTTGTGGGTCACTGACCACATCTCAGACTGGAGCTTTGTACTGCTGGTTATATTTGCAGAAATCTGGGAGGATTTCTGAGCTGATGGGGCCCCCGAAGCCGCATTTGTTGGCTTTTTAGTACTTTCAGCACTGTTTTTACTTTGCTGGGCTCTCAGGCGGGCTGAGCGCACCTGGCCCGTGGGAATCAAAACTTGTTGCTGCAAATTCTCCTTTATTGTCTTTTGTTCCAAGGAAATCTTCCTTGGTGTCTGCGAAATGGCTGCACTGTGCTGGGGGGGTGCTGCCCCGCCATCACCTCTCTGTGGGGTAGACTGACTCCGAGTCACCCTCTGGACCACCTGTGGGATGGGCAAAGCTTTCTGTGCTGCCTCAACACTGCTCTGACCTGACTGCACTGACTGCTCTATTACTGGGCTTCCCTGGACACATCTTCCCATCTGCTGTACAGGTTTATCCAATTCATGTTCATGCTTCATACTTCTCTTCACATGACAAATATCTTTATCAGAAATTTCACAGCTTTCATTCTTATCAGTACCTGGAGAATCTGTTGTATGGAATCCATCAGGGTCTGCATCATGTTTAGGCCGAGAAGCCTGGGTCTTTCCTGGGGAATTTCCCCACCCAGGGCAGCCCAACCCTGGGCTAGAGCCAGACATCGGAGAAAGAGGAGCACAGACCAGCCTGCAGCTGCTTCCTCAGAAGCCACACCCACAATGACAGAGTCTGGAGGTGGCAGCAGCATCAGGAGGCCACAGAGTGGCACGA
>NC_092861.1:100904639-100920176 GCF_032062135.1 Pyxicephalus adspersus
AAGATGACAGTGTAGAGATGGCAGCAGCAGCATCAGGAGACCACAGAGCAGCAGCATCAGGAGACCACAGAGCAGCATGGTGACATAGTATGGAGATGGCAGCAGCAGCATCAGTAGACCACAGAGCGGCAAGGTGACATAGTGTGGAAATGGCAGCAGCAGCATCAGGAGACAACAGAGCGGCAAGGTGGCATAGTGTGGAGATGGCAGCAGCAGCATCAGGAGACAACAGAGCGGCAAGATGACAGTGTGGAGATGGCAGCAGCAGCATCAGGAGACCACAGAGCGGCAAGGTGACATAGTGTGGAGATGGCAGCAGCAGCATCAGGAGACCACAGAGCAGCAAGATGACAGTGTGGAGATGGCAGCACCAGCATCAGGATACCACAGAGCAGCAGCATCAGGAGACCACAGAGCAGCATGGTGACATAGTATGGAGATGGCAGCAGCAGCATCAGGAGAACGCAGAGCGGGAAGGTGACATAGTGTGGAGATGGCGGCAGCAGCAGAATTAGTGGACCACAGAGCAGCAAAGTGACATAGTGTGGGGATGGCAGCAGCAGCATCAGGAGACCACAGAGCGGCAAGGTGACATAGTGTGGAGATGGCAGCAGAACCATCAGGAGACCACAGAGCGGCAAGGTGACATAGTGTGGAGAAGGCAGCAACAGCATCAGGAGACAACAGAGCGGCAAGGTGACATAGTGTGGAGAAGGCAGCAGCAGCATCAGGAGACAACAGAGCGGCAAGATGACAGTGTGAGGATGGCAGCAGCAGCATCAGTGGACCACAGAGCGGCAAGGTGACATAGTGTGGAGATGGCAGCAGCGGCATCACTAGACCACAGAGCGGCAAGGTGATATAAAGTGGAGATGGCAGCAGCAGCATCAGGCAAACTCGGCCAGTTGCGTCCACAAATCCAGTTTGGCTGCCCAGTAGTCCAGCGGATCTTCAATGACGGCTGGCAGGGTGCACTCCAAGTATGCCACCACCTGCTGGTTCAGGTTCTGCTCTATGTCTAGCTGCTGGTTAGTAGATTCTTCACTATGCAGGTATAGAAAGCTGCTCATCAGTGACTCTAGACTTAGGCTGCTGCTGATGGAGCTGGTACTGCTCCTGCCACCCCACCTCTCCACAGCAGCCATGGCAGTGGAACGTGAGTGTAGAGGGCCCCCCCGGTCAGACCTGCGAGAGGATGGACGATGGCACAGATAGGCAGCGGCCAACTGACTACATAGGATGTCTCTGTAGTAGTTCAGTTTGTCCTCCCTCTCAGCGGGTGTAAAAAAGGCCTCCATTTCGGACCGTACCAAAGGGTCCAACAAGGTGGAGAGCCAGAAGTCATCCCTCTGGTGAATGGTGACAATTCGGCTGTCACTGCTCAAGCAAGTGAGCATGCAGCGGGCCATTTCTGCAAGCGACTGGGAGGGACTCCCTGCTTCCATCTCCACTGCATACTGCCACGGTGTGTCTGGGTCCTCAGCCTCGTCTTCGTAGATTCTTCACTATGCAGGTTTAGAAAGCTGCTCATCAGTGACTCTAGACTTAGGCTGCTGCTGATGGAGCTGGTACTGCTCCTGCCACCCCACCTCTCCACAGCAGCCATGGCAGGGGAACGTGAGTGCAGAGGGCCCCCCGGTCAGACCTGCGAGAGGATGGACGATGGCACAGATAGGCAGCGGCCAACTGACTGCATAGACTGTCTCTGTAGTAGTAGTTTGTCATCCCTCTCAGCGGGTGTAAAAAAGGCCCTCATTTCGGACCGGTAGAGAGGGTCCAATAAGGAGGAGAGCCAGAAGTCATCCCTCTGCCGAATGGTGACAATTCGGCTGTCACTGCGCAAGTAAGTGAGCATGCAGCGGGCCATTTCTGCAAGCGACTCGGAGGGACTCCCTGCTTCTATCTCCACTGCACACTGCCACGGTGTGTCTGGGTCCTCTGCCTCGTCTTCGTCATCTCCCTCTTGCTCCTCTGGCTGCTCCTTCTCCTCTTCTCCTGTCACCCGAGTAGAAAAACCACCCATTTCGCTATACATTGCCTTTGCTCCAAAGTCATTTTCCTCCTCCAGTTCAGCCCCCACAGGGCTCATGTGGCTGTGAGATTGGTTAACTCGGTCATCCACTTTATCAGGACATCTTTATTAAGTGACATCAGACACCCCCAGCCAACACTCGGTGGGTTCGTCAGACACAACCCTTAGTTGGCATGGCCCGGAAGCAGTTGTACTGGTGCTGCAGTCCCTCCCTTTGCAAGTGGTGGACTCTGCACCTTTCAGAGAACTGATGGCTTGTGCCGAGCCAAGGTGGAGAGTCCCAAGCTGTCATTTCTTTGCAAAAAAGGCAGTACCAGCTCTGCACAAATATGTAGAACAGAAGGTGGGCCAGTCCTTGAGCCTGTCGGTGTCTGCCAAGGTGCACGGCAGCGCAGACGTGTGGAGCTGTAACTACGGTCAGGGACAGTACATTTCCCTTACCGCCAATGGGTGAATGTGATTCCTGCACAGCCACACCAGCAACTTGGCCAGGTGACACCGCTTCCGCCTCCACGTTCTAACGCCGCTGGTCCTGCGACAACGTCCACCTCTGCCTCCTCATCCTCCACCGTGTCCTCCACTGTGCAGGGACAATTCACAGTGCCCCTCCAGCATACCACATGTGCAGGGCACAGCGGTGTCACGCTGTTTTGCACCTGGTTTGCCTGGGGGAACGGAGTCACACAGGAGGAACTGCTCCATGTGATTCATCATAAAATGGAATCATGGCTCCAACAAGGAAGGCTGAGCCATGCACCCTGCATGGCACACGTCTTCAATCTGGTTGTCAAGCGGTTCCTGAAGTCTTCCACCCGTCTGCAAGACATCATAAAAATGGCCAGGAAACTTTGCATGCACTTCAGCCACTCATACACTGCAAAGCACACACACCTTGAGCTGCAGCGGCAGAACGGCATCCCCCAACATAGGCTGATATGCGACGTTTCGACCCGCTGGAATTCCACCCTCCATATGTTGGACCGACTATACGAACAGAGAAAGGCCATCAACGAATTCTTGATGACCCAAGCGGATTGGAGTACTCCCATGTGTAAGTTTGATGTCAGCCAGTGGCAGCTCATGCGTAACACCTGCCGTTTGCTCAGGTCGTTTGAGGAGGCCACGTTATTTGTCAGTCGCCAGGACTACAGGATGAACAATGTCATTCCACTGCTTCATGTCCTGGAACAGATGCTGGTAAATCTGGCTGATCAGGGGACTGGAGACGTGGCACCTAGATCTCACAGCCACATGAGCCCTGTGGGGGCTGAACTGGAGGAGGAGGAGGAGGAGGAGGACATTGGAGCAAAGGCAATGTATAGGGAAATGGGTGGTTTTTCTACTCAGGTGACAGGAGAGGAGGAGCAGGAGCAGCCAGAGGAGCAAGAGGGAGATGAGGAAGACGAGGCAGAGGACCCAGACACACCGTGGCAGTGTGCAGTGGAGATAGAAGCAGGGAGTCCCTCCGAGTCGCTTGCAGAAATGGCCCACTGCATGCTCACTTACTTGCGCAGTGACAGCCGAATTGTCACCATTCGGCAGAGGGATGACTTCTGGCTCTCCTCCTTGTTGGACCCTCTCTACCGGTCCGAAATGAGGGCCTTTTTTACACCCGCTGAGAGGGATGACAAACTGAACTACTGCAGAGACAGTTTATGCAGTCAGTTGGCCGCTGCCTATCTGCGCCATCGTCCATCCTCTCGCAGGTCTGACCGGGGGGCCCTCTGCACTCACGTTCCCCTGCCATGGCTGCTGGGGAGGAGTGGGGTGGCAGGAGCAGTACCAGCTCCATCAGCAGCAGCCTGAGTCTAGAGTCGCTGATGAGCAGCTTTCTTCACCCGCATAATGAAGAAACTACTGACCAGCAGCTAGACATAGAGCAGAACCTGAACCAGCAGTTATCCCTGTAGTAAATTTTCTGACACCTCCTGCTCCTAACCCAAAAGTAGCAAGGATCAAGTGGCCCTACTTTCACGGTCTGAATTCATACTGAAAATCCTGATGCTGCCGCCACCTCGAGACTCTGTCATTGTGCCACTCTGCAGCCTCCTGCTGCTGCCGCCACCTCCAGACTTTGTCATTGTGCCACTCTGTAGCCTTCTGATGAGGCCGCCACCTCCAGACTCTGCCATTGTGCCACACTGTAGCCTTCTGATGCTGCCGCCACCTCCAGATTCTGTCATTGTGCCACTCTGTGGCCAGTTATCCCTGTGGTAAATTTTCTGACACCTCCTGCTCCTAACCCAAAAGTTGCAAGGATCAGGAGGCCCCACTTTCATGGTCTGTATTCATACTGGACACCTGCGTTACCGTTTAACAGGTGTACCGACCCAGTCAAACTCCCCACCTGTCACTGTGCTCAGAGTGGGTCGCACCCAGCGTGCACTGGGTGCTTGGAGCCAGAAGCGAGAGCCCCTCGGAGTCGAGTCCCCGCCTGATGCCACACATCAGATGCCAAGTGCTTCTTCTTTCACCCACCTTCGTCAGCGGGTACTGGTGTTGCCACCCACCGCCCCACTCTGTCACCAGGTCACTTTGTGGTCTCCTGATGCTGCTGCTGCCATCTCCACACTATGTCACCTTGCCACTCTGTGGTATCCTCCTGATGCTGCCGCCACCTCCAGACTCTGTCATTGTGCCACTCTGTGGTCTCCATGCGCTTCTTCTTGTCGCTAACATGGACCTGTAAGGCTAAAGTCATACTTGAGTCAGTTTGGCCCCGTGACTGCCCAAATAAGTGAAGTGTGCATTGATTCTAATAGCGACGCCTGTCTTCTGCATGTCATACTGACTCACAGTATTATTTCAGTACCACAGCAGACTCCCTATGCGTGTTACTGCAATGCACAGTGTTCTACACCACTATCAAGGCTCTCTGCAGCCCGTAAATAGTCGTTTTTTAACCCGATTCACTGCAAAAAAATTCAGTAACATTTTTGCAAAAAAGTCATTGATCACTCCACAATAGTTAGTACAAATACATAGGCATACATTCAAGAATGGCATCCCTCATGTAGTGGGAGACTACGCTTCCTGTGTCAAATGTTGCTTGCTGTGTAGCTGCATCTTCATGTAGGCTTAGTGTAAAACATAGAAGGGGCGCGGACATGGGCGAATCAATCTCAGGAGATCGGCAGAAGCTTTCACATAGAAGAACAGAGCAATGTCAGATGTTTGAAAACAAATAGAATTATAACCCAGACCTGACTTTGTAATGGTGGGTAGGGGTGTGAGTAATAGCGACTTAAACACAATTGACAGTAGCTCACACAGTATCTAGTAAGAGATTAGCTGCCTAGATACAGCCAGCTCTAGCAATTTGATATGTGATCTGAGATGTGGTCTAGTGGGTTAGCAGCCACTCAACACTATCACCCACCGCACAAATGATGGTTCATATCCCAGCTCAGGCGACATTTCCCTGGGAGCCAGCCGACAACCAAATCAGTGAAGGTAATATAATACCAATAATTCTCCACAAAATATAATGGAGACAAATCAGTGCTTTACTGGGCTTCATATTAACATAAATAAACCAAATAAATTGTAAATATTATATAAAGCACATGTTATGGATACTAATAGTAAATCAAATAAACATTAAATAGTTACATCAAATACAGATCACATAGGCATTGTTCCCGTTTTTTTTGTTTTTCCCTTCTCTCCCTAAACCCCTTCTCTTTGTCTGTTTTGCCTTTTCTTCCTCCTGAGAATGTTATACTAGAGATAAGGCTTAGAGCTGAGCATCTCATTGAGGCTCGGGGACAATGCGCCCTCAATTTATAAATCTATTTGGTCTCCCTTCATAATTCCTTATCTAAATCACCTCCCCTGGAATTAGGATGAATACATTCTAAAGCCAAAAATCTCATTTCATTTTCATCAAAGTTGTGATTTACCCCCATGTGATAACTAAGGGGGGGGGGGGGGGGTCACAATTCTGCCACCTTTAATAGTATAAACATGCTCATATATACATTTGTGTCTGACGTAAAATCGACCACAACTACAGAACGCTAGGTAGATGACTCCCATACTTTTCTATGTATTTCTCTCTTTAAGTTAAGGTCTAACTGGGATAGGGACCTGAAAAGTATCTTTTTGGGAATAAATCCTCTTACATTGTCCACAAGCTCCGCATGCAAAAGTACCAATTCCTGTGGCTAATTTTACAGATTTTTTTTATCATTGTCAAAATGGCTCTGCACCAGTTTATCTTTTAATAAAGGTGGTTTTCTGTATGTAAATGTATGTAAATTCCATTCCCAGTAAAAAGCCAATAAAGAACAAAAATTTTTTAAAGATCAGCAAGCATTCAGATCAGAGAGAGCCTATAAGTGGGAAACAACCCAAAAATGTGGCACATTCAAAAAGGGAGGGAGATTTATTGGTAAATTGGTAGAAACCACAGATGAAAGTGGATCCGAAAGTTCCTCACACTTATCACATAGCTTGGAAATAAGGTTTAAACGTAATAAAAAACAGGGCACAAAAAGATTCACACAAGTAACATCACCCAATGATTTACATAAAATCATGTCGTTCACTTACACAAGCATCAAATTTAAGGGATAGGAAAATCCCACCGAATTCTCATTCATCAGCACCTTCAATTTTAAAGGAGAATGCATGGCCATGGATATGACTAATTCACAGGACTCAAGTTCACACAATTCAGCACAGGTGCCTTTTTTGGGTCAGGGTCGCAAGACTGCAAATACACTATCACCAAACACAATGGAGAATTTTGTTTACAAAATACTTCCCCGGATGGACCATTAAATGTATTCAATTTATCTGACTATTCCCTAACCATAGAAGAAATAGAAGTGTTGTAAATAGGTCTCAGTTTTTGCCCGTTGGAGATAGATAAATCTGAAATTACACAGGATCTGAATTTGTTGACACGCAAGCTTTTTTATAAAGTGCTTTTTGACAAAGGATAGAAGAAATGCAGCATATATGTAACTTTGAGGGCTTTAGGAATGCGGAAGTCAAAGCCATCAAGGACTTATTGCAACTTAGGGAAGAAGGAAGCGTTGAGGTGGTTGAAGAATGTTGATTTTGGAATATTTATCTGCATAAATATGGATTATATATCCCCTATCAATGCATATAGATATTCAGTAAAAGAAGGTTCATGCACAAATGATAGCTAGTCACTCAAACAGGTTAATTAAGAACACAGCAGTAATGTCTGATATCTAAACATAGGAACTTCAATCAATGATATATACGGCACATGGAAATATGGTTGTTAGTAGTAAACCCCTGTAATATTCTAATAATGCTTGGTACACAAATCAGTAATTATAAAATGGCAAAGTAATGCAGTAATAATTTAGACACCCAAAAGACTACAATCAGGAATATTTTATAGCTACCTGTTAAGAGGTTAATGGGTACCTCAGGAGCCTACTTCCTTCAGAAGAGGACTCCACACTAGCTTACTTAAGGAGACCCTCAGGAAACAAGGTGAGCCAGCAAGCAAGAGACCTAAATTCACTCAGTTTCCATTTCATTTAATTCCCATAAGGTATCCTTGAGGCTCTTGGATTGGTTACTGGATGTGATCTGTAGGATGACTATTAGTTGATGCACCCCCTCCCCCCCCAGACTGGGATTGGTTATTGTAACTTCAGGAATTTACTAGGCCTCCTAGCTAGGTGGGGTCATCTAATTTTAGTTGTCACCAAAAGGTCTAGATGAGCCATCAACCCCCACCCATCTGTCCAGCCCTTATCCAACTCCTGCTGCCTCAGGCTTTATTATTTATGGGAACTGAATCAGTTTTCTGGCATCTGTTTGTCTTATGTCCCCAGTGTCATTGGAACTCCTTGGAAACCCTAGGTGGTCTGACAAAGAGAAACAGATCACCAACATCCCCACACATATACATATATATATATATATATATATATATATATATATATATCCACATACTTTTGTTCTAGGACTATTATCCTATTTACAGGACACTTTGGATGTTCTGAAAATGTTAGAAGATGTAGTGGTACCACCAGATGCTTTGTTAGTAGCCATAGACGTTGAGGCGTTATGCTCCAGTATTCCTCATTGGCAAATTGGCAAAAATTTTAGCTAAAACTAGCAAGGACCTTCAACGTATTAATTAATTTGTACTTTCTTTGTTACAGTATGTACTCACCCAAAAAACATTTGTTTTCAATAGTATAACCTACCTCCAGGTGCAGGGGGGTGCAATGGGAACCAACTGTGCCCCCACCTATGCAAACCTGTACCTGGGGGAAGGGAAAAGGAGGTCTTTGCCGATGAGTTCTCGCCTGTGTACATGTGCCACATTTTATTGTGGCGCAGGTACATAGAAGATATTTTTATGATTTGGCAGGGACCCCCTACTTTGCTGTCTGAATTTTTGGAAAAATTGCAAATTAATCAGTTTAATCCTAAATTTACCATGCATTATAAGTGCTACAGCAATCAAATTGATTTGTCTGTAATATATTTTGTGGGGAATTAATGTTAATATAATACCTTCAGTGATTCGGTTGTTGGCTGGCTCTTGGGGGAATGTGGCCTGAGCAGGAATACAAACCATAGTTTGTGTGGTGGGTGATAGTGTTGAGTGCCTGCTAACCCACTAGACCACAGAGATATCAGGGTATCAATTTGCTAAAGCTGGCTATATCTAGGCAGCTAATCTCTTACTAGATACTGCGAGAGCTGCTGTCAATTGTGTTTAATTAATTCGCTGTTAATCACACCTCCACCCACCATTAGCAAAGTCAGGTCTGGGTTCTAATTCTGTTTGTATTCAAACAACTGACATTGCTCTGTTCTGTTATGCGAGAGCTGCAGCCGAACTCCTGAGATTCATCCGCCCATGTCCATGTCCCCGCTATGTTTTACACTAAAGCTGCGTACACACGGCAAATTTTTCTCGCCCGATAATCGGTATCGGCCAATTATCGGGCGAAAATCTGCCGTGTGTACAGTCGGTCGTCGTCCATCGTCCGACGACCGTCCTGGCGGATCCATGGACGATGGACGACGACCGATCCTAATGAAAGGGAAGGGGAGAGCGCGCAGCAGGGTGCCGCTCCATCGCTCTCCCCCTCCCCTCTCCATAGAGCATGAACGGTGCTGTATGTACAGCATCGTTCATGCATCGTGCAGTCTTTTCTCGTTGGAAAGGATCGTGAAAGATCCTTTCCAACGAGAAAAATTGCAGGTGTGTACGCAGCTTAAGCCTACATGAAGATGCAGCTACACACCCACATGAGCGACATTTGGCACAAAAAGCAGATCCACAGAAGTGGGAGGAGTCTACCACTACATGAGGGAAGCCATTCCTCACATAGCCCCATTATTAGAAGAAGTTCTGTCGAGAGAGGAACCTAAGATTGCCATTGAATAATCAAGCTACACCCTGTAAGGTGAGATATATTTGGAATAGCATAACTGATATCACTCTGGGGAGGAGCGGAGTTGTAAAAAGGATTTTTATACCTTCTAGAATACCCGGACTAATAATTATTTATCATCAATCATATGATCCAGTGGGTATCAAAGAGGCCTTGTGTGTTTTTATCAATTTAAAAGCATGTATTGTTTTTTGAGGTTCCGGATTGAAGGGAGTAATTAATTCATATTCAATGTATAACTAGGTGTGATAAGATGCTCCTAGCAATAGAAATGTAGTTTATTGATTTAAAAGCAAATTGGAAGAATATGGACCATCCACTAGAAGAGAATAATTCTTTTCAAGGTGGATGTATTAATGAATTTGGTGATGGTGGTTGCTAGCATTACATGATATCCATTTCGCAATATTATTAACACAATCTTCATATTTTGAGTTCCTCTTCCTTTTTACACTGCTATACCCAGTGGTTTGCAAAACTTGATTGAGAACCTCCTGCTTGACATAGGTACCTTCCACCAGGGAGGCACTCTAACCAAAAGGATAATGTGAGTAAAAAATTTAAGGTTATTTATAATGGATGTACATTATTATAACATGTTAAATTTTGATTTATTATGCTGTTTTAGGCAAGTTGTTCCTGATGAAGCGGACTTCGTTACGTGAAACACGTCGAACTTTCAATGCCTATGTATTTGTACTAACTATGGTATGTAATGCTTTTAGGGAAAGTTTTTTATTGTAATTCTTGAATAAATTTACATTTTAATATATACGTTTTGATAAGTGTAAGATTTGGTTTATTATATGCCTTAAAAGTCCCCCATAAAAAATATTTTCCTCACCATTTATCTGCTATCCAAAGAGAATGTGGCATGGTGTTTAAATTATTTTGCTGGCTTCCTGGCTTACTATACATTGAATATAGATTGCAGCATGCTCCTTCATTACCATGTTATTGAAAACATAAGGAATGACTAGACTTTACACAGCTGTTTCTCATTGACCTTATTGTTCCCTTTAGAAACTAGAGCCCTAAGGTCTCATGTCCCATACAGCTATTTATTTACCATTTATTGACCTTTCACATACACACTCTAACTATATTTAATATATGATCATTTCTAACAAAAAGCACAAAAACTACTAACTTGCATAGTAAAATTCTCTCTCCCCACAACTACCCCTCTCCCTCATTCATCCTCATTACTTGTTTGTACCCTATGAAAAACAATATTAGCTGTACTTATATTTTTGGCTATACAATGTTGCATCCCATCCAGAGTATTTGTTTTTTCAGATCTGACCACCTTTGTGCCAATATCGACCAAAACAAATTTATACCAAGCATTCACAACTGCTATGAGCACGATGTTTAAAAAAATAAATAATTTTAATTAGTAGAAGACCCACTTCCCATCAATTGCTCCTCAGCAATTCAGGAAGTTCCATTTATTCAAAACCTGCAGCTATGCTCAGCCATTCCTCTAGTGTAGATATAAATACAAGAAAGTAGAAAAGGAAAGCTGGGTATTTTTGGCAAAGTAAGCTTTTATTGTAACAAATTGTCCTCTGGTGTATTAGGAAACTGAAAGTAGAACATAACAAAAGTTAACAGTCATAATCATATGTTCTATCTTACTTCAAGAAGTGACATGTTGGAGACTTCACCTTCTGTGACATCCAATCTCATTATTTCCAACCCAAGCCAAAAAAAAAAAACCTTGCAACAAGCTATGCCTATACTCTACAAAGGGAACTGCACCTCCTCCCTCAAGTGACCCTCCTGTCTACCAATATGAATCCCACAACTGCCCACCTTCTATTCACCTGAGTGACTTTGGTTTTACCAATGAAAACCTTCACTATACAAATTTATAGTTGCCAAGGTTGAAATGGTTACTCTTTAAAATGTTAATAGCATTATTTCAGATTAATAATTTCTTGTTGTTGCACTATAGTTTTTTTTTACAGTTATTTATTTTCAAAACAAATCTAAAGGAACATTTGGAATGGGATTTTTTAGGTGCGTATATGGAAGAAAACACTATTGTTTTTGTTTAAAATACAATATCTCTATGCATTTTTATTGTGAATAATACAAAAGGATTTTTTGATAAAAAATATTACAATATTTGAAAACATATCCATATTTTCTTAATCGGGATACATGAAAATCATGTGTCAATCTAATCAGAAAGACATACTGTAGTGGATATATCATTTTTTTTATAACCTTTTAATAAAACAAATATATTTAAATCATCATATATAAAACATATACCTAAATCTTTCTTGTGATAAGTGGTTTTTGTGAAGACCTTTGAAAAAAAATGTCGCACTTACTTGTTATATTGTTTTCACATAAACTTTAAAGCACCTCCATCAAAGTAAAGGAATGTTTGATAAAAGCAACAGACTCCTAATTGAAGCTGTGTGATCTCAACAATAAAACCTGATAATTGTAGGTTTCTTTTCAGGTGTTTTCCAAGGTACTATGGGTCAGCAGCTTCTATTGCCTGCAAGATTATTTATAGAATATTGGTGTTAATAAATGGTATCTTGAATAAGCTGATTTATTATAATTGATTTATGTCCTATTGATTTTCTTTAGATGATATGATGTATTCTTATTTGAAAAAAGAGGTGTAACACCAAATAGAGTAGCCCAGAAATTTACAGAGAGTTATCTCTTAAAGACCCAGCCTGTGAATATTCAAGAAAGTTAGAGTCCAGGAGAGAGGAGAAGAAAAAAAGACAGGCTTTTGTAAGGCCAAGTGGTTTAAATTAAAAAAATTAAACTTTATTTGCGTCTTATAACCTAAAATCTAAACAAAGGCCACCTATGCTAGTCCTAGCTCAACATTGGTGTACTATTCTACCATCAAAGATCAGTTACAATAAGTATATAATATAATATATATATATTATATATAATATATTATATATATCCCTATTTAATGTACAGCGCTGCGTAATATGTTGGCGCTATATAAATCCTGTTTATTAATAATAATAATAATAATATTATATAATGTGGTGATAAACTGGTAGGTTGCACACTGTGTTCAGGTATTTGAGGAAGTAAGGATATTTGAACCAAAATTAATTTTGAGATGGTGAGGAATTAGAGAATAGAGGCGGATCGGTGGCAGCTGTCCACAAAGGGGATCTGCCTCTCTGAGGGACACTTTAATCTCCAGCCATTTCCACATGGACACAGGAGAAATCAAAATCACATCCCCACCAGGGATCTTCAGATATGGTAAATGCCAACAATGTCCGTGGATAAATGAACAACAGATAATAAACTTCCTAACAACACCCAACACAAAATAAGACAACATTTAGACTGCTCCTCCACAGGAGTAATCTATTTATTCTCATGCATCTGCGTCTGATTGTATATAGGGAAGACAAAAAGAGCAATCAACAAATGAGTGTACGAGCACATTTACACTATTAAAACAGGCAAAATGACAACTCCAATTAGCTATCACGTGGGAACATGCCACAATTTAGATCTTGGGAGTATATCTTTCTCGGCTTCGAAACTAATATCTCCTAACCCTAGAGGGGGTGATATGGACAACTTGATGCTTTGCAAAGAAGCTAAATGGATCTTCTCCCTCAATGCAACCACACCACCGGGATTGAATTATGTATTATCATTTAAACCCTTTTTGACAACTACCTACTCATCATACTCTTTAGGAATATTTCCGCTTGAGTGTCATTCCTATGCTCTCCTTTCTATTCCTTCAACCTCTTACCAGCACTTTGTTCCATCTTGGGTACTTATCTTAAACTTATATACATTCTGTGACATTACACCTCTTAGATCACAGGTATGAACTAGTGATAACATTTATATTTTTATTTTTGTATTATGTGATAATAACTAGATGGATATACTCATTCTTCAAGGGTATTATCTATATATTACGACACCCCGCTGCCATCAGCTACTTTACGGGGGACGGGGGCACCCTTTTTCTAGGGTGTTCATTTAGTCAACTTAGCCCTGGGGAAATCCACTTTTTCTTTGGGGCTCTGAAAGACCACCTCACCCCTCATTTGGGCACCCCAATTTGGGATGCCCAGGACTTGCCAATCCAGAGCGTTGGCTCTGGCCAGTAGGCACGTTAAGGTGGAGGGTTGTAAGGGTGTCCTATTGGGCATTTCTTTTCATTTTCACACGTTCATAATTACTGACCCAAAGCAGTTATTCTCCCTATAGGACTATTTAACAATTTTCTTCTTCATTGACATCAGCCACCTATTTATTCTAATCATATCTTCACACCACATATATTTTTCCTATCAATGACCTCTTAACACACTAAAGCCCATTATACAGATAAACACACCACACATAGTTTTTAATCATGATTTATTATCATTATAACAGCCCCAGACAACAGCCCCCTGTGCACTACAGTGTCATTCTCCCCTTTTCTCCCTCATATTCATATATCCAGTAATCCTATTTTCTATACATTTAATTTGGTAATTACATTTATACATCCAATTTATACAGCACTACACTACAACACTACATATTATTTTTGCAAGCACAAACCATTACGCGTGCACAGTGGCCACCCCAACACACTGACAGCCGTTTATACCGTCTGACTAACTCACACCACGGCCACTAGGGGAGAAGTCACTCCTACTCTGGAGTCGCGTTTGAGATACTGCGCGTGCTTGGATGTTAACGCATGCGCTGTGACCATAATCAGGCCTTACATGTAAGGATGGACCGCAGACAGCTCTGCTCCCCTTTGTGGACGGCTGCCACCGATCTGCATTTATGCTCTAATTTCTCACCATCTCAAAGTCAGTAAAATCCTCTGTGCAACCCTCCGTTACTATCATGTTAGATTTTGATCAATCTCATGCCTATTTTGTTTTCACTTCTTAGTAAACTTTGGTTCAAATATCCTTACTTCCTCAAATACCTGAACACAGTGTACAACCTACTACACTGTCCACACTTTTATACTCAAGCTGCAGCATATATACAATAATATACCTCTCTAATTAAATCTTCTCTATAATTTTTTCTAGTTTATCACCACAATATATACTACACATCTGCTTTTAGTCATATATTTCCCACTAGTTAACCCCCCACCTCAAAAGAGGTATGTATGCTTATTTTGTGACCCATCTAAGCATATTAAACAATTTATTATATTTTATTTTTTTTTATACACGGTCCAATTTTACTTTCACAGTGTCCCACAAATCTCCCTGCAGACTCATCGGTCAGTTTTTTAATCACAGACTTCCATTTTGTCTCAGGTAAATGGATTATCACCATCTTGTGGCCAATTTTCTAATTTCACCACACTTTTCTCTCTTACGTATACTTACCACTGTACATTTTTCCCACAGATTATCATTGAAGAATACAAACCATTATCCCGCCAAACCAACTGTAATCACCTGTACACCTTTCCATGTCAGATACAATACACCTCACCTCCAATATTGTAACTGCAAATTATTAATTTATTTGTAGCTTGCCACCTTAATTTATTCTCACACTAATAATTCTATGTGTTTTATTTAGAACATTTAGAACATTGCTCTGCTCCCTGAGGAAAGGGAAAGTCTGATGACAGCAAAGGCATCATCAGGATTTCCCTTTCCTCAGCAAATCAGGGAGCAGAGCAATCAGCGGAGCTTTACTATGCTGACAGCTCTGCTCCACTGATCGTTTCTGCAGCCCTAGAGGAGCTGTGACATGTATTCTGTATGTGTAATACATGTCACAGCTCCTTTAGTGCTGCAGGAGCGATCAAGGGAGCAGAGCTGTCAGCATAGTAAATGTTCTGCTGATTGCTCTGCTTCCTGATTGGCTGAGGAAAAGGAAATCCTGATGATGCTTGAGCTGTCATCAGGATTTCCTATTTCTCAGCCAATCACAGAGCACTAGGGATGAATGGGCACAAGTCTCCCCATTCATCTCTAGTGCTGAATGGCTGAGAAATATAAAACCTCAGCCAGAGCACTAGGGGTGAATGGAAAGGCTTGTCCTCATTTAACCCCTAGTGCCCTGCAATCCCTCACTGTCAGGAGGATTTCCAGG
>NC_092861.1:100921321-100982024 GCF_032062135.1 Pyxicephalus adspersus
TACACAGTGCTGAAAAAAACCCGAATTTTTCCTCCCATTGACTTTAATGGTGTTCGAATTCGATGTTCGACGACCCGAATAATTATGCATTATTCGGCCGAATATCGGTCGAATCGAATAGTGACCTATTCGATCAACACTACATTCGAGCTAGTCCATTCCAATACTTGGTTTTACTTCTTCCCTCATATTTGAGGAACAACAGGCACCACATTTTTCCTCCTCCGGGGATCAAAATTTCAGCAATCATTTTACGTAAGATGTTACAAACATTATCAACATTATTTTTTCATTGTTTAATAAGCATGTGCATTAGATTAAACCTACCGTACAATGTTACAATTTACAGGATCTCCCGATCCCATGAAGAAGCCCCACGGGGCGAAACGCGTTGGGCAGGGAAACCCACAGTGATCATCCAGTGGATATCGGGATCATGGGTCTGCAGCCCAGATAGTCCCAAAATAACTGGAAATATTGGTGAAGGTAGCAAGGATAAGTGCTAATGATGCCCCGAAGGGAGGGGTGCAAGTTGTAATTGGCCCAGTACGGGGAGTGACCAATGAGATAGCAATGGGAAGGTTTCTTTCTTGAACTGGGATTCTTTGAGCGTGGGTGAATTGTATGTCCATGAAACAGTGAATTGCACCGGAATCAATAATTGCATTGGTCTCAGCGATGCCTCCTGGCCACTGAAGGATAAGAGAGATGGATATAAACATCTTTCCCACCGTTAATAAAGGATGGCATATAGGGGTATGTAAGTGAGACTTACCCACTGGGCGTCGTGGGCAGTTCAGGCGAAAGTGTCCCGCAGCACCGCAGTATATACAAAGTTTCTCATCTCTACGCCAGTCGTTCTGTGTCAGAGAGAGGTGGATGAATAGTCCCAATTTGCATAGGTTCTTCTCCCTCTGTAGATGGGTTATTAGTGGAGACCAAAGGAACGGCTGGCAGCCGTACTCGACTGAAGTTTTTGACGACGTCCCTTTTCTCACAGTCTCTCTCTCTCTCTTAGATCTTTGTCACCAACATGACGAGGTCATTTAAAGACTCAGGGATGGAGACATGGGCTAGATCATCCTTGATCCGTTCAGAAAGACCTAGGCGAAGTTGGAAGCGGAGTGCTGCTTCATTCCAAGGTGTGTCTGCGGAGGCCACCCTAAACTCTGCAGTGTAGTCTTCAACAGGACGAGAGCCTTGGCATAATCTGCATAGGGTAAATTCTGCTGAGGCTGCACAGCTAGAGAAAGGGGTTCTCCATCAGGCGGAAAGCCCATGCCTGCGGCTCCCCCCGCAGTAGTGAGATCACCACTTTGACCCGTATAACCTCTGTGGGGTATGTCCGTGGCTGTAAGTCAAAAAGCAACTGCAACTGGCAACAATTCTTGAAAGATCAGAAGTTCTTTCGTTCTCCATTAAAGTATGCCGGCAAAGGGACCTTGGGTTCGCGGTCTGGGTGTGCAGGGGCCACAGACCCTGGGGGAGCGGAGTTCGCAGCGGAGGCTACTTCAGAGCTTTGGCTGGCTGTCAGTCAATTCTGGAAGGTATGCAGGCGGTTCTCAAGTTGCGAGTACCCCCCATGCAGGTTCTGTACTGCTTGAGTAAGGCTGGAAAGTTGCTGGGCCATTACCACAAAGGGTGGGGGTTTCCCTCCTGGGCGGATTGATACGGTCAGCCTTCAGAAAGGAGAGCTCCGTTTGAGGGAATCTTGATGGTGATTAACTGGGAGATCACACACACAAGTATTGGTTAACGGGTAAATGTCCCTTTTAGTTTATTTGCAGAAGAGATAGTGGTAAATGTCTAATGACAGTTTGCTGATAAACAGTAGAGGCAAATGTCCAATGACTGGGCAGATAACAGTGCAGGTAAATGTCCAATGACTTTGCAGATAACAGTGCTGGTAAATGTCCAATGACTTTGCAGATAACAGTAGTGATAATAGATTGCAGACAAACCTTGGAGGTCATACACAGATGATCAGATGGAGAGCGGAGGATGCATGAGTTTCAAGGAGCAGGAACCAAGAATCAGGAGCAGGAACCAGGAAACAAGAAGTTGTCACAATCAATCCGCACTGAAAGGAAATCATGGAGCCTTCATATAGTGCCATCCTTGTCTCTGGAGCTCGCACTGGGCATGTGCAGAGTAAGGATACGCACTGAGCATGTGCAATAAGGTTCATTTAGACATGGGTTTGTGACAGATATGCAGCTCAAAGCTTACAAACATCTATAAACAGAGGGGACAATATATAGAAAGTTTTTATTTGAATACCAGAATCAAGAGTTTTATTGGTTGACCCATCACCAGCACAGGTTCCAGAATTTTCTACATTTAGATTTGAATATCAGCCCCCACAAGCACCAAGTGGGTGGAACATCTTTTGTGGTGGCAGTTCTTCAAAACAGTAGTGAAATTGAAAAGCCTTCAGTAAAGTAATTCTTTTCATTATAGGACTTGCCTCTGGTTGTACAAGTTCTCAGAGAGCACTTGTCCATCCATCTGCTCAATAAGAAAATTGACTTGAGAGATGAATTTCTTGACTAATTCTTGACTAAGATGCATCCTGTGCATCACTCCAACTGGGAAGTAATTCCTCAACAGTGAGACACTCATTTTCTGAAGGTTCTCATGAAAATGAGGAAGATTTTCCCTAACTATCTACACAGAAACAATGCTTTTATAGTTGTGGATGTTCTGGTCAGCCTCCCTTGCAGTTTTTTTTCCCTCCCTTTATGTTTTTGCTTTCTACGTCCCAACTGTGCATTCTGTCAGGGGGTGTGTAAGGAAAATGGAAAATTGTTGTCATATTTACCTGTAATTTTCTTTTCCTGTAGACTCCTTCTGACAGCATGCTTTCCTCCCTTATCCTGTCACAAGCTTGTTAAAGAACACCTGCAGGTGAGAGGGAGGTTACTTTTAAAGTTTTGGTGGTCCTATGGAGATCAAAGGGTGGAACTAACCCAACTGTACATGCTGTCAGGTGGACTCTACAGGAAAGAAAATTTACAGGTAAATATCACAACAATTTTCCCTTATTCTTTACAAACCAACTGTATGTGTACATATTTTTGTGTAATTATTGCGTTGGGATAACTACCTACATGTACTCCTCTACATCACTTCGTCTATCTCTCAACGATATTTACTGTACATTACCAATTATCTTTCAATGTCTGTATCATTACAGCATGTACAGAATCCGGTCATTCAAACAAAACACTAAATAACTGTTAATCATTAGTTTTCTAATTACATTTATCCTACTATTTATCTAATGTGCAGAAGGTAAGAGATGTGGCCTTTTGCTTCTTCAAAAATATATCATTCAGTCCCAGTCCCATTTTTGAGATCATGAAGGTCGCTATCTCATGGTTATTGGCTCCCTGGTGTAAGGAATTTAATTTTGCTGAGTTTTGTATTTAAGTTGTTTTTGTTTTTTGCTATATTTTGCAGATAATTGAGTTGTGTTGAAACTAGTTATATCCTCCTTATCAGTAGGTCAATATTTGCTCCATCCTTACCTTGAAGCTTCCTACCTTGAAACATCTCGCTCAGCAAGTTGTTAATTAAGTTTCTTGTTACTGACGAACTACTAAGTGTCTTCCACCTTGTTGTCTGACTATATAAACTGAGATGTGATAATAAAGTTTTGAGACGTGATATAACTATATGCTTAAGCTGCGTGTGTGTGTTATTCACTGCTCCCAACGCGTTGAAAACAGAGGTTTTGATAGAGAGGAAAATATTGGTCTGGGATCAATAGGAAATCGCCTTAACACCTGGATAATTTTTTTATAACTTATTTTTTATTGGGTTACACCAGCATTTAGAATAAGCAACGCAGTTACTATAATAAAAGAAATTGACATATGTGTTACAGATTAATACAAACAATTCAAAAACACGTATGGGTATAAAGAATCAGTGATTATACATATTATTGTTCCAGAAGGCAGAAAAAGAACAATATGAAAAATTTGTTATTGTTATGTCAGAGTTATTCTAGTGTTTTCCATTATTGTGCAGTTTACTTGGATAGATGTGGTCTGGGAAACCACAGGGGGAGAGAGATTTTACTCTTGTACTAGCGGGCCTTGAGGTTGGTGGAAAATTTAATTTGTGACGCTTTGGGTGGGCAGAGTAATAGGGGGATCACCTTCTAAGGCTCTGAAGTCAAACCATGTAGTTGTATTGAAACACTTATAGAGTTGATTTTTGGTGGTTATGTTCAGAGTTTCAATAAAACTCTCCCATGTGTAAATCCATTGTGAGGTTTTAGTTTCTTTGGAGTAGGAGGGCTCAACCCATTCCATTTTGAATAGATGTTGGAGCTTTGTAAGGAACAATTGGATTGAGGGAGGAGAAGTATAAATCCTACAGTGGAGAATGGATTTACTTCCAACTGCAGATAAAAGGAGAAGTAACCATTTGGCACACCAGGAATGATGGATACTGTTTCCACCCAGCATGTCAAATATTGCTCAAAGCAGAGTGAAGGGCAAATAATTGACCAGATGTGTTTGGATATATCGGGCAATATGTCTCCAAAAACGTTTGATTAAGGTCATTCCCAAAAGTTATGATAGAGTTCTGCTTGGTATGTACCGCATTTAGGCCTTTATTGGATTCTGACAGGCCCATGCAGTGTGCTCATGATGGGGCAATAAACAGTCTGTGGAATAATTTGAAAAACATCTCTCGGTACTGTACTGATGGCACGGCTTTCCAGGACACTCGTAGCATTTGCAGTATGAATGATATTTCTAGGTTGCAAAAATGTTGTTGCAAGCCAACCAGGCCCATGGTCGATGTGTTGTAATCTACAACTTTCTTGAGGAAGCTATTGAATTTAGAAATCGTTTTGGAGGGGGATGGGGGACCTAATAGCACGGTGTCTGTTGGAGTGCACAACATGAATTGTGTAAAATCATCACTTATGCATATTCCATTTCAAATGATGGGTTTAATATGACTGTTGGTGAGCCAAATGGGGGTTGCGTTTGAAATGTCAATACGGACAAATCTAGCAGGATGACTCCAGCTGTGGTTTGAATCCAAGGAACTGGAAGGAAAGATAATACCTCCTTGAACAGGAAGATCACACCATACTAGGTGTGAGGTATGGTGGTTGTGCATGAAAGCATCTACTTCAAAGACTTCTCCAATCATCCTGCCTGGTGTATAAACATACCTGCTATCTGATGACCCCCAAAGGAGCCTGAACTAGCTGGTCAGCTGAGTCAGAGGACTTGCCCCCAATGCAACAGTGACTGGAGAATATCAGCAGGCACCTGTGAGCAGTATATATCCGGAAGTGGGAGGACACCCTAGTAAGGGGTGGAAGCATGGGTGTGACTGAATGTAGCCTGGAGATGTATAGGAAGGGACAGCAGCCACAAATTGTTCTCTTATACCTCTGACATCTCTTATTTCCTCTCTCTTACTCTTTTCTCTCTACCATCTTCTTGGAACCCAGCCAAGGTGCAGCATACAGAGGACGGACTCTTTGCATAAGGTATCATTTTACTTTGTCTATTTGATCATTATTTAGCTTATTTGGAATAATTGTTGATTATCAGGAGTCAGCAAACTTTTATGGCTACTAGGCCATTCCAGGAGGTCAAAAAATCACACTAGGCCGGACTCCCTCACGAGTCCCGAGCTGATGGCTCCGCCCCCCACCAGGAACGCCCCTGAAAGGAAATCCCTCTCATACTTACCATACTGAGGAGAGGGAACGCTGCTGAAGGGAAATCCCTCTCCTCCACAATGCATACGGAAGAAAGGGAATGTCCCCGGCGGCGGAAGTGCCGCAGGTTGCCGACCCCTGCCGGCCAGGATTAGGCCAATCGACCGAGATTAGGCCGTATCTGGCATAAAGGCCAGTGTTTGCTGACCTCTGGTCTAAGGGATTATGCCAATCTGTGGCCGAAAGAAAATAAATGATTGTGGAACTGTAGTTACGTGACTGGAAGAGAACAAATTATGTGTAGTTCTTGGATATTCTGACTGTAATTCAGTGATAGAATAAAGCTTGTGTGATTTGAGGTTTTAGTAATGATCAAACTGAGGATAGACCTTTGTCTGTCCAAGCCCGAAAAATAGGGGAGGTAAGTCCAGGAGTGAAATCAGAATTCCTCCACAAAGAGAGAAAAAGGTGTGGGCATTGAAGAGTGCTCTGTTGCAAAGGGTGTACCAAAGGTGCCATTGTGAAGATAATAGCGGGTTTTGTTCAATGATGTTGGGTAAAAGCTCCTTGTAGGGATGTAGTAGAAAAATGGGATGTAAGGGGGCTTTAAGAGCAAAGTCCGCCCCTACCTGTCCTGTGAGACCACCAAACTCCTTGAACATGCCCTTTTCATCTCTCGTCTGGACTACCGTAACCTCCTCCTCTCTAGTATTTCATTAACCCGACTCCCTTCATGGTGCAGCCCTGGAAATTCTCTTGTTCGGTGAGAGCTCGACCTCTCGGCGAATCGGCCATTCTCGCTTACATTTTCAGAAAACTGTAAAACATAATGCCAAACAATTGAGTGAGACAGTTCCTAAAAACAAGGTTTAACAATGGGGTCACAAAGCTAAAAGAAGGTTGTTTGGTGGGGTTGGTGAACTATAAATTTTTATAATTTTTTTACACTCCTGAGCAGTGGTGGGAACAGTTTTTCCCGTGGATAGGGAAGGTCATAAATTTTGATATATTAAGTATCTTATTAAAAGGGGGCAAGGAAAAGAGCTGAAATTACAATACAGTAATGGTAAGGCTAGGGATACAAAACGATAGTGATAAAACAATTGCATAGTTACCAATCATAGATAAAGGTGGCAAATGTACTTGTTGTCCAAACAATAGGATATGTTCCAGGTTGAGCTTGAGGTCATGGTGTTCAGGTAACCAGGTCAGATGTAAATATTTCCTGGAGGCGGAGTAGGGCCAGGTGGGATTCTCAAACAACATAGGAGCCCCATTAATTGAGACATGGAGCTTTGCTGGGTAAAGAAATGGGAAACAAATGTTACGTTTATTAGGAAATTTTCAGGCTGAATAGAAGGTGTGTCGTTGTTGTGCTATACCGGTGGAGTAGTCCAAAAATATCAGGATCCTGTGAACCGGGACCATGAGAGATCCCAAGTGGCAGTTTTCAAGTTTTCATATTTTTTAGACAGTGTTGCTAAAAGGAGTTGCTGAGATGCAATTTTTTTTGGCGCTCAATGGCTTAGTTCTCTGATGCGTTGCTCAAGCTCAGTGGTTCTGGTAGTATTGGAGGTAATTGTACTGGTAGTATTGGAGGTAATTTGCTGGAGGGCAGATTCAACTGTAAACTAAAGAGAGGAGAACTTTTGTTCAAAGTATAGCAGAAGAATTTTGGTGGGAAGGTTGCATAGAATAGTCCAAACAAGGGTTTCAGGCGAGGATGATGATGCCTCAGGGTCTCGAGTAATAGAGGAGTATTTTGTACCATCATAGTCTGGTGACCATGGAGATGTGCAGGATTTTTTCTGTTTTCCCAGTCTTGCTGGTGTGGTGCGCGAAATATATTAGTACATATCCTGATGGTGCTAGCATCCAGGGTAGCTCACCAGTTGGTATGCTGTTGGTGAATTAATGATGGCACCAAGAGCCTATAGTTGGAGTATGCAAGAGGTAGGCAGGTGCTGAGAAAAAGCTTAATGGTGTGGGAAGATTTGTTTCAAGATGAAAGGTGTCCTATAAGTAAAGCTGCGTACACACGGCAAATTTTTCTCGCCCGATAATCGGTATCGGCCAATTATCGGGCGAAAATCTGCCGTGTGTACAGTCGGTCGTCGTCCATCGTCCGACGACCGTCCTGGCGGATCCATGGACGATGGACGACGACCGATCCTAATGAAAGGGAAGGGGAGAGCGCGCAGCAGGGTGCCGCTCCGTCGCTCTCCCCCTCCCCTCTCCATAGAGCATGAACGGTGCTGTATGTACAGCATCGTTCATGCATCGTGCAGTCTTTTCTCGTTGGAAAGGATCGTGAAAGATCCTTTCCAACGAGAAAAATTGCAGGTGTGTATGCAGCTTAAGGTTTATAGCTGTGTCCTTGAACAGCACTTGGAGGAGTGGCAGGAGACAGATAAGAAAGTTTGCAGGCTGCAGCAGGGTGCAGGGATGGATCTGTGTCCCAACCTACTATGTGAGCTGACAGGGTGGGAGAGCAGACAGTGGCAGATGTACAGAAAATTCTCCCACTTACCTGCTTTGTGAAGATTTTTCTGTCCCTGATAAGGCACTGGGTGCATTGAGGAATCCTATGTGTGTTGCTGCAGGGAAGGAGAAGAGATGTGCAGTGCTCCGGCCATGCAGCGAAAATAGCCGCCATGCTGAGAAGCCAGGGAGAGCTAGCACCGACTCCAGGTGAGATAGGGACATGTTTTGTCCCTATTGACGGCTTCAGACACCCGCAGGACTGCAAGAAGGCACAAGAGGAATGTGGTAGAGGTAAGTAATCCTCCATTTAGCAGGGGTTTTGCAGGAATCTGTGCAGATCAGAGAAGCCCCTGGAAGTTCCTCCTTGGATAATTTTAGATTTTTAGTGTATTATGCTTCGACTTTGCGACAACTCCCTTTTCCTAATTGTTGTTACATGTTCCCCCTAAGGTGGAAGGCCACTTAAAGCAGAACTAAACAGAAAAAAAAAAAAATTACACTTAGCTTTAATCCCGCAGGTCCCTTGATGGCGCTGGTCCTTCCTGCGATCCGGTCCTGCGTCGTCCTGGAATTCCTCTTCATCAGTGCCGAGCATCAGATTGGGAAAGAAAGGTAATTTAACTGGCATTGGTTGTTGGAGCTAGGCAGGCTGGTCTGAATATTTCAAAAACTGCAGATCTGCTTGGATTTTTACTCAATTTTTTTCTAGGGGTTAGAGAAAATGTCAAGCGAGTAGCAGTTCTGTGGGCCAAAAATTCCACGCTGATGTAAGAGAAAAATGAGCAGACTGGTTTAAGAATTAAAAGACAACAGTGATTCAAATTACTATTGTTTACAACCCTGATATGCAGAAAAAAAAATTCTGAACACACATCTTGAAGATGAGCTGCATAAATTAGAGACCACACCTGGCGACACTCCTGTCAGCTAAGAACAGGTACCCAAAGTCTGATGTTTCTCAATTGCTGATTTGACATTTAGATGTTGGAATCAAAATTTTGTGATAACATTGATCAATCCTTTCTTGAATCAACATTTCAGGCTGCTGGTGATGATGTAATATTGTTGCTGACCATGCCCATCCTTTTATTACCCCAATTTACATCTTCTGATAGCTACTTTCAGCAGGTTAACATGAAATGTCACAGAGCTCAAATCATGTCAAATTGGTTTCTTGAACATGGTGAAAAAAAGTTTGTTAACTGGCCTCCACAGTCACTAGATCTCAATCTAATATACCTCGTAGTTTAGCAGGACCTGGGGCTTGTTAAAAATAGATCTATATTCGATGGTATCATACACCTGATGTCTTACACAGGTTGTTCCCCGATGTGGATTCTACCTGTTGGCGATGTGGGACACAGCGGGGAACTTTGGAACATGTGTTCTGGTACTGTCCTATTATTCAGGGTTATTGGGACCGGGTTCATAAGCTGCTTCAGGATGTAACTCAACAACAAATGTCCCTGGACCCGCTTACCCATCTACTGGGGCTACCCTTAACGGGTCTCCCCAAACCTACTGGCAAACTGGTTGCACATGTCTTAGTGGCAGCTCGCACCCTGATACCGACCAGATGGAAGTCCACTTTACCTCCCTCCTTGGAGGACCTATATACCCACATACAGGATGTTCGCCCAATGGAATATCTTACTGGCCTTATACAAAACAAAGTGGATAGATTTGAAAAGATCTGGGATCCATGGGACACCTTCTATGCTCAACTGCAAGGTTATGGTTTGGTTGCTCTCCATTTGCTTCAGTATACCTTCTCAATAATGCCCACCTGCCCCCCTTCTACTTGTTTCTAAGGGATAATATTTTGACTGCTTTTATGCTCATGTTTATTTTTTTTCATTGTATGTTTCTTTTTTGTTTCTCTTTTCTTTTCCTTTCTTTGTTGTGATTTGTTTCAGCATTACTGGATGGGATTCTACTTTAGACTATGGCCTTAACACTACTCGACAATACCATTCCTATCTTGGATGAGGACATATTTTTTTTTTGATTGTTGAGTATCTTGCTTCACCTGATGTTTACTGATGTTATTTACATTGTTCCTATTCCTGTATTGCTGTACTTCTTGTTTGTATTTACAAAAAACTCAATAAAAACACAATTTCAAAAAAAAAATAGATCTTTAAATTCTGGCCTTCTATGCCCCCCCCCCCCCGCCCCCGCCCCGCCATACAATTGGAAATGCATCCTTATACCTCAAACCATTTTTCGTGCTATGGCCACTTCTGCTTAAAAATATTGGTCTCTATTTCTGTTCATGTTACCGCTTGCTGTGTAAATAGCCAGTCCTTGCCCTGCCTCAGTTACTCCTTGTATTTTATACATAGTTGTATATGGTTTGCTGCCATTATATGTTTTGTTTGCTGTGTCTTATAAAAATACACTTGTTGGAAAGGTCCAGAGAAACCACAAACAAATTGGAACATGTTCATAGGTCATGCCCGCCCCAGGGATGGTATATGTTGTTTGAACTCATTTCAACCAAAAAATAAAATAATGAAAAGAGCTCTTGTATGGGCCGTTATTAGGTTCAAAGAAGCCTCAATAACTGTATTGCAAGATCTCTCCAAATAGGCTTAGGTGTGCTCTGAAACATCTCTTGCTAATACTTCGCTTCAAGAACTTGGGATATAAAAAGTGATTCCCCTTTCAGCTACATGCCAGCCAGGGAGGGATTTCTGCTAATTTGAGATATTTAGGTGATCCATGAAGCGTGGGGTCTTTTTTTAATTTTTTTTATTTTTTTAGGGAATGACACTCCCCCCTTTTAAAGGGGTTAGGTGACTCCAAAAGGGGTGTCAAGTAGGATGTTGGCCTATTTTAAATTGTGTTATGTATGTGTCCTGTCTTTCTCGTGTAATTCTTTTTCCTAGTGTGTGGTCCCTACCCTTAGACTGGAATGGAGGTGTTAAGAAGGCAACATGATTTTCCTCTCAATTATCACCTAATATGTTAATAATAAATATCCCAGAGAATTATTCCTCAGTTTTAGAAGAACTGTATCATCAAAGGGCCAATGTAGCCTTTCCAACAAGAAACTAATTTTTGTTAGGAGAAGACACCATTGCTGCGTAATAGACATTTACCTGTGGTGTATCATGGTTGCTCTAATGATGAAAAATCAAATGGAGTAAGCATTCTCTTTTCAGGCTCTGTGAACTTGGAATCTCATCCTATATATATAGGGGAAATTAAAGTAAGTAATTAAGGGGGGCGTGTTTGGCCGGCTTTAAAGATGGCCACTTGAACCCTGAGCTCTGAGCACCGAGAGGCAAAAAATCCACCGCTTTTGGAAAGACCGCAAATTTTCCGCTATACCCCACATACTTCTGGAGTATGACTAAGAAAAGGAAGGGAAATACGGAGCTGCAGAAGGTATTGTACTTCTTCAGACCGCAGGCGGCACGCGGGCTCCAAGATGGCCCGGGGCCCCCTTCACATCTCCTGCGACTCGAGAGACAGAGCGATCCCTGATGAGTTCCAGTCTAGGACCCTTGGAGAAGTCTCCTACAAATGAGGGTGAGTCCTCTCCTCATACAATTTCACCACAACCCTCACCCTGGCCCCTGAAGATAGGAAAAGCCACCCAACGGATTCTCCAGAAAAACAGCCCGGGATGGTGCAGGGCATACTAGGCCTCAGGAGATTCGAGCCTTGGAATTATTCCTCGCTGATGAAAATAATGTTTCCTCAGCCATGCTTAAGGAAATGCTTTTATCAATACAACATATCTTGCATCAGGATATAGTGTCCATGATGAATAAAGCTAACTCCACTTTAACTGGGCATGACAAGAAAATTCATCATATCGAAAATAAAATGGAGGAATTCCTCCATGCCTATAATGACGTAGAAATAATATAAAATTCAGGGGTGTTCCTGAATCAATTTCACAATTATTACCTGGATTTTTGCGATCATTATGTCATCCTTTATTGCCGACGGCTTCGGAAGGCGAACTGATCATAGATAGAGCCTACAGAGTTCTCAAACCATCCTTCTTGCTTAAAGAAATTTTTGATCGAACATGAAGTGTACGATGTATGCTGATGCCAACATGGTTCCGAGAGGGATTTTACTTATTTCTCCTCATCCCAACTTACATTTTCAAGAATAGATTTTTTCTCACAGATTTTCAGCTGCTTCCAAATGTACTGTCATCACGGATTGGCATGATAACATGGTCTCACCATGCACCGATTATCCTGAATGTTGATAACCAGCGCCAAACCCCTGATAGAATATGGCGTCTCAATTACTTCTTCTCAACAATCCTGAATTGCGAGAAGACATAACTCAAGATCAAAATTTGAATTTTTCAATGAATAACACAGAAGGTAATAATCCTTTTAGTTTATGGAACGCACATAAGGCTTATTTGCGGGGAGTTTTTATTAAACTAGGGGCATATGAGAAGAAACAAAGATTACACCAAAATATTGATGTGCTTAAGTCGATCCGAGAAAATTAAGTTACAAATAATTTTCCTTCCCCTAAAACCACAGATTTACTGCAGAAGGACAGGCTGCTGTTGTGATCTCTTCTTCTGTATAAATTTGATTTACACATCAAGAAGTTGAATCACCAGGTATTGATAATTATCCCAATGGATATTATAGGGTGTTTAAACACACCTGATCTCCTTTTTTGGTGAATGTCCTTGATGCAACTGTCAAGGCAGGTACTTTCCCCAAAGAGATGCTACAGGCAATTATCGTTACATTACCTAAACAAGGTAAAGACCCTACACAGACTAACCAGTATAGGCCAATCTCATTACTGAATTCAGATATCAAAATCTATGCTAAATTAATTGCAACCAGACTTGCAAAAATAATGCCTAGTATAATCAACCCTGATCAGGTAGGGTTTGTGACATCTAGACAGGTCTCAGATGGTACCAGGTGAATGCTTAATATAATTAAATATGTCGAATTGCAAAAAAAACCTTCTCTGCTGTTCTCTTTGGACGCAGAGAAGGCGTTCGATTGAGTGCATTGGGGTTTTTTAGCTGCTGTATTGGAAAGGTTTGGCTTTACTGGATGTCTTAAAACTGGTATATTGGCGCTCTATACATCACCTAGCGCCAGGGTTTTCACTACAGGGGCATTGTCTTTGCTATTTCCTATCACAAATGCCAAGGATGCCCGCTATCGCATATAATTTTTACTTTAGTGGAACCCCCGGCGGAACATATTCGATCAGCTCCGGAAATACAGGGCATAAGTGTATTAGACAAAGAACATAAAATTAGTTTGTTTGCGGATGATATTATCCTTATGCTGACAAACCCCAATAATTCTTTATTGGTTGTCCAAAAAGTGCTATCTCAATTAAGTGTGATATCATATTTTAAACTCAATGTCTAAAAATCTCATTTTTTACCACTACAAATGTTGCCTATTCTTGTTAGAAATCTGAAGGCGAGTTTTCCATATTGCTGGGAAAGTTTAGCAGTTCCATTTCTTGGCATTTATTTACCGAAATCTACTTCAGCTCTTTATGACCTGAATTTTAAACCATTCCTGTCTACTCTACTATCCGAATTGACTAAAGTAAATAATGTATAGAGAAAAATGAGAAAAGAAAGGGTTTTTTGGCAAATAAAGAACTTAAGTGTATTATTTAAGTAAAAAAAGTGTACACATCACATTAAGGTGAGTTTAAATCACAAGGAAACACAAGTGGCTAAAATACATTCAAGTTGAGGCATCCCTAGTGTCACAATATTAGGAAAATGCCTCACTTTAGACAATCAGTTGTCTGACTATAACGTTTCACCAAGAAGCTTCATCAGAGGGTGCATTGAGAAAGTCAAACTGTACAAAGGAATGCAATAAAGTATATCATTGAAGATACTGAACAATGAAAGATAGTAAAAAACATACAGAATAAAGTACAATACGTGTAACATCACAAGGTTACAGAATGTAATTGGTGAAAGTACAAGATAGTGCATCAGTCATATATAATGTGTGGCCTAGTGTATCAAATACAGAACTGATACGATAAAAATAACATATAAGAATAGTTGTATCTGCAATATTTATCTGTAGATGGGATAGAATGTCAGTCAATGATAAAATGATCAATAAATGATGATGTGAGTTGCTAGTTGATGTTGTCCAGTGATGTCCAGTCAATAATAATGAAAAAAATATATTAATAATGTTACTTACTGATTAGTTAGGATGACCTATAAAATAGCATAATCTGTTGATGGAGGAAGGCATGCGGTGCTACTGCAAACATCAGATGCAGAAGACAACAGCCAGGATTGGATTGAGACAAAATATGCCAAAATGGCTCCGGGAAGAATTATTCTGAAGATGGACGCCTGTAGGTTTTACCAAAGAATACCTAAATATTTGGACAGAGACAACTTTTTTCTAATTTTGGTTCTGTACATTACCACAATTAATTTTAAAAGAGACAACTCAGATACAGTTGAACTGCAGACTTTCAGCTTTAATTCAGTGGGTTGAACAAAAAGATTGAATAAAAATGTGAGGAACCAAAGCCGTTTTTTTTACACAATCACCTAATTTCAGAGGCTGAAAAGTAATTGTAAAATTGACTCAAAGGCTATTTCATGGGCTGGTGTGGGCAATTCCTTCATTATGTCATTATCAGTTAAGCAGATAAAAGGCCTGGAGTTGACTTGAGAGGGGGGTGTTTGTATGTGGAAGATTTTGCTGTAAACAGACAACATGCAGTCAAAGGAGCTCTCCATGCAGGTGAAACAAGCCATCCTTAAGCTGCAAAAACAGAAAAACCCATCCGAGAAATTGCTACAATATTAGGAGAGGCAAAATCTACAGTTTTGTACATCATGAGAAAGAAACAAAGCACTGGTGAACTCAGCAACACCAAAAACAGTGGTGGATGATTGCAGAATAATTTCCATTCTCTTCACAACAGCCATCCAAGTGAACAACACTCTCCAGGAAGTAGGCGTATCGATATCCAAGTCTACCATAAAGAGAAGACTGCATGAAAGTAAATAGAGAGGGTGCACCGCAAGGACTTGGACTTTGCTTAAAAACATCTAAAAAAAAGGCAGCACAGTTTTGGAAAAACATTCCTTGGACAGATGAAACCAAGATCAACCTTTACCAGAATGATAGCAAGAAAAAAGTATGGAGAAGGCGTGGAACAGCTCATGATCCAAAAGCATACCACATCTTTTGTAAAACATTGTGGAAGGAGTGTGATGGCGTGGGTGTGCATGGCTGCCAGTGGCACTGGGACACTAGTGTTTATCAATGATGTGACACAGGACAGAAGCAGCCTAATGAACTTTGTGGTGTTCAGAGACATTCTGTCTGCTCAAATCCAGCTAAATGCAATCAAATTCATTGGGAGGCTGTTCATAATACAGATGGACAATGACCCAAAACATACAGCCAAAGCAACCCAGGAGTTTATTTTAGCAAAAAATTTGAATATTCTTGAATGGCCAAGTCAGTCACCTGATCTGAACCCAATTGAGCATGCATTTCACTTGTTGAAGACTAAACTTCGGACAGAAAGGCCCACAAACAACAACTAAAAGCCGCTGCAGTAACGGCCTGGCAAAGCATTAAAAAAGGAGGAAACCCAGCATGGTGATGCCCATGAGTTCAAGACTACAGGCTGTCACTGCCAGCAAAGAGTTTTCAACCAAGTATTAGAAATTATCATTTTATTTAAATATTTAATTCTTTTTAATTTGTCCAATTACTTTTGAGCCCCTGAAATGAAGTGGTTGTGTTAAAAAAAGGCTTTAGTTCCTCACATTTTTACGCAATCTGAAAGTCTGCAGTTCAACTGCATCTGAGTTTTTTCATTTAAAATTAATTGTGGTAATGTACAGAACTAAAATCAGAAAAAAGTTGTCTCTGTCCAAATATTTATGAACCTAACTGTATATTTACACATGTAGTCCAGGATATCTAAAAATATTCATTAATAAAGTATATTCAGGCTCACACGGAGAGAACAATTGATATACATGCTGGACAGGTGGCTGCTGTTAAGTTCAAAAGCGTCCTAAAGTATAATCAGTCCCTTAACTAAGTACAAGTTACTGCAGTCTTAAAGGTCATAATAGAAGTAAAACTCACCATAAGCCATAACGTGATCCATAGGTGCCAACCAAGCACGTGCGTCAACTATGACATCTTTGCACCACAGATGTGGCTGGAACACTTCCTCCCTTCTCTCGCGGCTATTTAGGCAGCTTGAAAAAAGCCACGAGAATGAGGAACAGCGGGGGAGGAGTCTGCCATCCAACTGCTGCATGGTGTTGCAGCAATAGTGATGGCCCGCAGATGTCCAAAGGCATCCTACTCTGGGTCCCCCGTTAGTCGCAGGAAGGCGGCACCAAGGGGGAGAGACTGAGTGGGAAAAAGTAATTAATTATAGTGGGGTCCTGGTGTAAGAGAAATGTGCGTGAGTGTGAGAGTTAAGATGAATGTTGTCAAACCAGTTCCAAATTACAGATATTATATTACAGATAGTATAGAGCACATTGATCAATACAGGCATAGGAAAGTAGGATAGTAATAAGAGCATACATTAATGATAAATTATGCACAAATAAAGTAACTGAGGCAATTTGTAAATTATGCAGAAATGCAAACCTAATGTTAGTACATGATAAGGGGACAAAAACAATCATTCTTGATTAATTATATAATGTCTCACAATGATTAAGGCATATAGGTTACTAATCTCAGAAAAGGATATCATCTCATATAACAATTATGCTATCATAAAGTAATAAGGTGGCAACTAATTAGCAGTTGCACAATGAAAATAATAGTGACTTAAATCTGACTTAAAATGGCAGACTGCTTGGATCCATAAATATTTGAGACACTGGCACCAGGAGAAGGGCGGAAGTGTTTGACGTCATAATTAATGGCACCTTCCTTCTAGTCCCCCTAGAGGTTTTTCATATAGATCACGCTTTTTGCTTGTGCTTCTTGTATTCAGACACACACAGCCTTTTGGTGAGTTTTACTTCCATTATGACCTTCAAGACTACAGTACCTTGTACTCAGTTAACTTACTAGCAGTAATCCCGAGTGTGATTTGGGGTGGATTTTTAATGCAAAAAGCGGTAAGCCCGAGTCACACTAAGGTTAAGAAAAAAAGCCCCTCTTACCTGTGAACCACGAACTAGCAGCAATGGAACGTTCTCGCTCTGATGCCGGGGTGTTTTTGCATTAGGGGGCATTGCCAAGCGGGAAATATAAAAGCAGGTTACCGTGTAACTGCTGATCACATCTAACTGCTGATGCAAGCAGAAATAGTAAATTCCGGGGTTGATGCCAGCAGCGAAATTACTATTTCTGCTCGCATCATCCTGAAGTAGCAATGTTCGCATCCTTCTGGTGATGCGAGCAGCAGCCGTTGGTGGATTCAGGGGGTGAGGCAGGGGGGGACATCCCTACTTGCATCACCCGGGAAGATGTGGCATCTTCCAGGTGATGCGAGTGGAGTGAATGATTCTGGGGCCGGGAAATTTAAAAGCAAATTACAATGTATATTATATTATAATTTTTGATTATAATATAATATAATTATCATACCCAGGAGTTAATCCTAGAAATTACAGGCCCACAATAAAAACAACAAATTTCTATGCAAAAAAATATGTATAACTTTTTGGGTCAAAAAAACTGACAGAAATAGAACACTGGGGGGGTTAAGGAACTTATTATACTAGGACGCTTTTGAACTTAACAGCAGCCACCTGCCAAGCATGTATTTCAATTGTTCTCTCCTTGTGAGCCTGAATATACTTTATTTATATTTATTTTTAGATATCTTGGACTACATGTATAAATATATCTCTTCTTTTTTGTCCTAAATAACAATTATCAATTTTCTCCACCACCATATTTACTATTTTTTGGTAACACCTACAGGCGTCCATCTTCAGAATAATTCTTATCTCGTAGCCATTTTGGCATATTTTGTCTCAATCCAATCCTGGCTGTTGTCTTCTGCATCTGATGTTTGCAGTAGCACCGCATGCCTTCCTCCATTAACAGATTATGCTTTTTTTTAGGTCATCCTAACTACTCAATAAGTAACATTATTAATATTTTTTTTTCATTATTCTTGACTTATAAATTTACATCACTGGACAACATCAACTAGCAACTCACATCATCATTTATTGTTCATTATATCATTGATTGACATTCTATCCCATGTACAGATATATATTGCAGATACAACTATTCCTTTACTTTAATTATATCATATCAGATCTGTTTTTTTTACACTAGGCCACACATTATATATGAGTAATGAACTATGTTGTACTTTCACCAATTACATTCTGTAACCTTGTGATGTTACACATATTGTACTTTATTCTGTATGTTTTTTGCTATCTTTCATTGTCCAGTATCTTCAGTGATATATTGTATTCCTTTGTACAGTTGCTGACTTTCTCAACGCATCCCCTGATAAAGCCCCTTGGCGAAACGCGTCAGTGTTTATTATTGAGTTTTTCTTACATCTGTTGCAGCTTAGTCAGACAACTGATTGTCTAGCAAATGAGACATTTCCCTATATATGTGACACTAGGGATGCCTTAATTTGAATGTATTTTTAGCCACCTCCGTTTCCTTGTGATTTAAACTCACCTTAATGTGATGTGTACACTTTGGTTACTTAAATAATACACTTAAGTTCTTTATTTGCCAAAAAAAAATAATTTGTTTTCTCATTATTCTCTATACTCTGTACCACTATGGGGTTGGCAGACCTCCTATTGAAACCATAGGCAGGTCACCTTCTCTATTTATGCATTTTAAACTAAATAAAGGGGAACTATCTATTTCTGGCAAAATTCCTGCGTTTAAAATGATGATACTCCCTCCTAAGCTGGTATATAAGTTTAGGACGATTCAATATCTATACCGAAGTCATTTTTTGTAAAACTTCAGAAAATTACCTCAGCTTTTATATGGTGTAATTAATGGCCGAGATGCTGCATGTCAATTATGTTTAGACATAGAAAACAAGAAGGAATAAGCCTCCTTGATATATACTATTATAATAATGCAGCTATTTTCTCCCAACTTGTGTGTTGGTGGCGACCATCTCCTGCTAAAATATGGGTGGAATTGGAAACTGCAGCCCTTAAGAATGTTAACCTAAAACATCTACTAATAGCGATAAAATCAGGACTGCCTGTACCAGATACCCCCTTTCCATCTATCCAATCCTTATTACAGGCTTGGAGTAGCGTCAATGTGAGTTCCCCAAAGCTCAACACCAATATACAAATTACTCCAGACCTTAAAATCTTGGAATCGTTTATTCCTCATTTACAACTGTCCAAATAGATTGCAGAGGCGTGTTAAAAACATAAAATATTTATACTTTTTTCAACATATGAAAACATTTCAATGTTTATAAAAGATTTATGAAATTCCAGTAACAGAATTTTTTACTTACCTCATTACGACATTGTTTACCTACTTACCCAATGTTTTCTAGACTTTCTATTGAAAGTTTGATATTTTCTTTTTTCAATAATCCAATTTTTGGAAAGAAGGGAATTACAGTGTACTACCTTAATCAAAAACGTATTTTTTACAAGACTCAACATATGGTGAAGTGGGAACAGGGATTGGATATTAGAATTCCTCCATCAAAGTGGTCACTGGCCTTGGAGGTAACATATAAAAATACCAAATGTGTAGACCATGTAGGCCTTTATCAAAAAGTTATCAACCGGTGGTATATCACACCAATGAAATTGGAGGACTTGTGGAAATATAGGTACTTTCCACCATTTGTTGTAGTACTGTAAATCTTTTCGCTCCTTTTGGGATAGAATTTTTATGTTGATGTCGGACATTACGGGGGCGTTTATTACACCTTCACCAGAATTGGCACTTTTACACATTGATGTGGAGGATTTCCCTCCGGAGATAAGAACTGTGCTAGTACATGTTCTTCTGAGTAGGGATGAGCGAGAAGGCTTCTGACAGTCTCGCGAAAATTTCCTTGATCTTCCGATGGGTCCGCGTAATTTTGGCGAACCGATTTCGCAAATTTTAATTAAGTCAATAGGCCGACTTTAAACATTAATATCAAAGCCCCTATACATGTTAGAACCACCAAATGTGCTAGGTATGTGTAGGAGAACTGTGGCAACAAGGGACAAATACAAAAGACCCAAAAGACCTTGTGGTTTTCCAGAAAAAGGCAGGCAAAATGACAGCAGGCAAATTGGCAATTTTTTGCGTGATGGACAGCATCCAAAAGGCAGCATAAACATTAGGACTATGACAAAGGTTGAACTCAACCCACTAGCAACAGTTTCTGCCATCAAAACAGCAGAAAAATGTACTGCTATTTAATGTATGCACCGCTATTTATTGTAACCAGCGCTGTATAATATGTTGACGCTATATAAACTCTATTTTTTAATAATAATAACAATTGCTAGCTGGCATCATGACCTGGATGACGTGTTAGGAATGCCACCCATAGAGTTGTGGTTTTCCAGAAAATGGCAGGCAAAGTGACAGCAGGTAAATAGGAGTTTTGCATGATGAACAGCGTCCAGATTTGCTAGCTGGCATCATGACCTGGATGATTGTTTATGTGTTAGGAAAGTTGTGGACAAGTAGCAGTTTGTGGCCTCTGGTCAGCTAACGCAAGGGAGACCGCATTAGTAAGTGTCATGGAGAGCTGGGTGTAGTGCATCATCAATGCCACTCAGAAGTGTGTAATACAAATTTAGTGAATGGAGTACTGACAGGCAGCAGCAGCAGGAGGAGGAGGTGGGTCCTGAGACAGAGCGTGGACCGCATTGGTAACTGGAATCTAGAGCTGGTGTAATGCGCCTGGGCACACAAACCACTACCGACTCCAGATATCCTTGAATAAGGTTTATTCAGAATGGTACAGCACAGCAAGGGTTAAGTCCAATCAAGCAAGGTACAGAAGGATAAGGCAAAAGCAGGTCAGTAACAATCCGAGGTCAGGGCAGGCAGCAGGCAGAATGGTCAATAACAATCCGAGGTCAGGGCTGGCAGAGTTCAATCAGAGTTAGGTTCAGACCGGGTCACTGAGGAGATGACAAGCAGAAGTTTTAAACACACAAAGACACACCCAAGCACACTGTGGTAACAGAGGCTATAGCGGGCGATGGGGTGATGGACAGGCTCTCCTTAAATAGCCAGGATGACCAATCACCTTGCGCCACCTGGCACTGTCTGATGGGAGACTGAGTAAATCCCCTGCAGCTGATTGGCCGCAGGGAATTCAAACTAACTATGTCCCGCCCTGGGGCGAAGCAGCCGAGTGCCACGCCCTCGGGGGGTACAAGAGGGACGCATGGTAACACGCGCACCTCTTCCCACAGTACCCCTAGGACGTGCACTACTTTGCACTTGCACAGTGCTGGGAGCAGGAACCACATTCAAAGGGATGCAAGGGCTGCTGCCTGGCTGATCAGTAATTAGTCCAGGGCGGATCCCTCCGCCTGCAGAGACAGACAAGCTGTGAGCAGAGGAGCAGCCTTGGTTATGCTGCTTGCTACTGAGGGGTCTCCCTCTGTGGCTGGGAACCCCAGGGACACCGCAGGCTCGCAGGGCGGGTAAGTTCCTTACAGCTGGGTGTAGTGCATCATCAATGCCACCCTGAGGTGTACAATTTTAGTGAATGGAGCACTGACAGGCGGCGGCAGCAGCAGCAGCAGTGACAGGAGTTAGAGGAGGCAATGGGCCCTGAGAAGGTGCGTGTACCGCATTGGTAACTGGTATCTAGAGCTGGGTGTAGTGCATCGTCAAAGCCACCCAGAAGTGTACAAATTTAGTGAATGGCGTATTGACAGGCAGCAACAGCAGGAGGAGGAGGAGGCGGTGGACCCTGAGAAGGAGCGTGGACCGCATTGGTAACTGGCATCTAGAGCTGGCTGTAGTGCATCATCAATGCCACCCTGAAGTGTACAATTTTAGAGAATGGAATAGTGATAGGCGGCGGCAGCAGCAGAAGGCAGTGGGCCCTGAGACGGAGTGGGGACCGCATTGGTAACTGGCATCTAGAGCTGCGTGTAGTGCATTGAAAATGCCTCCCACCCAGAAGTGTGTAATACAATTTTAGTGAATGGTGTACTGACAGGCGGCAGCAGCAGGAGGTGGCTCTGGGCCCTGAGACAGAGCGGGGACCGCATTGGTAACTGGCATCTAGAGCTGGGTGTAGTGCATTGACTATGCCACCCACCCAGAAGTGTGTAATACAATTTTAGTCAATGAAGTACTGACAGGCGGCAGCAGCAGCAGGAGGAGGATGCGGTAGGTCCTGAGACGGAGCGTGGACCACATTGGTAACTGGCATCTAGAGCTTGGTGTAGTGCATCATCAATGCAACCCTGAAGTGTATAATTTTAAGGAATGGAGTACTGATAGGTGGCAGCAGCAAGAGGAGGCAGTGGGCTCTGAAAAGGAGCGGGGACTGGATTGGGGACTGCATTGGTAACTGGCATCTAGAGCTGGGTGTAGTGCTTTGACAATGCCACCCACCCAGAAGTGTGTAATACAATTTTAGTGAATGAAGTACTGACAGGCACCACCAGCAGCAGCAGGAGGAGGAGGCAGTGGGCCCTCAGACGGAGCAGGGACCGCATTGGTAACTGGCATTTAGAGCTGGGTGTAGTGAAGTGACAATGTCACCCACCCACAAGTGTGTAATATAACTTTAGTGAATGGAGTACTGACAGGCGGCAGCAGCAGCAGGAAGACAGTGGGCCCTGAGATGGAGCGGGGACCGCATTGGTAACTGGCATCTAGAGCTGGTTGTAGTCCATCGTCAATGCCACCCAGAAGTGTGTAATACAAATATCTGAAATTTGTGAAGGGGCAGACCAAGACGTTTTGTGCGCCAGCGCTGTTGCTGTGGTCTGTGGTGCCGGAAGTGGTAGGAAGGTAGACGGTATTGCTAGTTTGTATCATGAAGTGAATGCCAACCCTCAATCTTACAATACTTAGCTGAAAAATTAGGCAAGGGCAATGGTACCTATCAGTGTGGCAGTACTGGGGGGTTTTATCCGCAGTTTGTCGGCCTCTCAGACGCAGCAGAAATGTAATGTATAGTGCTAGATGGCACAATGGTAAGCATGACATTGGCGATGAATGCCACCCCTGGACGTTGGAGACAACTAGGGACTTAGCTGACAGGGTATTGATGATAGGCAGCCACAGACTCAGCACAGGAGCAGTGTTGGTTCACAGAGGCATCTTGGTTGGCCAGTGAGTACTTGTGGCAATCAGTGACATCTGCAGTGGGGATATTATAGTTGTTAGTAATCCACCTTTCGTTCATTTTCAAAAAGGTGAGGTGATTGACATTTTCCGGCCACAGTTGTGTTCGGTTGTCCGTGACCACTCTGCCAGTGCCACTGAAGGTTCTTTCGGACAGAACACTGGATGTCGGGCACGGAAGAAGCTTGATGGCATACTATGCCAACTGCGGGCAGATTTCAAGCCTGTCGATCCAAAAATTAATGGCGTCACTACTGTCAGGACAGGCATCCTCCTCATAACTGCTGTCGTCAACACCACCACCACCAGCCAGAAAAAAGCCAACCTAACCATGCACCATGCGCTTCATCCGTTCCCGATGGGTATGACCCCGCACTTCACTTGTTTAGGGTGGCCGCATCAGGTTTCGCCAGGCATCCAGAAAATCTCCCCTGCCTTGGCCTAGACTTTTAGATGTGTGCCGGCCTGCTGCCACTACTGCTGCTGCCACCGCTACAGGTGGAAACGGTGGAGGCAGTGTTCGCCTGAGCTCCCTGTGTGGAATGTGGTGCGCAGAACTCCTCACACAGCCGGTCCCATAGTATTCTGCTCAGGCGAGTCATCTTTTCTTTCTCTGCGCCAGGTTGGGTAGAAACTGGGACATTTTATCTTTGTAGCGGTGGTCCAGAAGGGTGGCCAGCCAGTAATCATCCCAGTTTTTGATTCTGCAAATGCGGGGGTGCCTCCGTAGGCATTGCAACATGTGGACACACATATGAAAGAGGGGTTCCCTGGGCTCATTTTCCTCCTGTCCCAAAACATCTTCCTCCTTATCACCTACCTCCTCCTCTTCAAGCTGCAGCAGTTCCTTTTGTTCCATCGCCCGCACAATGCCTGGGGTGTGACAGCACAAATGTGGGTTGGACGGGTCCTGTCCAGCAGCCTCAACATGGTCTCCCTCATCATCATCATCATCTTCCTCCTCTTGAAAGTCCCTATGCTGGCCAGTGTCCCCTCTTCCTCCTCCTGATGCTGGCTGTGCGCTATAGAGTGTAATGTCACCCTCATCCCCCCCCATTGCTACTTTCAATAAGGCCACACCGGGTATTATCAAGCAGAAAGATGATGGGTAGGACACCTTTCTAACCTGACCGATTCCAACTCACGTTTGTGGCCTGCTCAAAGGGGGCCAGTACCTTGCACAGCGTCTCCATCTGCAGCCACTGGTCAAATAGCTCAGTTGTGTGGCTGTACCAAGGGCCCCACTGCCTCCATGCACCACGCTGACCAAGTTGATGGCTAGCTTTTGCTCACACACTCTGGAGCATGTGCAGGGTGGAGTTCCATCTAGTCACAGTGTCACAAATGAGTATATGCGGTGGCAGCCTCTGTTGGTGCTGGATCTTGCTGCGGCAGCAGTAGAGGATCGGCGTACATGGCCGCAGATGGAGTGAGCCTGTCTCAGTAAGTCCTGTAGTCCTGGATATGTGCGGAGGAACTTCTGCACCACCAGGTTCAGTATGTGCGCAAAGCAGGGCACATGTGTTATGCAGCCCATGCACAGTGTGGCCACAAGGTTGGCCCCGTTGTCACACACTACGTTGCCTGTTGTGACCCGGGCGGGCGTCAGCCAAGCCTCAACCTCTCTATGCAAAGCAGACAAGAGTTAACTAGCGGTGTGACTTTTCTCCCGCAAGGACACCAGTTTCAGCACGTGCCTCCTATCAGCTGTGACCGCAAGCTCCCACGCTCCTCAGGCTGTACTTATCAATGATAAGTACAGCCCCGTGACTGTGGGAAATGAACTCAGATGTACTCTCAATGGAGAAACTCCATTGAGAGTTCATCTGGAGTTCGCTCTTTTTTTTGTAAACATATTTTTAAAGACGAAAGTCGAATTCCCTGTTTTTCGGGTCGGGCCCGCCCGAATTCGAACTGCCATTCTCGGGTCGAATATAGGGGAATTTCGAGAACCAACACTAGTGACTAACCCCTCCCTACTTCCCTGTCTATATGCCTGTGCTCAGATCTCTCCTGATTGGGCTGCTGGGCCTTGCTGTGCATCCTGGGAGCAAAAAATTTGCTACGAGCCGCGATTCTCGCCGTAAATACTGGGCATTACTGCCCCCTGCTTTTTCCCTCATTAGTTCGGTGAATCATGAGGCTATTCTTGCTTAAATGTTTGGAAAGCGAAAGGCCCAATTCGACACAAGATCGAACTCACAAATCTAGCTTGCTCATCCCTACTTCTGAGTGCTAAACTTTCACTCATGAGAAAATGGAAAAGCTCAACGATACAAAATATTACAGGAGTTATATAAGATTTAAATATACAATGTTTAATAGAAAAAACATTTGCACTTGTCCATAATCATTATGCTACCTTTGTTAAATCATGGGATGTGTGGCTTAAACATCCAAAATGTATGTTAATGTATGTTAGAGTATGTTAATACACCATAGTAATCTCCATTATCAGCAGAAATATTTGTGGAATTAGTTTAATGAATGTTAAGGAGCGGAATGCTTTCTTTTTTTTCTTTATGTGTTTTTCTTTCTTTTTTTCTCTCACCTCTTACTGGATTGCTCTTTGGCTAATTTTGTATGTTAGTTGTTTTTTGTATATGTTGATTGTTTACTTTGTTTATGTAAATGAATGCTGTTAACAAATGTTTGATGTATTTTATGTTTTGCCTATCGATCCTTTAACCACCTGGGCGTTTCACTGATGTCTAGATTTCTGTACCAAAAGCGGTACAGTTTTTCATGAAATTTTTTTTTAAATTGTAGACCTGTAACTTACAGAAATATGTCCGAGCAAGGGTCTAGTAGATATCATGAATATAAAAAAAGTTTGAAACAATTCAAAAAAAAAAAATTACTTTTAATAAAATTAAATAAAAACACAAAAATCAGCTTAAACAAGAATACATAAATAAATAAAAAAATACTGAAAATGTAATAATTCAGTATACTGTATACTGTCGTCCAACGTCACATACCTATAGACAAAACCACATAACTTTTGTATTATTTTGTATTATTATTTTGTATTGGATTGGATACAGGATTTTGTATTGAATCCAATACAAAATATTTGAATTTCCCTCTACAACCCCCGTCGACGGGCGCATGCACTGACATCGGTAATCGCCGAGGGACGCGAACGCCGGGTGTTCTAATTCTTTCCGAACTTCTGTACTTCCATGCAAAAAGTGTTAAATTTTTTGCATGGAAATTTATTTTAGATTGTAGGCTATAATTTACCGAATTACTGCATAACTCACCGAAATATGTCCAAAATTTTATAAATGTATTAAAAAATTTTTTTATAAAACAAAAAAAAAAAATAATGTATAATGTAATGTAACTGTATAGTAGCTTATATAATATATAGATAATACAATTATATATATAATATATATAAAGATTTCTTTGTATTGGACTCAATACAGCTTTTTTGTATTGAGTTCAATGCAAAGTGATTTGAATTTCCCGCCCCGCCTCCCGCCCGCACCAACGCATGCAGCGACGTCACCAGGAAACCCCGGAGATCGTCACTGCACACGCCGGGGGAAGACAAAAGAGAGAAGATGTCTCCGGAGGACCTGCGGGGACAAGGTATTTTTTTTCAGTTGTAATCCGATTGTCATACAATGTTGTATGACAAACGGATTGCACTGTAACGCATGTTTATACTTTTAGCTACCCCAACCTTGGTTCGGGGTAAATGATTGTAGGAAGTTTACCTACCCCGAATCGGGCTAACCGCGCGGGTGGTTAATTAAGAAATACTGAAATCTCAAGTGAGTAATTAAAATAAGGTAACTTTAACTACTGTTTATATTCCACAAGTGGGACAGAGTAGTTTTTTGGAAAAAATAGAGGATTTAAGAGAAGGGCCTTTGATATTAGGTGTGGATTTTATTTTATCCCTAATGGATTCATCACAGGATTCTGGAACTGCATCATCATCATACGCTTGAGTTGAGACATTGCCCCTGATTCATCAAGCAAAATCGGATTATCGGTCGCGCATTCGTATTAGCGATCCGGAATCGTGCGCGATCGCGCTATTCAACAACTGAAAAAGCTCGCGCACGGCGTCGCGCTTCCAGCGATCGCGGATTTCAATGATGAATCAGGGGCATTGCCTTACTTATTTTCAGCTAGTGGATATCTGATGAGTGCTCATTCCAACATTTTACATTTTTTCTAGTGCAAATCAAGTTTATACATGTATTAATCATTTTTGGGTTAAGCAGGTGGATATAATAAAAGTTAAGAAAGGCACAATTGGAAACCATAATATTTCAGATCATGCACCAGTAATATTAGTATTTACGTTAGTATACAGTTGGGTCCATAAATATTTGGACAGACAACTTTTTTCTTAATTTTAGTTCTTTTTTAGTTTAGTACATTACCACAATAAATTTTAGGCGAAAACTCACGTCCAGGTGAACTGCAGACTTTTAGCTTTAATTCAGGGGGTTAAACAAAAAGATTGCATAAAACTGTGAGGAACTAAAGCCTTTTTTTACACAATCACTTAATTTCAGGGGCTCAAAAGTAATTGCACAATTGGCTCAAGGCTATTTCATGGGCTGGTGTGAGCAATTCCTTCAGGCAACATGTGGTCAAAGGGGCTCTCCATGCAGGTGAAACAAGCTATCCTTAAGCTGCAAAAACAGAAAAAACCCATCCGAGAAATTGCTACAATATTAGGAGTGGCAAAATCTACAGTTTGGTACATCAGGAGAAAAAAACAAAGCACTGGTGAACTCAGCAATGCCAAATAACCTGGACGTCCACGGAGATCAATGGTGGATGATCGCAGAATCATTTCCATGGTGAAGACAAACCCCTTCACAACAGCCAACCAAATGAACAGCAGTCTCCAGGAAGTAGGTGTATTGATATCCTATAGTATAGTATATTCTACCATAAAGAGAAGACTGCATGAAAGTAAATACAGAGGGTGCACTGCAAGGTGCAAGCTACTTATAAGCCTCAAGAATAGAAAGGCTAGATTGGACATATGAAACCAAGATCAACTTTTACCAGAATGATGGCAAGAAAAAAGTTTGGAGAAAGCGTGGAACAGCTCATGATCCAAAGCATACCACATCATCTGTAAAACATGGCGGTGGCAGTGTGATGGCTTGGGCATGCATGGCCGCCAGTGGCACTGGGACACTAGTGTTTATCGATGATATGACACAGGACATTTCATAATACAGATGGACAATGACCCAAAACATACAACCAAAGCAACCCAGGAGTTTATTTTAGCAAAGAAGTGGAACATTTTTGAATGGCCATGTCAGTCATCTGATCTGAACCCAATTAAGCATGCATTTAACTTGTTGAAAACTAAACTTCGGACAGAAAGGCCCACAAACAAACAGCACCTGAAAGCCGCTGCAGTAAAGGCCTGGCAGAGCATTAAATCAATTCTAATCAATTATCCCATTTCTTACAGAAATATAAGTTGGATATTGATTATATTAGACCTCTTACCAGATTTGAGATTCTTTGTATAAACGCAGGTGGGTTAGAGCAGGGTCTTTCTAAGATATATGAATTTTTGGTGGATCCCAATGAGAATTATTGTCCCACCAAAATTTAAAAGTGGGAAAATGAGATGAAAAGGGAATTTGATATGCAGCAGTGTAGATGTGTGCTTCTTTTCTCATATAGTGCGATAATGAATAGTAAAACCCAAGAAATTGGGTATAGGATCTTATCAAGATGTTATACAGCACCTGAGAGCTTTCATAAAATAAGTCAGGTCAATACAGAGATCTGTTGGAGGTGCAGAGAGGAAAGAGGCACAATGTTATATATTTTTTGGTCTTGTTTAAAACAGGCCTTTTTTGGGGAAAAGTACGGAGAATAATTCCAATGATTTGTAGACTTTCAAATCCCAGATGACCCTGCATTCTTTCTGCTTCATTGCAATGGGATTTCAGTGGGGAAATGTAAGGTTTCAGTGGTGGGACATTTAGTTAACGCTGTTCGCTCTTGTATACCATTAAAATAATGGAAATCAGAAGTACCCACAAAAAGCCTATAGTTTAGAAAGATTAATGAATCTATGTGTATGAAGAATTTGACTGCCACTATATATGGCACGGAAGATAAATTTTCACTTAAATGGCTTGATTGGAAGCAGTATCGAAATACTCAACAACTGATTAGCCAATTGTGTATGTGAGGAAGTATTTTAGGCATAAAAAAAGGTTATTAGGAGTGTTTACTATTTGTGTATTTAGATCCGAAGATCTACATTTTGAATCTTTCCCAGTGTTGGGTCAAAACTGACCCTAGACTATAATAAAGACATATGGTAGGGACACATTAGTGTGAGCGCTTTTGAAGGACAGCTAGTGACAGGACTATGGACTTTGTACAGCGGCACTATATAAATACTGTGTAATAATAATATTATTTGAATTTGTTTGGTGTTTTGTGAGTCCTTTCTGGGACAAAGTAGTATATGAAATAGTGTTTTTATGAGATTGTAATGTCTCCAGATTTGTTTTCAATTTTTCTTTGTCTATTTGTTAATTAATAAGAAACTTTTTGGGGGATGAAGAATTTAAAAAAAAAGTTTGTCACTAAGAATTTTGGCAGTTCTAAAGGAAAAAGGGGGATTCAACCTGATACTAGCAAGGTGTACCATTGACTGTACCTTTTTTCTTGTTTAGGAAACATTTTTTAAACCTTTAATGGGCTACACCTAAATTCAACTTGCAGCATGATTATCAGGATAATCACATGTCATTTTTCATTTACAAAATTCCTCTTAAAAAATATACAAACTTCACGCATCACCATTTACTTTGCGGAATTGGATCTGCTTAGCCATGACACACAAACGACAATATTATCTTAACTGTTACTTAGATAAATACTTTATTCTGTATCTAATCTACATGAGACTACATAAGACTTTTTCATGAGCGCCACAATTGGATAATTTAAAAAATGAACCAATCAACTGTTAAAAAATTAACAATCTTATTTTTATTTTACAGTATATACAGTTAATTTATTTAAAAAAAAATACCACACAGAATATGCACCACATCTCACCTACGGTTTCCTTCTCTTTTTAGTGTTTTTAACGCATAAAGATGTTTGCCTAAAGAAAATGCTTATTATAGTAGGTAAGTGTGCTATCACATTAAAAAAATGAACAGTCCAACTGACCCTGTACATAACGTGGAAAGCACTATGTTTTCTATCAGTAAAGTACATGATCATGTGATATCAAACCGTCCAACTAAACTGTTCTTTATAATTTTTTACAAATATATGTGAGGCTTTGTTAAAGTATGCTTTAAGTGGACTAGTTGCGGCTTAAAGAGCAAAAAGAGTTATCGAGAACTCTCATGGATTATAACAGAGCCATCACCCAATGTTCAGTTTAATAATGAATAAACCAGGAAGGGAATTGAAGCCATACTGTTCAATGCATTGTGGTTAAGTACATATTTTTATTTGCTATGATCAGGCCTATATATTTATTTATTTTTTTCTAAAAACTGGATAAATCTAAAAATAGAATATTAATAAGCAGTATTTTACTTATGAGGCCTTATGTGCCTTTTTAGACCTTTTTTGTCTTATGTTTTTTTAAAACTTAATAATTCAAGGTCAAATTGACTCAATGGGGCCTGATTTATTAAAGCTCTCTGAGGCTGGAGAAGATACATTTTTTTATCAGTTAACATGAGTGATCCAGGAAACCAGGAATGGATTTCTTAAAAGTAATATGCTATTTGTTAGCAAATGTTTTCAATCCTGGACCAGATCCATTCTAGGTTTGCTGGATCACTGATGAAAGTGTGTCTTCTTCAGCCTTGGAGAGCTTTAATAAATCGGACCCAATATTGTGATGGACTTATTGCGGTGACTCATACCTTATGACAGCAAAGTCCCAAGTTTCAGGGACAGAATAGAATGTATGTATGAAAAAACATGATTTCTGCTGTGCTGTTTACCTAGGGTATGATGCTAAGAAAATAATTTGTATAATATATATATTATAATAATAGTTTGTATTAAATATTTGTAACAAGGAAAAAAAACATTTATATATAAAACAAAGGTTCAAAAACCTATACAAAAAACAAAACAAAAAAATGTAATCTAGTGGAATTATAGTTTCTACAGTTAATTAGAAGGCAACTGCATAATTTAATAATGTGCATTACCATGAAGATAAAATAAAGGCCTATAACATTCGTAATTTGATCCTTTCCTATTCTTTTTCTATTGTGACAGCTTTGCATTTTTTTGATGATTGGCCACTAGGTGGCAGAACGTCAATATTTTAATGGAAGAAAAATACTACCGTAAAATTCATCACCAGGGAATTTTCAGAGAAATTGACTTGAGAAATAATTTATAAATAGAGCCCCTAGGGTCTATAAGATTAGAAATGGCATACAAAATAAAACAAATTAGGAGAAAAGAAATATGTTTAGCCAATTTGATGAGTAATCTCCTTTAAGCATGAGGTAGTGACTAATTTTTTTGGCCACAAAATGTTCACAAGCATATTAAAGAACATACATATGTAAGGCAAAAACAAAACAATAAAAAAGTAGCATTAAAACAAGCAATTTTTAAAAACTGGAATGATATAGCTGTTAAGTGTCTGTGTTTGATTTTTTTTAATGAAATGCATACATAGTTTGACATTGACATGCTGTGAATATAGACATATAGTTGACTTAATATTTAACCCATCAGTTGCTTAGAAATGCACAGAGCATTTATTTGTACCTTTCTGCCTAAATACCCACTCTTGCACTATGCTTCACCTCTCTCCTTGCTGATCTCACCGACTAGGAATTCTTGCAAATAATGTCTTTAATAACAAAACATATCTGAGAAGCCAGAAAGCAATTTTACATTTTTGACTTGTTTTTTTTTTTATTCTGGGTACCCAGTAAAGACAAAATTAGCTTAGTTTAGTCCTCAAAATGATTGCCTTTCATGTGCCGAACAGACTTTTTTTAAGTTCTGAAAAAGTCTGATGCTAAATATATATTTGTTTATCATATTTACCTGAATGTTTAAATATTTACTACTGTAAATATGAATTGAGGGGAGGGAAAATATTTTTAAGACATATTTACAGACTACTTCTGTCTACATCTCTTTTGATTTACAAAATAGTATAATATATATATATATATATATATATATATATATGTATATACATACACACACACATACATATATAAGAAGTTGCAGTACTTGCCAACTGTTGGTATACTAGGCACCTGAATCTGCAGAATAATGTTTCTAGGCATAGGTGTCCAAGTGTGCTGAAGAAACACTAATAAACATTGTACATTTAACAGTTTATAGACTGCACCAGTGAGGCCAGGCTAAAAAATTGGTGATGCCCTAATGACTAGTAACCACCATGACAGCTTAAACTTGCCAAAAGTTGTTTAACATGTATGATTTTTTTTTATTTTGTCTCTCAGCAAAATCCTATGTAAAAATATGAAAAATATGAAGATAGGCAACCTAGGCATTAAAATAATTTTCTGATGTAGCCAACTTTGTTCTTGGCATCTACACATCAGTGCCCAAAAGTAATAAATGTACTGAATAATAATGTACAACCATCAGCTAGCAATTCAAGAACCAATTATCTTTTGCAATATTAAAGGGCCAGTATTATGTTAATAATACTAAAAACGATCAAATAAAACTTTCCTATATGAACACGTGTCATAATTTAGGGTGTACTATTTTTATGTTAACAGTCACTTCAGAATAACAAAGCCTGCTTAGTCCCTTTCCTTAAAAGACAATACGTCTGAACCCTTTAAATGTCTAAACATGTTATCAAATGTTTTATATAACCATTATTTAAATTTAATTAACAGAATCCTCTGAAAGTATTAAATTCAATATTGTTACCTTTTAGGCTCTGTTGTTGTATTCCTGCAGTTACAGTAAATGTTTGCTTAAGTGTGAATTAAGATAACTGCAAGATACATCTTGTTTTGAGCACCCTCCAAGATAACTGGCTTTTCTGTGCAAATAACAGGCACTGTTCATCTCAATAGATGACTGAAGCTCCTATTTTGACTAAAAAAGGTCCTGTGCATATCTATGCTTTAACGAAATAATTTTAAATGATCATATTCAGGTAAACAAGACATGTATGTTAACACTTATACCGTGCATGTGGATTTCTTTGCTCATCTTTCTTAAAACAACAGAGCCAAGCAAACAAAAATATTAATGGCATAAAGCCTACATGTTTCACAGCAGTTGCCATGTAACCCTCTGGTGCAATGTGACATATGACAATAGTTTGTGCAAATTTAAACACCAGTGTACTTGTACTTGCATTAAAGTTAAGGTTATCATAAAAAATTCTCACATCTCCTCTGTAGATTATAATATATTTTTTAAAACTTACAAGAATGTATACTAGCAATACTAAATTACACAGAATAAAAAAAAAGAATAGAGGTTAATACATATTGTGTTTTTTTTTCAGAAGTCCACTCTGATAGCTAGACAAGATGCCAGAAAAAAGATGGGTCTTACCACATCAGCTTGGCTCCCCCAGCTATTGAACTGGACTTACTTTACATCTGTACAGCTAAGACACTTGTACGTCAAAAAGGTTTAACTATCTACAGTAAGATTTCAGGTAGGATGTCAGCAACAGGAAGCTACAGCAGGTTAAGATTTAATACTACCTCTCTACAAAGATTATTACATTGTAAATGCAGCACATGGGTGGGTGAAGTTTAAGAAGAAATATGTCTATAGCACAATGTAGACAATATATTCTTCGTCAATAACTCAAACCACAATAAATTATGAGTATAGAGATAGTGTCTATAAAAACCACAAGTCTTGTTCTGACTAGAGGCTCCTCGATGACAATTTTTAAACCAGTAAATTAACGTTTTCTATAATTACACTGCATCTGCAACTACAACAGTGAAGTTGGCCAAGTGGTGCAGACAAGATCATAACAGAATGTATTGATTTTTATTTAGGAGAATCTTTCAAGGTTGTCCCTCAGTTATCCAATAGCCATTCCTCATTGCCTTAGGAGATTATGTTCATTATAATATTAGAGTCCTGCGCAGTGTGGTTTTCAGTAGCTGTTCTCGTGTCCTGCAAGTATATACAGGTTGCTATTGGCAGTGGGGTTGTCTGTTGGTCTGCTTTCCAAGACAACGACCCTGTATTACAGAATAAAAATATTAATAAAATAAACATGTACAAATAAATACCTTAAAACAGAATTGCAGGAAAGATGAATACATAGTTGAAATAAATATATGAAAAAAAACTTTTTGGACAATAAATTAGCAAAAGCACACACAAGTAATTGTTCTGCTTTTTCTGCTTCATAATAAAGTCAGTAAGCTCACTGTAAGCACATTATTTGGCCTCCTTATCTCTGACCCTCTCTCTCCAAAAACAAGTACTCTTGTGCAGAGAATTACAGGAAGTTTCTAACATTTAGGTACTTCATTAGATGCATTGGATTTGTGATTTAGTTCAGCCTATTTTACATGTCTCTTCTACACTACACAGTTAGGCTTTACTACTTTCTGAAACACCTCTCATCTTTTTGAACAAAAGTAATAATGCGGATTGATTATTCAGGTGCCATAAAAAGCTGAACTGTTTAACTAATGAATTGATATAGTTTTATGTCATCTACATGAATGTTTAGTGCAACAGAGGGGTTTAAAGTACAAGAATGACAAATATTCTGGAAAAAAATGGAGTAAATATATTTAAACAGTGTGTTTAGTATTTTGGCTTATCCACAATAAATAAATACAGAAATGCATTAGGCCTGCAGTAAAATAAGACGTTTTGTGGCATTTGTAGAAAACGTCCGTAAAAAATAGATAAGATTAGAACAAATAAGTCCATTCATTGTACAAGTGGCAGGAGGCAGCACGGCTATATTGTAGCTTCTGCGGTCTGCTGCCACTTCTACCAGCCTCTACAGACTTCAACGGATAGAGATTACAACTGCTTAACAACCTCTGGACACAAGTCCACAATGTCCAGACATTTTAGGCATTTGTTAGAGCAGTTTCCAGAAGTTTTTGAAGCCTGCAAAGTGCCCCCTAGTGCTCAGGACAGAAAAATAGTCCTAGGTGACAATAGCTGCACCCCTGGACACAGCAGTGCTGATTATCCTAATCCTTTCCATCCTGAGGTGAGACAAATATGACACCTCATATACAAAGGTCAAAGCATGGATGGATATAATGCAATATTTTCTTCCCAACAGAGGAGGAAGGGAAAGGGGGAGTGGGCCATCATGTTTATGGGAGTTTAGTCCTTTGGTGTGGTAGCAAGGAGTATTTGGGTAATGATGTAAAAATAAAAGAAGTAAATGATAAGTAAAAAAGGGCAGCCAGATGCTTTTGTAGCCCTGATGTGGTTAAAAAGGTAGCCAGGTGCATTGGTGGCTGATGGATAACAATGGGCAGACAGGTGCATTGGTAGGCCAAATAAAAAGCTGCCAGGTGCCTTCGTAGCGCATATGAGGAACAAAGAGCAGCCAGGTGCATTGGTAACCCATACGTGGTTAGAAAGGCAGTCAGGTGGGTGTTTTGGTAGCCAACATATGGTTAGAGAGACAGCTAGGTGCATTTGCAGGCCAGGGTGGTGTATTGGGGTCTGGGGGCTTATTTGATATTTGAAAGCCCCCTTTATTAAGTGGATCACCAGATGTCTGCCCACCAACACCCTGGGAATAAGTACAGGAAGAAAAAAAGCATCATCATAATATCATCATTACTCCCTTTACTGTCACCAGCTCAACTTCCTGTGTTAATAACAAAAAAATGCCTGTTTAATCTTTCGCAAAATGCAAACATTTGTAAAAAGCGTTTTAGTCGGAAATCCTTCCGAGATGCCTGGCTCTGCAGGCATCTGTAGGAAATTAGCAGTAACCAATGCAGGTCTGAATATAGCATTAGCCTGTAACTAATAGTTCTATCAAGTTTGCCTATAAAACAGATTTCGTCAATTTTGGGGAAAACACCAAAACAAAACCCTTATATGAAGTTCCCTGCTATATTAGAGCTGGTATAATCACCACTCTGGTGACGCACGTCTCCCTACTTCTCTCCATCCCTGTTCCAGTACTGAAGCCTCTGTAACAAAGGGGGGTACCCTTTGGTTGCATGTGATAATTTCTTTCGCTTATCTAAATATAACTAAAGTACTCACTCAATCCCCCAATCTCTAAGTGTCTTTAATTTGCTCTCCAACTACAGAGATGGTAAACACAAATCAAGAAGGCTGCAAGGTAACCTGTTGGAAATTTTGAGTTATCTTCTCTAAATTGTAAGGTGTTAATTGTGCAGGCTGAAGTAACAAGTGTAAATATAGGGTTAGTAAAAGTAAATCTTACAATTAAAAGTGTATCAATAAATAAAAAGTGCAATGGGTCTGCCACTTTTGTATAATAAACTAAAACTAATGCCTAAGGCCTAGGTGTATAAAGCTACTCTAGTGACAGAAAAAAAAATGTTACCAAATACTAAAGCACCTTTGTTACCTGTCTGATCCAAGCAGACGGAATATCCGAGAGTTATCAGAAATTTCCTGTGTTATCTGTAAGAGAAATAAAAAAAATCACACAAAGAGACATATGAGATGATCCCATAAAATAGAGCCCTAGTATAAGCTACAGTACCAATAGCAATAAGCCAGATTTCATATTGTGCTGATTTGATCTAAGTAAAAAAAGAAGTTAATTTTGCTATGGCTTGTTGCATTTTCCATGCAGAGGGGCACTAAATAGGTAGTCTGCAATAACAATTAAAGCCCATGTGAAAGGATAATGGAAAAAAGGGAATGAAAATCTTTTTCACATTTTCATCTGTAAAATATGTTGCTTATGATTTTCTCCATTATATTTGATTACCTTTGTTCTTCCTATTATTTTGTGTTTAGTAGCTGGTGGAAACCAGGATGCATTTAGGAACAAAATGAGTGCTGGGTGAAAAATAGGCCATGCCCACACAACTTTACGGCAGGAGTTACAGTTTAGTACTTTTTGTTAGGATACTGCAACTGAAAACACACCTCAACAAAAAAAAATGTTTTTCACTTGCCAAGGATTTTTCAATATATTTAGTGTATTTCAGCTCTGCTGAATCCAGAAATTACATCCGTTTCATTGAATTGGCTCTAGTTCTTGTGATGCACAAATCAGAATGGACGATTTTACCAACAACAAATGTTAACACAGCATATTATTATCAATTTTTTTTTATTATAATAAATGTAGCATTGTTTTCATGAAACTTTCATTTGCCTTCTTTTTATTTATACATTTTCTTTTTTTACAGAAATATGAGTTCTTCAAGAAGAAGTTGTTTAAATGACCCTAATGTATTTTGCTACATTTGTCGGGAATATTCTCAGCAAAAACAAAGAAGAACCATTACATAATTTGTGAAACAAGCATATCTTGCATATTTTGGTAAGAAACTAGGGGACCAAGGTAAGTATTGGGCTCCCCATATGGTATGCAAAACTTGTGTAGAGGGTCTACGTCAGTGGAAAAATGGAAAACTGAAAAGTTTGAAATTGGTATATTTATCACATGGCGAGAGCCCAAAAATCATTATCATTATTATTTTTGTGCTGTGAATGTAAAAGGTTTCAATCCTTACAGGAAAAACAAGTGGGAGTACTCTGATTTGGAATCAGCAAGACGACCTGTACCGCATGGTGCTGATGTTCCATACCAGTTTTCAGTACACTCCCTCATATTCCTGTAAACGACAAGGAAGATATACAGGGTTTGGAGTGTAATCCAGGAGTTAGCAGTGGAAGTGAACATGAAGGAAATGTTTCATCAAACCAGTAGTTCTCCCACAAAGAGCTCAATGATTTAATACATGACCTAAGTCTGTCAAAACAAGTATCTGAACTTTTAGCATCCAGGCTAAAAGAAAAGAACTGTCTGAGGCTGGAAATTAAAATAACGGTTTTTAGGACAAATGAGGTGACACTCATACCATATTTCAGTGAAGATGGAGACTTTATATACTGTTGTAACATCCCTGACTACTTGCCCATATGGGAGTAGCAGAATACTGAGCAGAAGACTGGTGGCTTTTCATAGACAGTTCCACTCGATGTTTGAAATCTGTTTTACTGCATAATGGCAACTGCTATGCATCAATTCCAATTGGTCACTCAACAAAACTTAAAGAAGAATATGAAAATATCCAAATGGTCTTACAAAAGCTTTGCTATCATGAACACCAATGGTCCATATGTGTTGATTTAAAATGGTGAATTTCCTACTTGGACAGCAAAGTGGATACACAAAGTACCCATGTTTCATCTGCTTGTGGGATAGTGGAGCAAAGCAGGATCACTGGAAAAAAGTGACATGGCCTCCAAGGTAAAACATGAAAAAAGGTGCAGAGAACATCATTACCAAAGACAATGGTTGACAAAGAAAAAATCATTCTCCCTCTACTCCACATAAAGTTGGTATTAATGAAGCAATTTGTTAGATCTCCGGAACAAGGACTGTGATTGCTTTAAAAACATTTGTAGATTTTTCCCTGGATTGAGTACTGAATAAAAGGAAGGAATCTTTGATGAACCCTTGATTCGGAAACTGATAAATGATTCAAATTTCACAAGTTACATGACTGATACTGAAGCTTCTACCTAGCACAGCTATGTCATTGTTGTCACGAACTTTTTAGGTAACCATAAGGCACATAATTATGAAGAACTGCTACAAAATTTTCTCTAAAATTTTAAAAATGTGGGTGCTACTATGAGCATAAAGGTACACTATCTCCATAGCCATTTGCAAAGATTTCCAGAAAATTACCTTGGCGATTTCAGTGAGGAACAAAGGGAAAGGTTCCATCAAGATATAAAGGTGATGGAAGAAAGGTATCAGGGCAGATGGAATAGACACGTGATGGCAGACTACTGCTGGAGCCTTCAACATGATTGTCCTGATCATCAGCATAAAAGGAAATCATGCAAACTGAGTTTTTCAATGACTTCTTTGTGATTAGCTCTGTATATATACTGAATATAGAATATATTGACATTAAGTATTTCAAAAATGTATTTTTGAACACGTGGGTATATCTAGTTTAGGTTAGCCTAATTTTCATGGTTTATTAGTTTTCTATGAGGTTAATTTCAAAAACTAGAATCAATCTAGCAAAACCAATAACATATTTAGAATTTGTGCACCAAACATAACCTAAAATTACTTTAATCTGTTTGGCAAGAAAATGTTTATTGACCGGTGTAATCTGATATTTGTTCCCTTCCCCTTAGTCAAATAAATAATACATAAAAAAATGGCAAAACCATGCCTAAAAAAGGATACTGCAACTGGCCCAACAGGAAAATATAAAAGGTCAATCTACCTATAGATCATATTTTTGTTGTGTAAAGCTGTTGGCAGGTTGATGCCATATTAATGAAGCAGAAGTAATAAAATTCCTTTTGTTACAACTGAATAACTTTTAAACATAGCAGGATGTCCAACTAGATCTCACCAATGCAGACTCCAAAAGCCATTTTAAGGAATAATTAATGATTCAGAGATCCATGCTTTGCTGGTAAAAGGATGCTCGTGGTCACACTGTACAAAAACCTGATTATACTAATCTTTATATTCAATGTATCGCAACACTGAAAGACATGTAGCACCTACTTTTTTCGTTCAACTCACCTCATTAGATCGGAAGCTTCTACCTTGCATGCCATGGTTCCAAAACGCTAGCACACTATCTTGCAACCAAACTGGAAAAAAAAATAAACAAAAAAACTTAAGTAAATGTTGTGAATAATGGAATTTTTTTTACTATGTCATCCAAAGAATGTTCTAGAATCATTTTAGTCATCAAAGCAGTGTCAGATATGGTCAGACGTACAGAATATAGAGAACAAAATATGTCGAGGGCTAGTAAGAGCTGCATATTTGTCATATAATCTTTATCCAACCACAGTGTAAAACAATTTTATAATATTAATCAAATGTTATTCATTTTAACTACATATTCTAGCTATCTAGTTCTAAACAAAGGCATATCCAATATTCAGTTCAGGGAATAGACTTTTCTTTCTCTTAACCACTTTAAAGTAAATCACCCTGTCGACCTCTAAGTATATACTCTATTTCAGGGGTGCCCACACTTTTTTGGATTGCAAGCTACTTTTAAAATGAATGAAGTCAAAATGATCTACCAACAATATAAATGCTAAACATATATTTATTTATATAAATACCAAGTATAGTGACTGAAGTTAATGAGACATTGAATGGCAGAACATTGCACTACAATACTATAGTGACAGGAATGCTTACAGTTCACCTGTCATAGGAGAATGACGTTCTGCATGAGAAAAAGAACTGCTAATCTGTACAAAGGTATCTCGGTAATTGAACCCTGACACGAAGCCTGAACTATCCGCTCACCTCAGACTGCCCCTTCAGCCCTCTCTGTCTCCCTCCCCACTCCCCACTGTTACATGAGCCTTGTCACTCACTGAAAGACATCCCCAGCATTCATATTGACGTGCAGCAGGGAGGGGGGTAAGGCAGGGCTTTGCGATCGACCAGTAGATGGTGATCAAAGTTTTGGGCACCCCTGCTCTATTTTAAAAAATACTTTCTACTGTTAGTTTTAAACTTAACTCATGCTGGTTTGCGGTCATGCCCCTATGTTCTTAATTTCAGCTTCATACTGAAAAAAACTGAGCTTTGTCCACAATCTTAAAGTAAAACTATTCTTTATCTCACCTCCAGTGATGCAGCTCCCTCACTGGCAACAACATCCTTCTTTACTCTTTTAGGTTTGGGATCTTCAGCCATCTTGATTGGCTGTGATAATATGAATAAACTGCAGATTTTTTTTTATCTCACTTGTACTCTCACCTAAGTATAATTGTGCTTTATTTGTATATAATTTCGATAAGTAATACATAACTTCTGCGCTAAAAAGCCTGCTTGTATTCAGTTTTTTAAGTGTCACTTAAGCCAGCATATTTAAAGATTGTAATAATGAAGATGAACTTAATGCTTGCCTGTCTGAAACACTGTTAGTTTATGAATTCATTAAAAGCCTGCTTCACAAATTAAAGTACCATATTTTTCTGACCATAAGACGCACTTTTTTCCCCCCAGAAGTGGGGGAAAAAAGTCCCTGCGTCTTATGGTCCAAATACAGCCTACACATAGGCTGTTAAAAAAAAAGTTTCTTACCGTCTTCCTCTCCTGCGTGCTCCTCTCCTGTGTGTGTGTGTGTGTGTCTCCTTGATGCTGGCTGTGCAGCACGTGCCTGCTCCTGCTTGCAGTGCAGAATGAAACTGAAAGTAACAGCCGGCATTCTGCACCAGGAAGCAAGCTGCTGATCCCTGCCTAACAGAGATCCCTGCCCTAACGGAGATCCCTACACTTAATTACCGGTAAGTGAACAGAAGGGGACAATCAATGGCATAGAGTGATCAGAAGGGGACAGTAATTGCATAGAGTGATCAGATAGGGACAATCATTGCATATAGTGATCAGAAGGGGACAGTCAATGGCATAGAGTGATCAGAAGGGGACAGTCATTGCATAGAGTGATCAGATAGGGACAATCATTGCATATAGTGATCAGAAGGGGACAGTAATTGCATAGAGTGATCAGATAGGGACAATCATTGCATATAGTGATCAGAAGGGGACAGTCAATGGCAGTAATTTTGTCTTTTGCTGACTTTATTTGTTAATAATGGTTCTAAATGCTGCTGTTTACTTTACAGGGTTGATTACATGTGTTTATGACTGTGACGTTGGTTTTTAATGCACATAAAATATTTTAGGACACTATTTGTTTCAGAATCTTTTTTTTCTTCATTTCCCTTCTCTAAAAACTGGTGCGTCTTATGGTCCGGTGCGTCTTATGGTCCGAAAAATACGGTAAATAAATGTTTCAATACTGAATATAAATACAGTGCATACCTGGTTCATAAATCGAACAACATGAAAGTACAATACCCACGTTTGCTTATATGATTATTAAAAGGGTAAAATTTCACTTAAGTATTAGTTATTTTTCTGTATTTATTATTTATGCTAGTCTGTGATGTTAGGGTGTTTACAATATAGTCACTCTACAATTTAATACATAGCTGATGAGGAAAATTATGATTGACCAATTGTCAACTGCTGTACAGGTGCTAGATTTTTGCTGAATGATCACAGTCATTCAGGTGACAACCATCAAGTGTGTATTTGTACACAGTAACAGAAGGTATTGTGTGATTGTCTGTATATATATATATATATATATACAGACAATCTGTGAGCTTCCATAGTATGTTTCCTTTATTTTGTCAGCTGCAAGTTATTTACAAATTGAATTGCTCTTTTTGGTTCTCCCTGGGGAAAACACTCTGACTTTTTATAGAAAGAAATTACTCAACAGATAAGTCAAAGTTTTGAAAAGTTAAAAAAAAAAAATATCCTGTAAGGAAATATGATCTTTGTATAACCCACCTGCCTCTAAAATTCTCCTCTATGCCGATTGTTACATCCCATCTTATGCAAGGAGTATTATACCTTGTAGCTGTCACTAGACAAATCCGAGCACTTTATTCTCTAACTTGACATCTTAGATGGAAAAAAACCCCTCTGTTTTCCAAACATTGGGAACTACTATTACAACTTCATAGAGAATACTCTCCTCTTGCTACATACCCCATGGTACTGTATGTCACTAAATCATTCTTTCTTCTCCTCAATTAACCTGCCTGTTAAATAGGACCATCATCATTACCATCAGTTGACATTAGAACATAAAAAATCTCCCTGCTCTGTTACACAAAACTGTCTGCTTCCCTACCTTGAACCCTAAGTTTTCTAGAATGGAGCAGTGCAGGTAAACAAAAAAAATAGATGCAACTAGGGGGCACTTCTGGCTAACACCCCCTAACTTTCATCACCATGCATCATTACAACATAAACTCCACGACTGTACCCTATCAGTACTTGAACCCCGATTTTGTTTTGATGCTTTAATGATACCAGAGTGATGACATTTTAGGGAATGTTATCCACAGATATCCCCCACACATTTTCAGCTTCTTATACCTCCCCATTCCAGAGAAGTTCGAGTTCAAGTGTTAGACATGAGCAGTAATGTGAAACTGTGTTTTGATGGTGAAGCTCTAATGATGCTATAGTAATTAAATTTTAAGGGGGGGGATAGCCAAAGGTATCCTCCACTGCACCTGCATTTTAGGTTTTCTACAACCTACTATTTTAGGGAAATCCAAAGAAGAGAAGCAGACAAGGTAACATAGTATGACAGTTATAAATTTGTGACAGATAGGTAACAATTTTGGGGCCCCATCCCAATGTTCTTTGTTTTGTAAATAGCTGGCCCCGGGGGTCCAGTTTGCATTTTTAATTATTAGCTCCTAGGTGCATTTGCTTTTGAAGCAGCACTCTTACATTTTTAAACTAATGACCCCCATATCTTGAATTTTTGAAAGTTGGGGCCTAAAATTATGGTTACTATTAGCTATGAGGGTCCCCTGTGCACCCTGAAAATTACATGTTGTTACAACATACGGTTTAGGAGATGTGAAGGTTGGTACACAGAGTTGTAAGGCTGCAGAATGGCAGCATTCACACACATAGCTCTAACACTGTGCTACTGGTGACATCATTACACACGCATAATTGGGCTGGTACATTTACAGGCAGCTTTTTTTTTCATAGACGACAGAAGGAGCTAGAGGATGGGGCAGGACTACCTCTGTTTGCTGTTTTCTGCCTCCCACCTCTTAGCAGCAGCTCGAAAACTCTGAAGAGATGACAGTTTGTAACCGAGCAGCCCCACTGCGATCCGTTCAGAGGATTAGCGCTGCTGATGAGAGCCGGTGTCCTAAAAAAAAAAATACCCGTGAAAAATAACTGCCAGAGGGCGGATACCAGTGGGTGTGTACAATGACCTAATCGTCAGGATAGTTTCACTTTCACTTTGCGTATGAATGCAGCATGTCATCTACTACAGCCTTACATCTCTCCCTGTACAAACCTCCATATCTCCTGAACAGTATGTCCTACTGACCTGAAATTTTCAGGGTACATAGGGGATTGCTAGCAGTACCCCAAATTTCATCTCTACACCTATATAATATATTATAATAAATTACAAAATATGGGGTTCATAATTATAAAAAAGTAGTGAAAATTGAACATCAGGGTTGCTGTTTAATAAGTTAGTGTGTCTAAAAGGCCAAAATTAAACAAACAAATTAGGGACCCCGGGGGGCACTTACATAGCAAGGAGGTGCGACCCCCAAATTTATACAGACCTGTCACAAAACTAGAAAATGCTCATAATACAGTACACTGTCTCCTTCCCTACTTTCAACCCCAATTTCCCAGGAACGGTGCAGTGCAGGTGAACAAAATCATAGGTGCAAGTGGGGGACAGGACATCTGTGGCTAACACCCCCTAAAATTTCATCAATAGGCTATCGCTAGAACAGGTGGAATTCCGCCCATAAAAAAAAACTAACCTGTTACACATTGCTGGAGGCTTCCATCACCTGAACCCCAATTTTCCATGCAGGTGAACAAATTCATAGGTGCAAGTGGGGGGTACTTGTGGCTAACATCCCCCAAAATTTTATTAAATTTATTAAAGGTGTGGAGATGAAATTTGGGGGAATTGCTAGCTATGAGGGTCCCCTATGTACCCTGAAAATTTCAGGTCGGTAGGACATACTGTTCGGGAAATTTGGGGGTTTGTACAGGGAGAGATGTAAGGCTGCAGTGTATGACATGCTGCATTCATACGCAAAGTGAAAGTGAAACTATCCTGACGATTAGGTCATTTTACACACCCACTGGTATCTACCCCCTGGCAGTTATTTTTCACGCGCAGTTTTTTTTTTTTAGTTACGACACCGGGCAGGGAAAGCACGGCAGCCAGGCACTCTGCTGACAAAAAAGGGGCTCAGGAGAACTTTGCATTAGTTTTATATATTATCTTCACAAGGTGTAGCATTAGTCAAATAGATCAAATGCATTTGAATCTAAAATGCCTTACCTATGGATTCGATCTGGAAATCAAAAGTAAGCTCTGAAGACAATTTCCGACTGGATTTTAACTTTCCTTGAAGATTCACTATCTTTATACAACCTTGAGTAAAAAAAAAAAAAAGACAAAAAATATAATTTTATAAAAATAAAATATGCCAGTACTGTATTCTTTAAAGTTCTTATAGGTGATACCGTATTTTTCGGACCATAAGACGCACTTTTTTTCCCCCAGAAGTGGGGGGAAAAAGTCCCTGCGTCTTATGGTCCAAATGTATCAAAATGTATCCTTCCCAGCTGCTGTCCCGTCCCGTCTCCTGTTCAGCGTGGCCAGAGTGACTGTCTCCTGTATCTTGCTCCCAGCGTCCTCCCACTCTCAGCATGATTGGCTGACAAAGTCATGCTGTGTTCCCTGAATAGCGTGCTGAAGATCACTCACAGCACACAAACACAATGTAAACAAATGTTATATTGCAATCTTATTACAACTGAAAGGAAATACTCACCCAGTGTCCGCAGCTCTGCTTGCTGGTATCTGTAGTGAGATGCAGAAATCCTACATTATGCTATGCATCTCTCCATGGATACGAGCAGCTGCAGCTGTGCCTGTGTCTCTGTGTGAGGCACGCAGGGAACCCCCCCCCCCCCTCACAGCACTCAGAGGATGAGTCCTCTTCCAGTGATGTGAGGAAAATTTAAAGGCATATTACAATGTAATCTGCTTCTAAATGTTTTTTACAGTACAAAAACACCATACAACATAAAAATAAAAGTACCGTACATTTTTAATTTTATTTTTAGATTACATTGTTGTCTATTATTTCATTATTGTTTTAAATTATTATTTATATTTATGTATATTATAATTTATGATTTTAATATAATAAATAAATATAATTATCATACCCGGGAGGTAATCCTAAGAATTACAAGCCCACAATACAAACAAAAATTTCTATGCAAAAAAGAAAATAGGATAGGATTTTATTAAAAGTACATTTTTTTTTTTTTTACATGATTCCGTGTTTCAAACATTTTTTTATATTCATGATATCTACTAGACCCTTGTTCGGACATATTTCTGTAACTTACAGGTCTAAAATGTAAAAAAAAAAAAAAATTCATGAAAAACTGTAACGCTTTTGGTACAGAAATCCAGACCTCAGTGTAACGCCCAGGAGGTTAATGTCTTTTGTTATAAAAGCAGAATTAAAGGGGCACTATGTCACTGCACTGTGAGGAACTGAGCTTTCTAGATTCTGACTCTAGCAATGAGGAGTTCTTGGGGTTCTCATAAAACGAGCAGAACCTTTACCGTAAATCTTCAACTTTATTCTATTTTATTACTGAAGTCTCTTGTTATTGTGTTTTACAGTAATTTTGTCTTTTGCTGACTTTGTTAACAATGGTTCTAAATGCTGCTGTTTACTTTACAGGGTTTATTACATGTGTTTATGACTGTGATGTTGGTTTTTAATGCACATAAAATATTTTAGGACACTATTTGTTTCAGAATCTTTTTTTTCTTCATTTCCCTTCTCTAAAAAACTGGTGCGTCTTATGGTCCGAAAAATACGGTACATAAAATATCAGATTTATTTTCCAGGCACACAGGAAATGTTGGAATACCCTTTAAGATAAGTTAAGGATACATTTTGTTTAGTTAGAAAAGACAAACACAAGAAAGGTAAATACAGCAGAATCTATGATTTTTTTTTTTGGCTGTTTGCTCACTCAATTTTATATTGTTAAACTTAAGTATAAAATGTATATTAAATATTTAGCAATGGTATGAGCAGCTAGCCAAGTGTTTTTTTAAGGCGTCTGGAGTGGAGATGCTGTTGGAGTCCAAAATTTGGAACTGACATTACTGATAAGCTTTTAACACTCCAAGACCAAGACTCAAAGGGCATGATTTATTAAAGTTCTCTAGGACTGGAAAGGATATGTCTACAGGTTTGCTCCTTTTGCTGAGAAAGGGGTATGGCCCAAGACTGATACATTAAATATTAACCAGTTAAAAAGGAATTATATTGGTTGGTGGGTAGTGAGCCTCTGCCATATTCAGCAAGTATGCACAGCATATTTGTCAATTAGGGCACAGACTTAACTATGTAAAGCAGCCCCGTGGAAACGACAGGAAGCCATCCTTGCCGTAGACTCTACATCGACCACTGATGATGTAACGCCTGTGCATATGCAGAAGTTACACTGTTTCAGCACACAAAGCCAAGCTCTACCTTAACAAAAAGTTGGCAGGAGCCAGGGCCTTTTTTTTTTTTTTTTTTTTTTACAAAAGAGAGATTGCATGTTTTGTTTTGTCAATTATCTCTATCTGGTGATGTTTTGTTTTTTTAAGTTTAAAGCAGAAAACAAAAAAAAAAATCACACTTTTTCCTGCAAACATAGGAAATAAAAAAAATACATCTGCATAATAGGTTATGTGTAATAAAGTGAAAATGGCACAGGGAATAAGTATTAAACATGTGTACTGAGAGTTTCAGGGTGGGGCCAACCGAGCCAGCCACAAACACAAGGTGATTAACAGCTTCAGCGTGACCCACAAGGAGCGATATAAAGGGTGAGCAGACTCACAGCAAGAACAGAGAAAGGGGGGAACTGGAATCTCCGGAGAGTGAGCCTCTCCCTCCCCCTTGGTGGCTTTTCTCACCTTTTGTAAGCGGCAGTCCCTCGCTACACTTGGACCGCTGCCATCTTAGATCATCAGCTTCCTCCTCCAGTGCTAATCACTCACACTGTGCAGCTGCACAGTATCAATTTACATAAGAAAGCACACAGACGGCTTTTATATGACCACGTTTATATGCGTTTTTATTGGAGTTTTAAAGCTTGCCTTTAAAACACTAAAAAATGTATATGCTGCGTTTTCCAGCGCCTATGAACGCAGGAAATGCCTCCATTAAAATCAATGGAAGCTTTTACTCGTGTTTTTCGGCATTTTCCCACAGTAACCCTGCGTTTTAATTTTTTAAACCTTAAAAGCAGCATTATAGATAACGTTCATAATCGTGACTCAAGGAAATGTCCTGGTGTAGATTAGCCTATTGGAATGCATGGGATTTTCAAATATAGGCTTTTAAAGCCTCAGGTTAAACGCTAGGGAAAACGTCTGTGTAAACTAAGCCTTATTGACAATTTCTAGCATGCATAAATGCAGGAAAACGGCATGTGTGAAGATTGTCTGCCATTCTGCCATTGTGTTTGCTTTTCGTGCTATTCACACCTGCACCCACCACATTCACACCCTTCACTTGTGTGTAGTCATTGTCTTTAACTGTGCTTCACTTTGCACTCTTTTGACTCCATTCTGTGTATATTGTTACATTTGTCACTGTACTCTTGCATGATCACATTACCACATGTATGCAGGGATGTATGTATTTATTTGTGAGTATGTTGTGGGGGATTGTAATGTAGTGTTTTCTGCACTGCGTCGCAATTCCATGTATGAATGTACCCGGACTGAATTGTATTCGATTATGTGATTAAAAAAGTTATTATTCAATCAAAAACTGTACTCTTATATGATTGCTCTGACATATGTTTTGTAAGCATGTTCATATAGTATGATTTATACCTTTTTATTTTTGCAGTGAACAATACAAAAACTTGCTGGAAGTCCCTAGGTGACAGGTTCACTAAAGACCAGAACCGACAGAGAAGTGGATCGGCAGCAGGCCAAGTGAAAGTGCACGCCTACTTCCAGAACTTACAGTTCCTCAGGAGAAGTGTAGAGATGCGGCCGTAAGTATTCATCTGACAATTTTATTTTGCAAAATGTGTTTCTTGCAATTTATTCATATATCTCTCAGTAGAAATGGGTCTTTTTGTATTGTACTAATTAAAGTCTCAAACTAATTGCTCCTATTTCTCCATAGGACATCTGAAAGTGTCGAGCAAATGGAAGAGGCTGCTTTTGACAGCAGGAGGGGAGAGGAGGATGATCTGGCCTCTGAAACATCCCCATCTACCGCACCCCCACCAGTGCCACGGAAAAGAAAACAAAAAAAGAAGTTTTGCAGCAAATGGTGATGCAGCAACAGCAGCAGGTAAAGCTCAACCAGTTAAATTTAGACAATGACATTGTTGGGTTCTGCTATTCAGTTGCTGGGGACCTTTCTTTGCTGCCCAAAAATTGCCTCTTCCAATGTAAGTTGGATATTATGCATGCCATCCAAAAAGCATTTGCTTGTGCTGCAGCTGACAGATCTCCCGGGTATGACTACCACCTTCAACCCCACCCTTACCTACAAAATCCCCCTCTTCCCAATCACACCCCCATGTATTTTCATCAGAATGGAGCAGCCAGTTTCCAAACCCACCAAAATCCATACTACTCAGCACTCAGTTTCTCAGTTTCAACATCCCCATTTCCAAAGTCCCCAACAACAATATGTTCCCACATCTCCAAGTTCCAGTAGCGCCGCAAACTTTAGCTCCTTAACCGCAATCAATTCCCCCATTCCCTCAACATCTATTTACCCTCTCCCACAATCTGCCCCTAAACCACAAAATGTAATTTCTGCCAAGCAACGACCCAACCTAAATGATCCATCCCAAGATGCACTGGAAGACAACTCAGTACTGCAAAACCGGAATACTTATTAGGGCATTCTTGCTAGTGATTGTTATAATTGCTTTTGTTAAAAGTTTTATGTTGTTATTTAAAGTTTTACTTGTTATTTATATTATTCTATGGTTTGCCTGTTCCAAACTTGTTTACTGCTGTTATTTACTTGTTATTGTCTGTTCCTAGTTGTGATTCACTTGTTAATTATAATATTCTTTTGTTTGCATGTTTACTGATGTTATTTACTTGTTATTTATTTGTGTTTTTGTTTACCTGTTACCAAATTTTGTAAGAATAAAGTATTTTTGCCTAAAAATATTGTTGGAATTATTAAATGTTGGTATGTTTTTGAATTTTACAAACATAATGGAAAAAATAGTCATTGTGAAGAAGCCCAGATAATTTTTTTCATTATGTTTCCTAATCCAATAGTGTATTGAACTGTCGAATTGACCATAACAAGGGTACCATAATTTTTTTAAAAAGTTTTACAATTACTTTAAAAAATTCCCAGCCCCCTCCCAAAAAACATACAATTTTATAAAATAAAACCCATCCATAGGTTGTGGACCTTCTGGAATAGTACATGGGGCAGCGAGCAAGTACACGTGGGTGCAGGGCTCGTGCCTCAAATTAACCATGACTGCAGGCATAGGGAGCTCCATTGAGAAGTCTTTGAGTTCAGCCTGCCGTCACAGCTGATTTCTGGCACAAATCCTGCACCTACTCATTCTCTTTCTTTCAAGGAACTGTGGTTCCCACCTTGCCAGGAGTCCCTGGGCTGTGCTTATTATAGTGTGCAGCCCTGGGAATCATCCTTACAAGGTGAGTTACTGTGGAAAAGGTGAGTACGCACAAACCACATACATTTATTAAAGTATAAATTTCACATAAAAGTCTGGACTCATTATTTGCACCTATATTTTATCCTTTCCAGTAAGGGGTTTTATGTACCCCTGTATCTATTCCCCATGGTTGGATGTCTGGGAGTCACCTTAGTAAAGGGGTCTTCCAGATCTGAATAATATCATCTAACCAGCAGACCCCCACAATAAAGGACACATAGTGGGGAAGTGGCCCTCTGCCCTAACAATGGTCCATGCGTCCACGTTGGGGGGAGGCGGGTCGGGTTTACAAAACATGGAAGAGGGCTACATTTTTTTTGGCGCACCCTTTTTTTTGTGCAGATCCAGATTAAGGAGTACCTTTTGTGAACAGAAGAGGGGGCATACTTGCTCGCAGCCCTAATTCCTATTCCAGAAGGTCCACAACCTATGAAAGGGTGTTGCTTTACATTTTTTCATTCCAAGTTTGCTATGTCCACCAGCAGACTGTGAATTCTATCACGGTGTGCGGCCTGAACTTGCTGAGCTGGGCCCTATGGTCTCTATTTATAAAACATGGTATATGACCCACCTGACACATTCTCTGGTGGGAATCAAATGCTGCCATTAACATGGATCTGGAAGATTCATACCAGAAATGAGTCAGGGAATGTGATTACCTGTTTTCAAACTAGAACCCTACATGGTAGAGGCTGTTTTGTACTCTATAATACATTTTTTACCCCACATTGGGGTAATTTTGTGCAAAATGTACATACAAAAAACAGAGCAAAAATCAAGAGTCACCACCTACGATAATAGGTACCCTGGTTGGTTGCAGACAACACACATTACAGGCTTAATTGAATTGTCATCATTTGAACTTTAATACACAAAAAGGCATGTTTAAGATTTCAAAACTTTATTTCACTATTTTAACATTGACAAACAATTTTTTGAATTACCAAACATAAATGTAACAACAAGGCATGCAATATAATAAAAGAACATGGTAAAGTTGATTGAGAAGATAAGGGGTTATGCTTGATATCCTGGTGTACTGCCAGTGAAGCTCTCCTTCAGGTGAAACAAAATAGTGTGCAAGTTTGTCTCTTAAAGTCAGAGCTTCTGTATTTGCACGCATAGAAGGCCAGTGAATGTCGCCAATACAATGGTCTTCACAGTCATCAATGTTGGTGGACTCACGTTGGCGGACAAAGTTGTGGAGGGCACAAGCAGCTTTCACCACATTATCCACTTTGTTTGGGTCCAACATTATGGCAGTGCGGAATATTCTCTATTTATTTGTTAAAATGCCAAATGCGCACTCCACTGTGTGCCTGGCTCGACTTAGCTGGTAATAAAAAAACGTCTTTGTCCGGTCCAGACCTCTCTTAGGGTATGGCTTTAGAATGTTTGAGCCCAGAGGGAAAGCCTCATCTGCCACTAAAACAAAGGGCATTGCCTCTTCACCTTCTACAATGGGTTGGGGTGGGGGTATTTCCAAGTGACCACCTAGGAATCGTTGACCCATAATGGATCTTCGGAAAATGGTCACCAGAACTCCCATAGGAACCCACGTCAATTGCCACAAAGTTGTAATCGCTGTCCACAATAGCCATAAGGATAACCCTAAAGAACTTTTTAAAGTTAAAATACTTTGAGCCAGAGTGTTGTGGGATTTGAACCCGGATGTGCTTACCATCCAGTGCTCCGATGCAGTTTCAAAAGTTGCAATTGGTTATGAATCCCTGGCTGATGTTACGCCACTGCTGCTCTGTGGGAGTGGGCATTACTTGACTCTTGAGTTCCTCCCAAATGGCCTTGCAGGTTTCATGGACCACTTTAGCAACTGTAGCCTTGCCAATGTGAAAGGTGTACTGCAGGGAGGTAAAACTTTCTCCAGTAGCCAGAAACCTGTTGTACAAAAACAACAATAATAATTTACAATGTGAATGTCTATGCAAGGCTACTACTACTAGCACAGGTAGTTTGTACTCACCGCAAGGTCACCAGCAGACATAGTTCTGCAGGAATAGGGGTCCGCATGGTGGTAGTGTGGCGGGTAAGAAGAGGTATGAAGGCGTTGAGTCATCAGTGGATGCATCCAGTACCTCCTGTGGTGCACTCTCCTGGTGCCAGTATTCCTATTCCTAATCCTCACCAAAAGTGCCAGATGTAACACCATGACAGGTAAAATCAAGGTGTCCATGTTCACAGTTTACCTTGCTTGTTGTATCTGCAGAAAAGAAAATGGACACTGTGTACTTATTTTACTTCCTGTACTTGCAGAAATCACTTCCCAGGGTTAAAATTTGCATTTCTACCAAGTGCTAAAACGCTTGTATAATCGCGGTAAAACGCCCGAAAAATGCGGGAAAACACGGCATAGACGTTTTTCAGTGTTTTCCAGCATTAAAGCATAAAAACGCTTATAAACGCAGTAGGAACGTTTACATGCCTTTTTACAAAACGTCCATGTACACCAAGCCTAAGGCTAAACTGTCAGTGTTATTCCTCCTATACAGCAAATTGCAGAAATCAAGAGGGTGACTTATTTGCCTCCCTGGCGTCATCTTGTTTGGAGATATTGGCACGAAATGTAACATAAACTGAAAGTGAATTGGTGACAAAAATCAACTAATAACTCGGAGCTTCAAATACCAAAGGCTGGCTCGTGTTTGGCATCTTTTCTTTTTTTTCTCCTCTTTTTTCTGTGTAACCAATTTTGGTTGCAGAATGTTCAGCCACTAATTTGGCTGCTGTACCTCCAGAGGAATTTACGCCTAAGTGCTTTTTAGTTACATAATGGGAAAAATTGATTGCTACAATTGCGTGGGTAAATCATCTGACTTCTAATCATCCGGAAGCTTACAAGATATTCTGCTCACATTGTCAGGACTGTCCCTCTTCACCAGCAGGATCTGATCGGGATTCTGGGGTCCAAACACATTCTAATATTCTTCCAGCGGATTAGATGTTGTCTTATATGAGTCAGCTACCGCAACACACTGATCTACAATCGCTTGCTACCATCAATAAAGGGGCCCTATCAGCAGCAGTCTCAGATCTTAAGGAAGAGATCTGCTCGATATCAGCAGGATTATCAGTGGTTAAACAAGTGGATGCCAAGCGAGATTCTGATGTTGATGTGCTGAAACTATTACATTCATACATAGACATATGGAAGACCTGAATACCAAGAGGACTACCTAAATCTGTTGAAGCAGATAATCTTGCACACATTCCCTAATCTGTGTTTAATGATATGTTGGATCGCCCTCTACAATCACCCACAGAGTTTGAAAGGATCCATAGAGACCTGAGACCTAAAGGGAGAGATGCTGACCCTCCCAGAGATGTGGTGTGCTGTTTAATGAGCTTTCAACGTTCATAAAGAAAATCTAAGACAGGCTAGAGCAAAAAAGTGAATCCATTTTCATGATGTTGAGCTATATCAGGATCTCTCTACCATCACCTAAGAGATGCGGAGCACTACGCCCTTTACTAAACATCCTAAGATCTAGACGCATCCCTTATGGATGGAGATTCCCTTTTTGTCAAACAGCATCCTCAGAAGGCAGATTTTACCATCTGGGCAATCCGGAGGACCTACTGGCATTTTTCGAACAGCTTCATCTATCAGATATAGCCCTTTCTGACTGCCTTCCGGAATATGATCTGTCAAATGAGTGGTTTGAAAATCACATGGAAGACCCCAGAGCCCAACAAGGGGGCATGATCTCTTCCGCACTCCGGCCGGAGCCCGAAGTAGAGTATCAGCAGAACATTGACACTAAGAATTCACAGAAAAAACAAGCCAAAAAAACACTTTGACAAAATCTACAATTTCTGTAGTCAGCTATGTGGGAGTTGGTGAGACTTATCTTGTTCATTTACAGTTATCAGCTTGATAATTATGACATATTGAACTTGGAAAGGAACCTAATGATAAATATAAACTAACTGGTTGGTTAATCTTACATACGGTTCCAATTGTCACTTGTATTTGCTCACACAAAATCACAGTTTATATGGGTTTAACTATTTAAAGATCTGGGAAAGAAATAATCTGGGCGGCCCACAAGAGTACAGTAAGGGGCCTGTTCCATGAATGGAAAGCATCCTCAGCAAATGACCACTCAAGAGCTTCCCCTACTGCTGGACCCATGAAGGTGAATCTAGCTAGATATGCTAAATATAAGTACATCTATTTCCTCTGTCCCTAGTGTACTTGTGGTGATATCTGATTAGGACGCTATCCCTCGCATACCCTTCTGTTCTGTTTTGGAAGTATTCTAAGAGAACAGTCCATTTGTCCCAGACCAGGGGTATACCCCAAAACCTGGTGCCTCCCTAACCACCCCACTTAAAAATTAAAATCTCTCCAGTTAATAATTTTTGTTTTTCTTCCCTTAAAAGTTCGCTCTTACTTAAACTTGTTTGACCTGGTTGACAGGCCGGGTACTACAATGCTTGGTTCCATGTGTAGTGTTCAACACTATGGATCGGCGGGTCCGATCATGCCCTCCATTGGCGCCTTCTGCCATGTCTTTTAAGTTATTTGTACATCAAGGGGGTCGGTCACTGGTGGACTTTTGGGCATTGAGGAGGCTCCAATCCGAGTTTTCTTGGATATTGTTAAGAATTGTTTTTATGTATTCCTTGCTGTTCTTTTCCTATTCCTCTCTATCTCCTTCACCCTCTTCACTCCCTTTCCCATGAGTCATTGGATATGGTTGGAATGTTTATTGACTTCATTGCTTGGACTGGTGTGTAAAGGTCATCCCCTATACTTATCTATGATCCTGATTTTTCATGATGTCTATAACTAAGCCTAAATACAGTTCCATTAATGCTAAGTTGAATTCTTTTACTTAACGTAAACTACTTCTACAGGAACTGGAAATGCAGCAAGCTGATATAGCCTTTGTACAAGAGACACATCTAGGTCTAAATAACACCCTTAATTTTGCTAGTCGTCGATTCGCCCAAACATTTATGGTCCCGGCTAAAACTAATAAATCGGGAAGGGGGTTGCCATACTTATCCACATTAATATTCCGTTCATCCTTACTAAATCAATGATAGATCTAGCCGGTCGTTTCCTAATTTTACAAGGCAGGATGGGAACAAAGGAGGTTGCTTTATGCAATCTTTATGCACCTAACTTCTCTCAACTCCCTTTTTTGGAATAAATACTAGCACAAATTGGTACCCTTTCATACACTTATCTATTGATAGCGGGTGATTTCAACCTCTCCCACACCCCATCAATGGACAGACACACAGTGGATTCAAGTCCTAATCCTCCAGCCACTTCACGTGTGTCTACGGGTTTTCGGAAGCTTATGCACAAATATCAACTTTATGATTATTGGCGGATCAGTCACGCCTCTTATCGCCAATATACTTTTTACACCCCGATGCAATACACGCGTATTGATTATTTCTTTGTTAACACCCCAATGCTGAGAGCCATATTAAGTACAGAGATTGCCTCGATAACCTGGTCTGACCACGCTCCTATAACCTTAACAGCAGACTGTGGGACTGTTTGTAGTAGGAAGTGTAATTTGGCGCTTAAAAGGTTATCTGCTGAAATATAGTCCAACTAATATGGCTATACAGGACACCCTGATAAGCTACTTCCGGGATAATCTACACTCAAATTTCACAGGCTTCTACGTTGTGGGAGGCTCATAAAGGGGTGATCAAGGATTATTGCATAGCAGAATCCTCCAAACTCAAATAGAATAAAATTCATTAATGCTCCCTCCTTATAAATGATCTACATAAATTTGAACAGGCACTCTATATGGCCCCCACGATTTCACTTCTTAAAGGGGTGATGGCTATTCGCCCACCAACTTAAGACACTGGATCTTGAAACAGAGAGGTCTCTGCTGTATCTTTGACAGAAATACTATGACAAAGGTATTAAATCCGATACTCTGCTAGCCCAACGAGTAAAAGACCAAACTTCTAAAACTATCCCAATGTCGATTTTGTGATGGCTCTGGGGTCCTTCAGTATGACCCAGAAGCCATAGCGAAAATATTTGGGGACTACTATTTTGACCTATACTCCACAGTACATGATGCTCAGATGGAAATTTCCTCTGGCTTATTGTTGGAAGTGACCAAAATTAATATGAATATGACTTGTACATGTAAAGACAATTCTGCCTTCTTGGAAACAAGCTATAAACCTCATTATCTGTGGAGACAGATGCAGTCCCTCAAACATCAAAGGACTGCTTAACAGAGGCAATGATTGATCTACTATGAGTGCATGCCTGAGGATCATTAACACCTTGGCCAGTTTGACTATTTGGTGGCAGTTTCTGCCCAAACCAGTTCACTATAACTTCAGTCTTCCTGGAACGGGCAGGGGTATGTGACAACAATCCCAAGCCTGGGACAAGGAGAATCTGTGTGACCTCTTGATCAACACTTCACCAACGATGAATCAACAATGTGATTCGCTCTGGACCTGCAGCGGGGTGTGGTTCAAGGAGAGAAAACCCTGGTGTGTATGGTTGTGTGAGAGGTTGACAATGTGCTAGAGATAGAGCTAGACCCCTTTCCTTCAACTTTCCTATATACCCTTTACCTTCTTCCCTTTTGTCTTGAAAATCATATATAAATAATATCCTAAGCTGTAAATGAACCTTTACCTTTTGTAAGATCTATTGGTCCTTCTTTAAATCCAAGGCACCCCAAACAGAGCACATTCTACACTTATCAACCAGGATACGCGATTACCTCCGCAATTGCCCCTTTCCTGTCCTGGAGCATTCAGTAGTAGAGGTCCTTAATAAGGAGATAAAGGAGCAAGAAATAATGGTAACAATTTCTAACTTTACCCATCATAAAGCACCAAGCCCCAATGGCTTCTCATTTATGTACTAAAAGGCATACGGCCCCCATTCTAGTGCTGGACATGACTAGCCTATATAATGTCTTCCTGGAAGGGTCCCCGATCCCCAAATTGATGCTTCATTCCTTCATCCCAGCATTTCCCAAGCCAGTTAAGGATCCACAGAATACTGCCAGTTATCGTCCGATAGCTCTCCTCAATAAGGATTTAAAAATTTTCACCCGTATTCTTGCCACCCGCCTGGGAACCTACTTACCCATCATTGTAGGTAGAAAAAGCAGCAAAAAGTGGAAGTGTTTTTATTATGAGAGATTTCAACTACCCTGACATTGACTGGAGTAATGGCACTACAGGAACAACAAAAGGGAGGAAATCTGTGAATTTTTATACAAGATAATTTTATGGTACAGTTTAAAGACGCCCCAACTAGAAATGATACTCTGCTGGACCTAGTTCTTTCTAACAATGCAGAGCTTATAACAAATGTGCATATAAAAGAGAATCAGGGTAGCAGTGACAATAATATGATTTCATTTAATGTAAGTTGTAAACAGGAAGCAAAAACAGGAAAGATAAAAACATTTATTTTAAGAGAGCAAATGTTCCATTATTAAGGGCGGCTCTCTGTGACTTGGACTGGGAGACAATATTGTCCTCAAAGAACACAAAACAGAAATGGGAATGTTTCAAGCCTGTTCTAAAAAAGCACATTGAAAAATATATTCCAATAGGTGATAAGTTTAGGAGGCTAAAATTATAAACCTATGTGGCTCACAGCTGATGTTAAAGCCATAAGGAACAAGAAAAGGGCATTCCAAAAATAAAAAAATAAAGGATTCACATTCGTCATTTGAAAACTATAAGGAATATAACAAAAGATGAAAAAGGAGATAAAATGTGCAAAATTTCAAAATGAAAGACAGATTGCAAAGGAAAGTAAGGTAACCCCCCCCAAAAAATGTTTAAAATATTAATAGCAAAAAGATCAGATCTGAGCATGTAGGTCCCTTAAAGGATGTGGCTGGGTTGGTAACTGGGAATAAAGACAAGGCAGATTTACTAAACACTTTTTTTTAGCTCTGTGTACACAAAAGAAAACAGTAGAGCTCAAGTCCAAATTCATAATAGCAACGCCACTGCCTTAAATGAGTCACAATGGCTCAGAATTGATATGATTGAGAAACAGCTGGGAAAACAATGTTGACAAAGCACCAGGACATAATGGATTACATTCACGTGTCCTTAAAGAGCTGAGCTCAGTTATTTCAAAGCCATTATTTTTAATTTTTAGAGACTCTTTAGTCACTAGCAAGGTACTGATGTATTTGCGTAAGGCCATTGTGGTTCCTATCTTCAAAAAGGGAGCAAAGACATGTAACCAGGTACCTACAGACCAGTTAGTTTAACCTCCATAGTTGGAAAGGTCCTAGAGAGTTTGATAAAGAACCACTTAGAGCAGTTTCTGCTAGCAAATAATATTATAAGTGATAGTCAGCATGGCTTCAAGATAGATAGAAGTTGTCAAGCAAATTTACTCTCTTTTTATGAGGAAGTAAGTAAACAGGTAGACAGTGGAGTAGCAGTTGATATAGTGTACTTGGACCTTGCTAAAGCATTTCACAAAACCCCACAGACGGTTGATATGCAGGTTAGGGTCAACAGGTTGTAATGAGAGTTGTAATTAATGATTCATACTCTGAATGGTCTATGGTTAATAGTGGTGTACCCCAGGGTTCAATGTTGGTATCTTCACTGTTTAACATCTTTATAAATGATATAGGGTTTGGGATTAAAAGTACCATTTCTGTGTTTGCAGATGACACCAAAGTATGTAATGGAAGTAGGTCCATACAGAATGTCTATAATCTACAAGCAGACCTGGATGTACTGTTTGATTGGGCAGCCAAGTGGCGAATTACATTTATTATAGATAAATGTAAAAATTATGGACTTGGGAGCTAACAATATGCATGCTTCATACTGTCTAGGGGGAATACATTTGGGGGAGTAAGAAATGGAAAAGGATCTGATTTTAACACCCAACGGTTTCAAATTATAAAAATGGTACTAGACAGGGATGCCCTCTTTCCCCATTACTTCTTGCTCTATGTATAGAGCCTCTAGCAGTTACAACCTGCAGGCACCCCGATTTTGTAGGGGTGTTTTGAAAACCAAGCATTTTACAATTGCAGTCTATGCTGATGACATTCTGCCGACACTAACTAACCCTTTAATAACATTACCTAATATACATAAGGTGTTGGATGAGTATAGCACCCTCTCTGGGTACAAAATACATTTAACCAAAACAGAAGCCCTGCCAGTTCATTTACCGGAACCCTTGGTACAGCAACTTTTTTAAAAGCCTCTTGTCACAGATCCCTGCAGGTCCAGGGGATCTGTGCCTCCTTCAGTGCCACCCACCTTACACTCCCCTGCTCCCAGCACCAGCTTTGCTAAGGCATCACCTCCTCAGCTTACTTCCTTGTCTACCGTGTTTCCCCGATTTTAGGACATCCCCATTAAGTAAGCCACCCCCGATTTTTAAAAAAATAATTAAAATAAGACACTTACCCATTTATAAGACAGCTCCAGATATCTGATCCTGCATGTGTGTCCTTTATGCTGGCTGCAGCGTGTGTGTCTCTGATGCTGGCTGCAGGGCGTGTCTATTCCTGAGCCAAACTGAAAGTAAAAAGCCTGCACACGATTCTGAACAAGAAAGCAAGCTGCTGATCCCTGCACTTAATTACGGGTAAGTGATCAGAAGGGGACAATGGAGTCAATGGAATAGAGTGATCAGAAGGGGACAAT
>NC_092861.1:100982742-100998225 GCF_032062135.1 Pyxicephalus adspersus
TGACTCCCAGTCAACTGCTCCACTACCTCAGAGGACTAGAGAGTTTCACAGACGCGCTCCCCTACTGTTGGAGATGTAAACACCACCAACCTTTAATCTCCAGGACCACCTCTGGTAGTAGGATAGAATGCAGAAGGTCACATGGCTCCATCCATCACATGACCTGCCCTTAAAAGGAAGTTAAGGGCAACAGGAAGTTTCCTGAACAAGGAGTTCCTTTGGTTTTGCTTTCAGGTTCCTGTTTGTTTTTCTTGTTCCTGACTCTTCATGTATTGACCTCAGCTTGACCCTGACTACTCCTGATCGCTGCCTGCCCTGACCACTTTCTGCTCTCGTTTTCGTACCACGTCTTGTTTCTGCCGTCAGCAGTTGCCGGCAGTGCAACACCCTCATCTAGAGGCTCTGGTGAAGACCGGGCAGCTGCTTAGACTCTGCGTCCTGTGCATGTCTCTACCAACTGAGCTGGTGACACAGAGGGTCCACTATCCTGCGTTGCAGCTACCGTGACACCTCTACCCTTATAATTTTTAAGGCAGACTCAATTAAATATTTAGGAGTTTACTTAACCCCCACATACCACACGTTGTACAAAAGTAATTATGTCCTCTTACTCTGGGAAGTCTCTTCCCTTTTCAGGAAGTGGAAAATACAACCAATTTCTTTTTTCAGTTGTATTGCTCTTGTTAAAATGTCTATTTTACCGAAATTTTTATACCTATTTTCCACTTTGTCAGTGACCGTTCCTCTGAAGAAGCTTAGGAGACTGCAGGCGACAGTGTTGGATTTTATATAGGGATACAAAAAACAGACTCTCTAAAACAGTAATGTGCTCCCTTTGTAGTGCAGGAGGCCTAGGAGTACCAGACTTTGTTAAATACTACTTTGCATAAATTCCAGACAGCTCAACGCACCACATGGCTCGTCCATGGCATGAGGGCTTGCTTTTTCATTTTGGTCAAATAGTACACCCTTGCATGACATAGCTTTTATTGTCAGGAGATCCTCCAGAAATTTAAGGTAACAGGCATCTCCTTTTATAGTTATCTACAAATTCGGCACATTGCACAGACTTTAACAAAGGATCTTTTACTTCCACTAATCACCTTCTTTGAGAAATGGTGTATCAGTGGGCCCTCACAGAATGGTCTAATTTCAGGAATTTACAAGGTCCTTTACCCAGATTCAAATTTTCCAGTAGTGACACATGCCTATGTGCAAAAGTGGGAACAGATTCTGGGTAGAGCTCTTCCGGAGGATGTTTGAAAATCCTTGGGCAACAAGCTCAGAAAAGTTTTCTGTGCACTTTATATGAGGAAATTATTTATAAAATAATAATGCACTGGTACTTTACACCGGAGGTGCTTTATAGGATCTTTTCAAATACAAGTAACCTCTGCTGGAGGTGGGTTTTGAGGTTGTCACTCTACATCATATTTTTTGTTTTGCCCACACATAACCGCATAATGAAGAATGGTTAATGACCTATTAGGGGAGCTGTTTAAAAAACCTATTCCCCCGAATCTATTGACCTATTTATTGGGGCTTCCTATCAGTGATCTTCCTAAACCCCATAAACGTTTAATGGCTCATATTTTAACGGCTGCTAGATGCCTTATTCCTGGTACTGTAAATCTGACTCCACCCCCCCCGGACAGCACTCCTTGACCATATATGGGATATTCAGTTCAAGGTACAGCTAACTGCCAGGCTGCATGACCACCATGACAAATTTGAAATGTTTGGGCTTCATAAGATACATTTATCTCAACTCACTCTGGAAGGTTTGATCGGGGATGGCCCCCAGGCACACCTAATTCTGTGTAATGGTAATAATTTACGAAGTCACCACCTAATTGGTTTGTAGGCCTGACCCACTCCTTCCCCCACCCTTTTTTCTTCTGTTTTTTTTTCCCATCCTTTCTACTTGATTCCGTTTTTATCTTTACAGGTTCAATCAATAGTCCACACAACAGGCCCACAAATCCAGATTAACTATCTTTAGTGGTCATATACTTTTCATGAAGAAGACCTACTTGCACTGGATTGGGTCATGTTCATAGTATCCTGACATCTTGATAAAGTTTTGCTTTTTTAATAATGTGTTGAAACAATTTTTTTGTATGCACCGGCTTTGTAAACACGAACTGTTATAATCAACCAAATTTTATGCATTTGTGCATGTACTACTGTTTGTTTTATAACCTTGTTGTGTGCTTTCTTTGAATGTTTCGCCTTTTCTTTCTGTTTGCAGTACTCTCTGTGTTGTTTAATGTTTTTGGTTACTGTACCTGTAATTTATATCTCTGTAAAAAAGGAACACCGCAAATGACAAATAAGAGACTGAGAAGGTCACAATTATGCCAAGTCAGAAGAAATAGCAAACCAATTTAAAATGTATTATGAGAACCTATATAATCTTTCCCCAGCTACTTATGCTAGACAAACACCAGCAGACTCAGACAACAAAACATTTCTCTCTAAATATGAACCACCCAAATTTTCTGAAGAAGAAGCTAACAGAATGGAATCTCCTATATTAGAAACAGAACTTATGAGAGCGTTAAAACAGCTAAAACCGGGCAAAAGCGTTGGCCCTGATGGATTAACAACCCCGTATCATAAAACTTTAATTTCTACCTTAGCGGTGCCATTTCTGGCATTGTTCATTTCCCTCCCTGATAACCATGCTCTACCCCGGGATTTTCTAGAGGCTCATATTTCAGTGATTTCAAAAGAAGACAATGAAATGTGTAGTAATTACCAGCCCATTTCGCTGTTAAATGTGGAAATCAAAATATATGCCAAAATCTTAGCTAATTGCCTTCTCTCTGTGATTCCATACATTGTAGATCTGGATCCAGTGGGCTTTGTCCAAGGGAGACAGGCAAGGAATAACACAATTAAAATGCTCAACTTAGCACATTGGGCACAATTGAACTATAAAGATTGTTTTTTCCTAATAACGGATGCAGAAAAGGCATTCGACAGGCTGGCCTGGGATTACATGGCAGAAGTCCTAACATACATTGGTATCCCTAAGCAAATGTGCTCCCAAATTTTGACACTGTACTTCAATCCCACAGCCAGAGTAAGGGTCAACGGCATCATGTTGGACTCCTTCTACATCAAAAACGGTACAAGACAGGATTGCCCATTCTCACTGGTAATTTTTGTTTTAGCCCTTGAGGTATTACTTTGCCAAATCCGTGCATAACCCTCTATATCCGGATTAAAGATAAAGAAAAATCATATAAACTCACTACTTTTGCAGATGACATTCACTTTATCCTTTCTCATCCACAAACATCCCTTCCAGCCCTCTTAATCAATTCTAGATCATTTTCATATCAAACCTTTTTTTAAATTTATTATGGGAAATCATCAGCCCTAAATATTTCACTTCCAGTGAAGACAGATCTGTGAAAAACGATTTCCCTTTCAATGGAAAAGTAATTTATTAGATATCTAGGAATTCAATTGTCGCCCGAATTAGACTCACTATATAATTTAAATTTTGCCGCCCTAATACTACGAATCACAGCAGATCTCCGTAAGTGGGACAAATCTATCTTTTCTTGGTTTGGAAGGGCTGCAAATTTAAAAATGAATGTGACCCCACGTGTTTTATATTTATTGCAGGCAATTCCCATCTATTTGCCAGAGGCTTTTTTCAAAAGCTTGTTGTCTTCCTTTCGTCCTTTCTTTGGGGCCGGAAGAAACCCAGAGTCGCATTCCATCTTTAAGCAGCACCCAAACAACATGGGGCATAGGTCTCCTAGATATCCAAAAATACTACTGGGCCTGCCATTTATCATGAATATAAGACTGGAAAGCGCATAAGGATACCAAAGACTGGGTCAAAATTGAACAGTTCTTTACAGTAAGTGAACTACAGTACTTACCTTGGGTAGATCTTTGACAAGTAAACCCTACTTTAAAAGAAAATCTTTTTATTGGCAGTTCCATTATCTATTTTGGGCTAGTGAGTCACTATCACAAAATTTCTACAATACCAGGACCATTGTCCCGTAAATGGAAAAATCCTGATTTTGTTCCAGGCCAATCTCCAGAGTACCTTAAACAGTGACAAGCAAATAGGCACATAACAGCACTACACTTTTTTGACAGAAACAATTTCTGAGACCGATAGTCCTGCAATGACAGCGATGAAACAGAATACTCATCATTGCAATGGTGGGCAAATTTCCTAGTGAGATATTTTCTTAATAGCTCCAAAACGAGACCAATGGTTTGCAGACGCACCACCACTTTATAAAAATTGTGCTTATCACCAGCACCAGTTAGACACGTCATATCTATAATTTATAAAAAAACTAGCCAATCCTCCAGGGTTTAGTCAATCCTATATATAGAACAAATGGTAGAAAGATTTAAATACTCAACTTACAGACCAAGACTGGGAAAACATCGACCTGCTGACTGTCAAGGGGTCTCAAAAAGTAAATATGCAGAAAAACAAACTTTAAGAGACATACAAGATCGTAAAGAGTTCCTACAACAATTAATAAACTCAATCCCAACTGCGATAAAACCTGTTGGGGATGTGGTGCAAAAGTTGGTTCATTTTTACATATATGGTGGGACTGTCCTAAAATTCAAAAGTTCTGGAAGGAAGTGCAGGACCTTATCCTGATCATCACAAGTGACACAACAGCTTACCCCTGCACAGATCCTTCTGCATCATAATGTCTCCCAACCTAACAAATATAAAAAAAACGCTGCTCCCCCATATTCTAAATACGGCCAAGCTGATGATTCAATTGAGATGGAAATCATCACATACTCCTTCCATTAAAGATTGGCTGACAAAGATGGATAAGATACCGGAGATGGAAGAACTTATTCATTCCTCAAAAGATGGTATGACACAACTCTATTCCACATGGGCATGTTGGATACATTTCCGTAAAACACATACATACCAACATACTGTCTGATATTTTATCCGGTTGAATCCTAGAAATTCCTGGTCAGGACATCACTCAATAAAAGGCTTTCTATTTCTGCGCTCTTCCTTCCCAGATCATAGTTGCATAGTAGGTTAGGTTGAAAAAAGGCTTAAATCCATCAAGTTCAACCACTAGGGAAATAAACATATCCTAGATATAAAACCCTATAAGACATATAGTTGGTCCAGAGGAAGGCAAAAAAAAACCCTGGTACAATTTGCTTCAACTGGGGAAAAAAATTCCTTCCTGATTCCATGAGGCAATCGGATGTTCCCTGGATCAACAGTTACTGTTATTTTTACTTTAAAGCCTTAATACCCAGTTTTATTCTGTGCTTCTAGAAAAACATCCAGCTTTTTCTTAAAGCAATCTATAGTAGTTGCTGAAACTACTTCCTGAGGGAGCCGATTCCACATTTTCACAGACCTTACAGTGAAGAATCCCTTCCTTATCTGGAGCTTAAACTTCTTTTCCTCCAGACGCAAAGAGTGCCCTCTTGTTCTTTGTAATGATCTCAAAGTGAATAATTGGGAAGAGGGTTCTCTATATGGACTGTTTATATATTTATACAGGGTGATCATATCTCCCCCTAAACGTCTCTTCTCAAGGGAGAATAGATTCAGTTCAGCTAATCTCTCCTCATACCTGAGCTCCTCCATTCCTTTTATTAATTTAGTTGCCCTTCTCTGCACACTCTCCAATTCAACAATGTCCTTTTTGTGACCTGGTGCCCAAAATTGGACTGCATATTCCAGATGTGGCCTGACCAATGCTTTGCACAGGGGCAGGATTATGTCTCCATCTCTGCAGTCTTTTTCTCTTTTAATACAAGAAAGTACTTTACTAGCTTTAGATATTGCAGCTTGGCATTGCAGTCTGTTATTAAGTCTATGATCCACCAGAACCAGATCCCTTTCCATTTCTGACTCCCCAAAAGTATTCCCCTTAGACAGTATGAAGCATGCATATTGTTAGCTCCCAAGTCCATAATTTTACATTTATCTACATTAAAAGTCATTTGCCACTTGGCTGCCCAATCAAACAGTACATCCAGGTCTGCTTGTAGAATATAGACATCCTGTATGGACTTAATTCCATTACATAGTTTGGTGTCATCTGCAAACACAGAAATGGTACTTTTAAACCCAATATATCATTTATAAAGATGTTAAACATTAAAGGTCCCAACACAGAACCCTGGGCTACACCACTAATAACCTTAGACCATTCAGAGTATGAATCATTAATTACAACTCTGTGGATGCGATCTTTAAGCCAATTCTCTATATATTTACAGATTAACTTTTCTAAACCTATCAACCCTAACTTGCATATTAACCATCTGTGGGGTACAGTGTCAAATGCTTTAGCTCTTTCTCTTCCTTACCCCCTCCCAAATACCTTGGATATGACCATTACCATACCCAGGACATAAAGAGGTGCAACTATCTTGCATACATCATTCTTTTTTTCCACACAAAGTTTAATTTCACTCAGGTACCATTAAGATGTTTTGTTAATTTATTTTTGTTCTCTAATGTTTTTCTTTTCATGTTACCTGGTAGCTATACAAACAATATTTATAACTTTAATAGTTTGCTTATATACCCGTATCTTTGGTATACGAGTTAAGAGGAGAATATTATCTGATGTATAATATTAAAATTGTGTACCTCTTTCCACATGCTACTTTGTAATTGTACTTTCAATGTTGTTTTTATTCTTTGTGCCTATTAATAAAGCTCACTTTCTTTTTGGGGAAAACAAAATAAATAAAATAAACATGCGTATTGAAATTTAGTAAATACTTTGTAGAAAAGCCTTGGTTGGTAATGATAGCTTCAAGACACTTCCTGTATGAAAAAACTAGTCACAATGCATTGCTCAGGTGTGATTCTGGTCCATTCATCTATACAAACTGTATTCAAATCTTGAAGGTTCTAGGGGCTTCTTCTATAAACGCTGATCTTTTCTTTCTATAGATTTTCATTAGGATTTAAGTCAGGTTGACTTGGCCATTCTAGCAGCTTTATTTTATTTTTTCTGAAATCAATTGAGAGTTTCCTTGGCTGTGTGTTCGTGATAATAATCTTGCGGAAATGTCTACGCGTTTCATCTTCAGCATACTAGTAGATGGCAGCAGGTTCTAATCAGGATTGTCCTGGTACATTTTTCTATTCATTCTTCCTTCGATTATATAAAGTCTGCCAGTACTATATGCTAAAAAACAGTCCCACACCATGATGTTCCGACTACAAACTTCACTTGTGGTATGATGTTCTTTGGGTGCTTTTTCTCATCCAAAAAGGGTGTGTGCAATGACTCATGGCCCCATCTGACCAGACCATATTCTCCCAGTATTTCACTGTCTTGTCTTGACAACCTCTGCCAAAAATCGTGTGATGAGCACCTGGTTGTGGCCAGTTTAGGGTGAAATGATGTTCTTTCCACTTGAGAATTGAGGCCCCAACAGTTTACCAGAACATTCTGACGCTTAGAAATAGTTATATAACCGATTACATTACCGTAGTATGTTTTGCAATATTAAGGTTGCAAATGTCTTTAAAGAACTCTTTGCTTTTACCCAACATGAGATGCTTCCTCTGCAATACCTTGGTTAGGAGATACCTTTGTATAGGCTATTAACTAGCACTAAACCAGCTGATATTCATTTACACTTATAGGTGGCAGCACTGCCTTCTAAATACTGGAGCAGGTTTCTGGGCTCCAGTATTCATCTCCTTTCTTGTTCATCTCTTCTTTTCATGTGTTTATATACTGTACTTATTTGTACTTATTCCCTGTCTCATTTCACTTTATTACACATAACCTAATTTATGGACATATTTGTTTTGAATTCTTTGTGTGGATTACTTGGGTTTGTTACCGACATCTGGTGAAAATTACTTGGATTTATTACAACCAACCATTGTACAAAAGAAAATGCATACAGAATCACCAACTTTAGCCTTTTGTTGTAAATAAGGAGGAGATACTTACGATCTAAGCACACAAGAATTGTATCCCTTTCTAACTGTGTCACATGAACAACATCTGTCTGAGCAGTATCTAAAAAGACAAGGAATAAAATGTTACTTGCTACTGTGGTATAAAGGCTGAAATTTAATGTGCACTAATATTAATATCAGAAAAAAGCAGAATGTATGTAATAATAAAAAATAATATGTACCAACCCATTTCTGTAAACCAAGATGATGTGGAATTGGGATTCAAGGTCTCAAATTTCACAACCTGGTTAAAGTCTGTTCCCTTGCTTACACTCACACAAACCAAGGGATATTCCTGTTCAGGTACCACCAACATTTCCAAAACCATAAGTGGACATGGCAATGGGAAGTCTATATTCTATACATAAGACATAAAATACTGATTATCCAACAATAAACAAATTATGTAAATTATGTGTTATACGGACAATGAGAGTTAAATTATATGTACAGGTAGTCCCCGGGTTACATACGAGATAGGGATTGTAGGTTTGTTCTTACGTCAGAACAGGTACATTGTTTCATTAAATGCAATTAGGACAGGTGTTTGTTTCAACATATTATTAGGCAGCGTGGTGTCAGTTACTGTATAAAATCCTCACTGTGAGTTAACCACAAACAAAGCAAAAAAAAAAAAAAAACTTTATGGAGCCCAGACATTCATTAACTTCCGGAGCACTTCTGGTGCTTTAATATGCAAAAAGAAACAACTGCAGAGTTTGTCTTAGTCAATAGAGTTACAAGAGGCTGCAGAAGGAGCTCAGTCTCAGCTGTGTTTAGTGAAAAAATTTGTCTGCAAGTCATGCAAACCGACCCCATCCGCCCTCCAAACCTCCGTCCTTCGCAGGAGCGAAGCCCTGTTTGTATCTAGGAGTCATCCGTACGTCGAATGTTCCTAACCCAGGGACTACATGTTTTAACTTGCCAATTTCTAGAAATGCAAAAACAAGTGACAACATTGCATGAACATAACATGAACAAAAACATGGTTAAATAATTAAATAGAGCAACTAAATGAATTTAGGGTCTCATCAGTTTGGAATGAATAAACCATTGACTAACCACTGTATTTTTATATATTTGTTACCACCTTACTAAAATGTCATTCAAAGCTACAGCAATATAAGAATATTCACATTCAGTTTTCAAACATTTTGTTTCTACCAGCATAAAAAAAAAAAGTTTAGGCTGTCAGAGTGGATACCCAGACACATATGAAAAGGCTGCTAAATCAGTCTAATGTTTTGTCACAAGTTTTTTAAAGTTTTAAATAATCACCAATATGGTGAAGAAAAGACACCCCCAGTCAATTAATAGCCTGTAGAAATATGTTTAGTACCCTAAAAATTGGTCTTGATAAATACCTCAGAAGCTGAGAATACAGTATATATTTCAGTTATGAATTGAGAATTGTGCTAAACAAACAAATTTAAGTTCTGCTAAACATTAATATGCTAATGATAACAGCAACAGCAGCTATGCTGGTTAAAGGTGCTAGTGGCATTATTTACATGCATCCAGCAAGAGGGACACTAGATGCCTCCTTGCTGGTTTGACTGAACGCAATAACAGACTCTCTGCTCAGGTGGGTGGTGCTGCTGTCATTACTTATATGTGTCTGGCCAATCTAGCAACCGGGCAGCCAGGAACAGTTGTTCTGGGTTTGCCCTTTGCTGGATCGGCTGGACACAATTGCGTGAACTCTGGTAACCTGGACATTTCTAAACCCTGCAAAGGAAATCAGTTAAAAAAATAACACTATTGTGAGGTATTATTATTTCTAGGAAATATTTACCTCTTTTTGGGGACAGGTAAGGGGTACTCTACTGATTCACCAGGGTGAAGAGGAGGATCTCTGGAGGTCCCCTTAATAAAGGAGGCTTCTAGATTTCAATAGGCTTGCCACCGTTGGGGGCAGACAGGGGTTCTAGTTATGACAAAAGGGAAGAAGGCTACTGGCTTTTTGCCTCCTTCCTTCTTTGGCAAGCAGTTTCCAGATTCAAAACACCAGTCTGAACATCAGGTGTTGTTTAGGTCAGAATAAGGTGTTCTGATTTTCATACTTGTTTTGGATCAGTGAGTCAAAATGTATTTAGATACATAGGGGCCAACTATTATGTTAAAGTTTGTGATGGAAGCCAACATTCTTTAGGAACATATTTTCTTTACTAATTATTAATTAATGAACACATAGGGCCTGATTTATTAAAGCTCTCCAAGAGGAGGATACATTTTCATTAGTAAACCTTGATCATCCAGCAAACCTGCAATCTATGGTCCAGGATTGAAAGCTAATGATTTGCTAATAAATAGTGAGTTTTCAAAAATCCATTCCATGTTTGCTGTATCACCCAGGCTCACTGATAAAAAGGCCTTGGGGGCAGGGCATCTCAAGAGCAAGGTTAGTGAGGTCTCAAATTTTGAAAGGCCCAAGTTTTTTTTTCTTTTTGCCAAATGCTCTGTGGCCCCTGCTGGAAGCACTATTGCCTACCAGGGGTGTTTCACATTTAGTTAAGACAACCCTGTCTATAGGTAACCTTGCAGGTACTGTAAATGCACATTCCCTTTAATTTCAGTTACAAGTACAGTATCAGTAAATCACTACAACCTTATTCTCTGACTGCACAAAGAGAACTAGATGGTTAGTGTAAATAATGGCACACATCTTTTATTACACAAAGACAAATTCATTATCACTTTGACATCTGCATTCTATGCCTCTTATTTATTTTAAGCAAACACAATATGGGAGCCAATGTGTTTCACAATGGTGCAATTTTTGGAGCATTTTATGTAAGCTATTACCTACTATAAAGAGAAGCCTTACCTTGATCAACATGAATTTCTGCATTTGTTCAACCCATTCTAAGAGAACAATACTTGACTGTAGGGCTCCACATAGATATTTATGACTTGTATATGGATTTCGCACTAAACAAAAGAGAGCCACAGTATAAGATAAAAGTCAACAGCTTAGCACTGAGGAAAAAAAGTTCCATTCTAACTAGGTTACACATAACTGCAAGCACAGAGGTGCTACCAAATTGCTACAAAGTTTTTTTTTCCATTGTGTCCATTTGCACGAGATATGTTACATTGTTAACTATTCACTAACATATTTATGCATACCTAAATAAAAAGTTGGCCAATGTAACCAATATAAAGATCAGCTTTGAGGGGAGTTTCTTCTAAGTCGCGCCCATCCACTCTACAAAAGTCAGTTTTAGAATGCTCACTTTTCATTTACAATGTAGAAAGGATAAACCAGGTTTACCATTACAGTGGTATTTAAGGATGAAAGAGAAGAGATTAGGTTTTCAGTCTCCTAGATATTTCTTACAGTTCTAAATACTTCAGTCTTGGGTTCCCTGACAAACTGGTTGTCTTCAAAATTGACCGTGACTCTGATCACACACAGACTTGCAAATGTTTATCTCAGATTTTCTGGCTTATTCAACAAGACAATCACCGTCATGACAGTTTTAAGCTGTCATTTACATCACGTGTCTAATTCTGATCCTTGTCTATTTAGGGCTTATTCACACCACTGCTGTGTATTAACATGCACTGCGTTAATGCATTTTGAAAGTAATGAATTGAAAGTTGGTTAATGCACCAAAACACACCCCAAAAGCCACACATCACATTGATGACACAAGGTGCAATTCAGAATAAATGACAATGCATTTCAAGATTGTAAAAATGCACATTACCACGTTACAAAAGTATGACTGGGCACTCTGGGCCTGATAATCTTAGCATGCTATTTCAAGAGCAATGTCTTTCCTTCACAGGAGCTGAGTGCAGACCCTCCCAATTTGTGAGCAAAACTCATCTGTCTTCAATTAGATTCCACCACTTGGTGATTACCTGTTCAGTATAGACAAGAACATGTTTCCTGCCAGAATTATTCACCCAGTGTCATTTATTGCATTAGCTCTGTGATGGATCTACTGGCTGTCATATCACATACAGACATAAAACAATAGTCATTCAAAGCTAAAGAGCCTATTTCAAATAGCATAGGTCACAAATAGAACACATACATGGCAATACCTATAGCAACATGTTAAAGTACATCAAATACAATGATTGGTAAATAAAATGGACCTTGCCAAATTATTCACTGACCCAGTTTTATGAATACTAAATTGCTTTATCTGGGCCTAATACTATATGCCTAACAGTGCAGAGTGAGTGTTGGGGGAAACAAGGGAACTTTATTGTCCTGACAGACTAACTTATCATAGTAACGTTTCTTAATACAGCAACTATGGAATGGCAACATCTTCTGTTCTCTCACTCATTAAGCCACCACAAAATCAGGGCTAATTTGTCACAACTGACAACTTTTATACTTCTCCTGAACTTTACGAGTTTCGTCTGCAACACAAAACAGATGCATATGAAACCGTTAGGGCTAACCGGCACAACATGCCATCAATGTTTGCAAAAAGGAAACTGAAGACGGGAGAAATGGTTGCCTGGCAGAAAGGCAAAATGATGGCCCTGCGAAGTCGTGATAAGAAAGATATGTGCCTAATGAGTACAGTCCATAATGCCTCCACTGATATGGTACTAACAAAAGGTGGGAAAGAAATATTGAAGCCACAAGTAGTGATAGACAACATTAACACCATGGGAGGTGTCGACAGAGCTGATGAAGCAATGACATTCTACCCAGCAATGAGGAAACAGCAAAAGAAGTACAAGAGGATCTTCAGGCATCTTGTTGAGCAATTCTTGTGAAATGCCTACATTATCTTCAAAAAAAAGAGTGTCAGGCCTGTGAGTCATTCTGACTTAATTTGGAAAGTTTCCGAATGTATTGTCATGAACCACTAAACACCGTCAATGGCTGTGAATAGACCTGGACGTTGTGCTGTTGCAGTTGGCAACCCAGAACGCCTTACTGGTCTCAAAGGATGTTCTTGGTTTGTTGCTCGAAGAAAGATGACAGTGGAAGGAAGATCAGAAAGGAAACCAGATTCTACTGTCCTGATTGTGACATCGGACTTTGTGCAGTCCCATGTTTCAAAATTTACTAGACCAATATGCAGTGTCAATTTATCAATATTATTGCATCCTTGTTTGGACAAATTTCAGTGTTTTTGATTTGATTAAATTATTAAATTAAATGTATTGTTGTTATGTTATTTTTTATAATTATTATTTATAATTATTTATTATAATATAATTTATGTTTTGTGTTTCAAACTTTATCATAGCCAGGAGTTTTTCCTAAGATTTACAGGCCTACAATAATAAACAACAAATTTCCATGCAAAACAATGTACCGCTTTTGACATAAAAATACTGACATAATTATCATACTGACATAATTATCAGGGAGATTAACACACCAGGACAAAATCTATGTACCTTAAAATGTCTGAGTGCCTGTTCTGTTTCATGACTCTCCTGGGGAGGGGCATTCTGGAACACCCAAGACTTTATTTTTGCTCCAGGGAACCTTCTAGTGGCCCGATCTGCATAAAGGTTGCAAATAATTTGTTTCTTCCTACTCCATATGTGCGCGTTCCAAAAATAGTTGATCTAAACCCTGGGGTTGCTTTACCAGCTTCCTGTTACCACCTGCCCCTGGAATACACTCACACTAAACTTCACTGTGGAGATGCCTCCTTCTAAAAGGTATTCTTTAGTGGTTGTTGACAGGATCACCAAGATGGGCCACTTTCTGCAAATCTGGGGTATTACCCTCAGAACATTGGGGAGACAGAAAACCAGTTTAGAGAGAGGGTGAACAAAAATAAGAACAGACCCTGTATCTAAATACCTGAATCCCTAGAAGTATAACATGTGTAGTAAATACTCAGTGTATGATAGGTTTGTAGGCAGTGTATAAGTCAAACAAGTAATTTTAATAACGTGGTTGCTTCAACATCAGGAAGACTAAAAGGACTCTTAGGATAAGTATCTATAAGTACATTTACTTATTAACAAATGGTAAAATTACCATTCCCATCAGGAGGGTCATGCGTAACTTTAACACAGACATGATTGAGTTTTCCACTCTTGATAGAATCTATCCTAATTCCAGAGGTGGTGATATTGATTCCAAATTAATACAATGTGAAACCAAATGGATTGTATCCCAACACAAATTTTTCAAGTTTGAATGATGTTATCAGCTTTAAACCGTTTCTCTAATTGATTAAAAAAAAAACTTATGATAATCACTTAACATTTAGGAATGAAGTGTGTGTGCTCTGTTAATATAGAAAACTTTTGGAAATTTGTTGCAAACCAACGTTTTCAGCCTTACAACTCCACACCATGACCTAATATTAATGTGGCCTAATCACTTATATGGCCCTGGATGCTTTCCATAGTCATGAGGATAACTGCCTCTTACATCCAAACTCAGACTATCTGTGGTTAACTTCTAGCTTATGTTACGTGTGGTATATATTAGTTTCTTTTGAATTTCAAGCAAATGTCTCTTGGTAATTTTGATTTTAAATTATTCTCATATCTTCTGATGTGAGGGTCATTCTTAGTATTTTGTGTGCACTTTAATACCGTGCTATCATAATTCCCAAGGTGCCACTACCTTTACTGCTGTTGGAGTTCTGATATTGCTGTATTGATGTGGTCATATTTGCTGGTTCGTGGTTGGTCTTTTTTTAATCATTCTTGGTATGCAGTAATTACTGTATCCTAGGAAACCTGCTCGAGACCTGCTATTTTGGGGGTTTACTGACCCACTTGTCTAGCTCACAATTTAGCCCTTATAAAGTTTCTGAGATTCTTATTTGCCTATTTTTTACTGCTTCTCTTACTTGCTGCTTAATAAAAGCCACACATGAAGGATGCAATTCTAATAAATAATAAGTAATCACCATTGTTTAATTCACCAATCACTTATTTTATTGCTTTGGCTGACACTTTTGATACTTAGACTTCACATTACCACCCATCCAATCCTCATTTACACAGAAGAACTGTTTAGCATTGGAAGGGATCTGATTTTGTTCTGAAACACATCCACTTATACCTGCAAACTTACTTACCCTCATCACCACCTTCTAAATGCACTTTCCTCCCTGTCATTTTGCTGCATTCTCCAAATAAAATGCTTCATTGCAATGACAGTAGTGTTTATAAATGATGTTACACAGGACAGAAACAGTCGAATGAATTCTGAAGTGTTCAGAGACATACTGTCTGCTCAAATATAGCTAAATGCAGTCAAATTGATTGAGAGGCCTTTCATAATACAGATGGACAATGACCAAAAAACATACAGCCATTAAGGCAAAGAAGTGGAATATTCTTGAATGGCCAAGTCAGTCACCTGATCTGAACCCAATTGACCATGCATTTCACTTGTTGAAGACTAAACTTCAGACAGAAAGGCCCACAAACAAATAGCAACTGAAAGCCGCTGAAGTAAAAGCCTGGCAGGGTATTAAAAAGGAGGAAACCCAGCAGGCTACAGGCTGTCATAGCCAGCAAAGGGTTTTCAACCAAGTATTAGAAAT
>NC_092861.1:100999212-101085084 GCF_032062135.1 Pyxicephalus adspersus
ACACACACACACACACACACACATATTGGGAGATCGCCTGTAGCAACGGGGAGTGTTTCAAATAGTAAACAGGGCCAGCAGGTTAAAAGTGCATCTAGGGTTTTATTTACTAATACTATTTTCACACAAAAACAGGCAAAATAAAACAAACAGCAAAATAAAGCCTGGCCACTTGGCCTCTAACTCACTGTTAGATCCCTTTACTAACAATGCAGCCCAACCTAGTGCTGTGCAGGCCCTAACCATACAGCCATACAGCTTTTCCAACAAAGTCTGTGTCTTTGCTCACAGTTCACCAGCCAAGACAGAGCCACAGGAATTAGAAGGCTGGGAGTTTATATCCCTAGCCTAATTTCCAGAATGCATTTCAGGTGGGACAGTTATACCTGATCATACCCAGGTCATTCATTGTCATTCAGCCTGGTACTTCAACCCCACCTTCAGGTCAAAAAGGAAAACTGTCCAACCAAACAGAAAAATACTCTGCCTATAACCTGTATCTGGATTTTTTGGCACAGGGTGATCAGAAGGGGATACATTGTAATATATTCTATTTCCATATTTCCCTATATATTCTATTTATATATATATATATATATATATATATATATATATATATAGGGAAAGAAGTATTTGATACCCTGCTGATTTTGTACGTTTGCCCTCTGACAAAGAAATGACCAGTCTGCAATTGTAATTGTAGGTTTATTGTAGCTGTGAAACAGAATAAAAACAAAAGGACCCCCAAAAAAGGACCCTCAGTGCTCAAAAGACAGAGCTTGATGTGCATTGTAATGAGTGAAATAAGTATTTGATCCCCTATAAACAAGCAAGATTTCAGGCTCCCAGGTGTCTTCACTGTATGCAGGTAACGGGCTGAGATTAGGAGCACCCTCTGTAAGGGAGTGCTCCTAATCCAAGCATGTTACAGTACCTGTATAATGTAAAATTTTTTAATTTTTTAAAACTTTTTATTTATTTATATACATACATATTTACAGACAACACTAACCACAACAGTACAAACGTAATACAAAGTGTTCCATAATAATACAATCTTTTATCATGTTTAACTGTCCTTAAGACAAAGTTATGCTTCAACATACAAATAGTGCACAAAGATGGAAATATATGAATCCTCTTTTACAAATAAATTCTAATCTCAAAACATTCAAATAATCAGTAATACATATACCGTGAAAAAAAAATACATAAAGTGTCCAGGTGATATAAGTGAATATTATATATGGCCTCTATAGGCCTACTAAAACCATCCTAAAAGTGTTAGCATTCTATAAGGCAGATTGCTTTCCAAAAATATTAGCATCCATGCATCTCCAGAAACGTGAGGTGAAACAAAATACATCAACAAATACCAATAATAATATCAAATGTCATTCATATAAAACAAAACGTCCATAATCTTCACAGATCTTAATACTCATAGAAGAAGAAAATACTTTATCATAGGGGGAAACAACTTTTAAATCCCATTTTATCCATGTGAAGCAATTTTACCAAAAGACCTACACCTAATTCAGCTGATCTATTCTTGATCAATAATATTGAGGTATGGAATATTATCTTTAAATTGTATCCAAGGGGCCCATATAGCATTAAATCTTGTGGACAAGTCTTGACAGTCATGCTATGCTTCCTCCATTTCACAAATTTCCTCCACCAACTGAAACCAACACCCCATAGAGGGTTCCTTAGGATCCTTCCATGACCATGGAATCTGTGCCTTGGCTGCATTAAGGAGGACCGTACTAGTAAACTTAAAATCTACTCAAAGAATTATCAGTGCAATGAAAAAGTACTAACCACGGATTAAGCTCCAGAGAAACACCAACTATTTTTTCAATCATCTGCAAACCTTTCTCCAATATCATTCAATAAGCATTGCCACCATATGTGTGGCATTTTACCTCTCATTCCACAACCTCTCCAACATATTGGGAATTCCATAGGGGTCATATGCTTCATTTGTACTGATACATAGTACCATTTGGAAAAAAGTTTAAAATTACCTTCCTGTATTTTAGCACATACTGGTGTCTACCAGGCCCATAATAACCTTCTTCTGAGATTCCGAGAGTGTGCTATTAAATTCAACTTCCCATTTTAATAAATAATCCAGGTACCCTGGATTATAAAGTTTAATTAACAGCCTATATAGCCGCAATACAGTGGCAGAGGGCTTGTCTTCGCTACATAACAGGTCAACCATAGGAGGTAAATCCTTCTTAGATCTTAAAGGACGGGGTAAAGACCTCACAAAATGACACAATTGGAGGTAATGCAAACGATGAATTGGCCTCTGTGCCTCCACAGGTACAAGTTGTACCAAAGGACAAACGGAGTTGCCTCTCACTACATGATGTAGCAATAAATAGAGTCACCCATTTGTGCAAAAAAGGGATTGGATTGCAACGCTGGTAAAAAATAGGAGTGACCTATGATTGGGAGTACGGGGGAATTATAATGAGGCAGCTTTGTTGTCTGCACAACGTATCCTAACATTTTAATGTAGTTAGAGTAAGGGGGGAAGTATCTGGACCCAAATCTTTAAATTGCTTAGGAAGCCAAATAACTACCGTGTTTCCCCGATTTTAAGACATCCCCAATAAATAAGCCACCCCCGATTTTTGAAAAAATAATTAAAATAAGACACTCACCCGTGAATAAGACATCCCCCGATATTTGATCCTGTGTGTGTCTCTCTGATGCTGGCTGCAGCACGTGTCTGCTCCTGGCTGCAGTGCAGAGTGAAACTGAAAGTAACAAGCCGGCATTCTGCACCATGAAGAAAGCTGCTGATCCCTGCCCTAACGGAGATCCCTACACTTAATTACCGGTAAGTGATCAGAAGGGGACAATCATTGCATAGAGTGATCAGAAGGGGACAATCATTGCATAGAGTGATCAGAAGGGGACAATCATTGCATAGAGTGATCAGAAGGGGACAGTCATTGCATAGAGTGATCAGAAGGGGACAATCAATGGCATAGAGTGATCAGAAGGGGAATATGAACGGCACATGAGTGATCAGAAGGGGACAATCAATGGAACATGAGTGATCATGAGTGACTTTCAACAATAAATGTGTACTGTAGTCTTCTTCATGGAAAAATAAGACATCCCCTGAAAATAAGACCTAGGGCATATTTTGGCATTTCAAAAAATATAAGACAGTGCCTTATAATCGGGGAAACAGGGTATGTTTAAATTAACCATACATAGATTTGATTCTAAAGTACCCAACCCTTAGATAAACTATCATACTTCCAGGTCAAAATCCTGTTCAATATAGAAGCCCTGTAATATTGTCTATAATCCGGCAACCCCCAGCCCCCCTCCGTTCTCAGATGAAAAAGTGTTTTTAAAGGAATCCTTGCTTTTGAAGGGTACCAGATGTATGAGGAGACCATACCATTAAGGCACTTACAAAATGATGAAGAAATCTGTATGGGGAGCATTTCAAAGACAAACAATACTCCTAGCAGCACTTTTATTTTCAAGACATTAACTGAAAGTTCTAGTTGTTTCCAACGTTAGATATCCTTCTTAATGTCATTTACCAAGGGTATATAATTCCCCTGATACAGACCTGATAAAGAAGGCGTGATCTCAATACCTAAGTATGTCAATTTCTTTTGACAGCAGGTAAATGGAAAAATTGCTTTTAATCTATGCACTATTTGCCCTGAAACATTTATATTTAGAATCTCGGATATGGACAAATTAAATTATTTTCAAAACTAGACAAATATCAATACTCTTCAAATTTGGCTATTAAATTAGGAAGGGAGATATCAGGCTGTTGGACTATAAACAAGATATCATCAGCATATGCTGCCAGTTTATGTTCTTTATGACCTGTTTTAACCCCTTGAACATTAGGGTTTAAGTGCAGTATATTCAGAAAGGGTTCCAAAGATATAGCAAAAAGCAATGCAGATCATGGACACCCCTGTCTAGTACCATTGTAGAGCTGGAAAGGGGATGATAATATTCCATTCACACAGACCTGAGCCATGGGACATGAATAGAGAGACATAGCCCACCTAAGCATCTTTGGGCCCAGGCCTATGCGCCTCAGTGTCATAGATAAGTACAGCCAGTCCACCCGGTCAAACGCTTTCTCAGGATCAGTGGATAGAAGACATAATGTATCAAAGAGAGAGCTTGTGAAGAGTAGTCCCTAGCTTCCCTTCCTGGAACAAAACCTGATTGGTCTTAACCTCTTAAACAACACCTTTGCATATAGTTTTGCATGAACATTCAGTAGGGATATAGGCCGGAAACTGGCACAGAGGGTGGGGTCTTTAACCCGTTTGGGGACCACTGAAATGTGTGCCCTTAAAGTATCTTTACACATTGAACCCCCTACCGTTAAGTCAATAATATATTTGCTTAAATAAGGAAGAGTAGGAGGAACAATATCTTGGTATTGTTTGTAATATTTCAAAGAGAAATCATCAGGTCCTGGGGTTTTACCATTTGGAGGGGTTTTAATAGCAACCCTCAATTCACTCTCCGTTATATCTGTCTCTAGGTCAAGAAACTTTTCTATGGGCAGCCTAGGCAGCTTTGCTCTGTTCAAATATATTTTGATCTTTTCCCTATGAATAGAAGCCATTTCCGGTGTTTCCCCTACTCATATCTGATAGAGATCCTGATTAAAAATCCCCAAAAGACAGCTGCCATCTCCCTAGGCATATGAACCAATGTCCCAGATTTATTTTTAATCTTGGAGACGTAAGAGGCTGCTTTCTCTTTCTTAAGAACATTTGCTCAGTATTTACTTGTTTTATTCCCCCATTCATAAAGTCTTTTAGCAACCCTAGAAATAGCTGATCCACCTTTAACGTTCAGCATTTCCTTTAACTGATAGCGCATGTTTGACAGCTGTATAGCCTGTAATTTCCATTGTGATTGTTTATGTACTGCTTTCAGTTGTGAGATTTTAAACAGCAATTCATTAATTCTTTGGTTTCTTTCCCTTTTCTTACGCGCCTTATGGGCAATGAGTTTATCCCTAATGGTGACCTTATGAGCTTCCCAAACATGAGCTGGGGCGGTATGTTGCAAATCGTTTTCTCTAAAGAAATTACACAAATCAGTAACAATATCCTTATTGAGGGGCAGCACGGTGGCTTAGGGGTTAGCACTCCCACCTTTGCAGCGCTAGGTCCCAGGTTCGAATCCTATTCGACACTATCTGCATGGAGTTTGCAGGTTCTCCCTGTGTCTGCATGGGTTTCACCCGGGAAACCTTGCACTTCCCAAAAACATGCAGTTAGGTTAATTCGCTTCCCCCTAAATTGACCTTAGACTATATTAATGACATATGGCTATGGTAGATACATTAGATTGTGAGCTCCTTTGAGGGACAGTTAGTGAAACGACTATGGACTTTGTACAGCACTGCTTAATATGATGTCACTATATAAATACTGTGTAATAATAATATTAATAATTTATATCATTATCCCGCAAAAGGGAAAAATTAAGACGCCATCTAAACGGGGAAGAAAATGGAGATCTCAAGCACATGATGGCCTTCACTGCAGCATGATCAGAAATTGTACGGGGGGCAACATCCTCCCCCCTTAAGTCTACTCAGATGTAGATCAACAAAAGTCATATCAATCCGAGAATATAAATCATACACTGGAGAATAAAATGTAAAGTCTTTATCACTCGGATGGAATACTCGCCACACATCTTTCAGCTGCAAGGTCTGTAACAATTTCTTTAACTTATTAGTTTGTCTGAATGGAAGGCATGGTTTACCAGAAGAAGTATCTAACAAAGGCTCAAGCACTAGGTTAAAGTCACCAGTGACAACTAATAACCCCTTATGAAATCTTACGAAGCGTCCACAAGGGAAATTGTATTTGATGTTTTTTGGGCACAGTATATGTTAGCAAATGTGTAAGTATGGTCATTTAACTTCCCTTTAAGGAATAAAAATCTACCATTAGAGTCAGAAACGGTATCAGTTACTTCAAATTGAATACTCTTTCTAAAACCAATAGCCACCCTCCTTGATCTCCCCCTGACTGTGAGAAGCCATAGAATCACTTGGAGAAATGCCCAGAAGACAGTCTAATATTTGAATGAAAAGGAAGGTGTCTTCTGTAAAAAAAATGTACCGTATTTTTCGCCCTATAAGACGCTCCGGAATATAAGACGCACCCAATTTTAAAGGAGGAAAATCTAGAAAAAAAGATTCTGAAAGATTATTCCCCTTCTGATCACTCATGTGCCATTTATACCGGTATTCCCCTTCTGATCACTCATGTGCCATTCAAATTCCCTTTCTGATCACTCATGTGCCATTCAAATTCCCTTTCTGATCACTCTGTGCCTTTCAAATTTCCTTTCTGATCACTCTGTGTCATTCAAATTTCCCTTCTGATCACTCTGTCATTCAAACTCCCCTTCTGATCACTCTGTGCTTTTTTTCCACTGTACGGCAGTTAGGACAGGGAACAGCAGGTGGCGCTGTGCCGGCTTCTTTCGCTCTGCTTTACAGACAGGAGAAGACACGTGCTGCTGCCAGAGAGAAGAGGAGACAGACGCTGCTGCAGCCAGAGACACACGCAGGATCGGGTATCGGGTGAGTATATTATTTTAGTTATTTTATCACACCTTTGTCGTATAGGACGCACTAACTTTCCCCCCCCAGTTTTGGGGAAGAAAAAGTGCTTCTTATACTGCAAAAAATACGGTATATCTCCTTTTAGTGAATGTAGTTCTTGCAGAACCTGATGTCTCTTTGTGTCTCTGTAAGGGAGTGCTCCTAATCCAAGCTGGTTTCAGTACCTGTATAAAAGATACCTGTCTACAGAATATTTAGAATTTCATCTAATGCAACCTTTTTGAGACCATTTGTCCACAATCTACCATTATACCTGGGGGATACAATACAGCTTCCTAAAATTTTTCAGAATATGAACATTCCACCTAACTCCACACTTCCAAGAAATCTCTCCAAAGTATGTTTAAGTTTATCCAGACACATAGATTCAATCTCAAATTCGCAAAAGATCAGATTCATATACTATTTGTTAAAAATACAGTTCCACCGCTCTCTCATTTCTCCTCAGTTCAGGAAATTATCATTATGACATATTTTCATGAGATGGGACCCCTGGGTACACCCCTTGACTTGCAGGGACGGGGGCATCCGGATAAAGATGGTCGGTGCACCAGGAGTGAATGGCAGTGACACTGTCACCCCATCATGCTGCATCCCTGTATGTGCCTGTTCTATTGGACGGGTGCGCTGCGCTAATCGGGATGTCCTCCAATCAGATGTCTTCTATGCACGCTGCCCGATGTGCACATGGTGAGAGGGACTTCCCGAAAGTCGACCCATTAGTCCATATATGGGCCGCTTTAGGAGACTCTCCTGTCATTCGGCTTTCCACTCCTGAATGTAGTGGCGGTTTTACTGCATGTAACTCTGAGACATATCCAGGGGTAAGTGCCTAAATTAACAAACCTAAATAAGGGCAGAATATACTTGGAATAAACAGGCCTTGATTGCAATGCTTTATCCACTATAGGTTTAATAGAAGAATTATCAGAAGCATATCCTATCCCTTCTCATCTTTATAGTGGAGGCATCCTCCATATCTAGAAGGGTAAGAAACAACCAAAATTATCTGTAATGCTTAACATAATGACTATATAATATAGTATGATACCTATATAATTTTGAATATCTACCTACTACTATGAAATGTATTCTTTATAGACCTTTCATTAAGAAAACCTATAAGAAACCCCTGGAAAAAAAAACATATTTTTCTATATAAAGCAAAAAGTACTATGTGGAAAACTAGTTAAGCTTTTTCTGAAGTAATGAGACTGTTTGAACATAATACACATACAGGATATTCTTCTTGACCCCTGATGTACAATATGAGAATAAATATTAGGACCAATATGATATTGACTATTGTAACCTTGGACAGCATATCCCAATGAAAGTAATTTAATTAATACCTAACGTATGAAATAAAACAAATATTTTAAAAATAATATACTATTGTAACATATCTATTAAATATTTAGATGTTTTCAAGAAACAGTGCTTTGAACTCCAAAATACGTAGCATGACCCCTGAAGAAGCCTAGATTGGGCGAAACGCGTCGGGTTAACAAAGCTGCGACATAAGAAATATGTTCTATGCACTTTAAATAGTTGAGTTGTGTCTACACAACCTTTAAAAGCGAGGAAGTACCTCTTCAATTGTACTGTGGATGTTTATGAAAATGTTCGGTTAACTAACCTCAAGGGATGAGAAAGTACCATACAAATCGGATTCCAAACTAGCCACCATCGCAAAGACCAAAGAGCTGTCTAAGGATGTCAGGGACAAGATTGTAGACCTACACAAGGATGGACTGGACTACAAGACTATAGCCAAGCAGCTTGGTGAGAAGGTGACAATATTTGGCGCGACAATTCGCAAATGGAAGAAACACAAAATACCTGTCAATCTCCCTCGGTCTGGGGCTCCATGCAAGATCTCCCCTTGTGGAGTTGAAACGATCATGAGAATGGTGACGAAGCAGCCCAGAACTACACGGGGGAACTTGTCAATGACCTTAGGGCAGCTGGGACAATAGTCACCTAGAAAACAATTGGTAACACACTGCCTCCTGAAGGCCTGAAATCTTGCAGAGCCTGCAAGGTCCCCCTGCTCAAGACAGCACATGTCCAGACCTGTCTGCCCTTTGCCAATGAACATTTGAATGATCCAGATGAGAACTGGGTGAAAGTGTTGTGGTCAGATGAGACCAAAATTAAGCTCTTTGGCATCAACTCAACTCGCCGTGTTTGGAGGAGGAGGAATGCTGCCTATGAGCCCAAAAAAAACACCATCCTCACAGTCAAAAATAGAGGTGGTCACAATATGCTTTAGGGGTGTTTTTCTGCTAAGGGGACAAGACACCTTCACCGCATTGAAGGGACAATGGAGGGGGCCATGTACCGTCAAATCTTGGGTGAGCACCTCCTTCCCAGGGCATTGAAAATGGGTCCTGGATGGGTATTCCAGCATGACAATGACCCGAAACACACGGCCAAGGCAACAAAGGAAGAAACACATGAAGGTCCTGGAGTGGCCTAGCCAGTCTCCAGACCTTAATCCCAAAGAAAATCCGCGGAGGGAGCTGAAGGTTCGAGTTGCCAAACAGCAGCCTCGAAACCCTAATGACTTGGAGAGGATCTGCAAAGAGGAGTATCTTAGTATCTAGAGACAAAATCCCTCCTGAAATGTGCGCAAACCTGGTGGCCAACTACAAGAAACGTCTGACCTCTGTGATTGCCAACAAGGGGTTTGCCACCAAGTACCAAGTCATCTTTTGCGAAGGATCAAATACTTATTTTACTCATTACAATGCAAATCAAGCTCTGACTTTTGAGCACTGGGTTTTTGAGGGTTCTTTTGTTGTTTTGTTATTCTGTCTCTCACACCTTCAATAAACCTACCATTACAATTATTGACTGGTAATTTCTTTGTCAGAGGGGAAACGTACAAAATCAGCAGGGGATCAAATACTTCTTTCTCTCACTGTATTTTTTTTTTATGGATTTGGGTTGATTATATGCTTTATCTGATAGATGACTGGATCTGTCCAAAATTTTGGCTTAAATGGTCCTCAATTGGGGCTAGTAGTCAGACCTTGTGATCGTGCCATTGGTTTTCCACGCGTGTGTTTTCCTTTGCTTTATCGCGAATCTTTATTTGTAATTTATTTTTCTGATTAAACCCTCAAAATCATCTCACTGAGGACAGAAGATTTGTTTTTACCTTATCAGTTGGTGGAGAACTTTGCGGGCCGTCCTGAGGATTAGCTGCTTCCCTCTACCACCAGACCTAGAGGATTAGGATGGTCTATTGTTGCCGCAGGTGAGATTTGCTTACCAGTCTCTCTTTTCCTCTTGATCTGGGGGTTCACTTGTGGGGAGGTTCCCTGACCAGCGATGCCAAATTCCCTGTGCAAGTGAGATTTTTTTTTTTGCTACTATTGCTTTTGAGCTCTGGCTACAGCCTCACACGTTCCGGCTCATTTTGAAATTCCCACATGAAGTAAAACTGCAGAGATAAGGAAAGGAAAAGAGAGGAGGCAACTGCACATTCTTCTATCGATGTTGCTTACCAGCAAATCGGTTCCCCCTCTAAATACCAGATAATACTAGCCCGTTAGGGTATCCAAAATAGAGGGAGAGGGAACAACGGTCACACAGAGTCAATGGGTAAATATGGACAGAAAGTGAGTTAAGAACAATTATGAAAGAGACCCCATCACCCCTTATAGTTTTGCACAACACCTGAAATTTGTCTGTACCTGTCATAACCCCAATTGGACAGACATCGTGATAATACTGAAAAACATTTGTGGATCAATTGATTACTGGTTGCTGATGGACCACACGAGGTGGCCCCAGGACAATGTTGAGGATGATGTAGACCCCTCCCAGACAAGTGATAAAATGAAGCCATTATGTGAAAAAATAGGTGACAGCATCATGGGCTACCATCTTTAAAATAATGCAAGGTCCTAAAGAAACAGTTGGTAAATACACAGACAGATTAAAAAATATTGTAGTTTTCTGTGGAGATCCCAGCTCTTTGGAAAGTCATTCTAAAGAGGCACTGTTGGTCAGTGCCAACATGGCCGGCCTGCATAGGTTTATCCATGACAAAATTGTAACTAGAGAGCCTGCCTATTTAAAGAAATCCTTGGTGGATGCAGTAACATGGGCTAGCCAAATGGAATTTGATCTAGTTGAGAGAAAAAATATTAAATCCCAGAAAATAATGATAGTTCAGAGTTCTGGGAAAAAATTGGATTAACAAACAGAAGAAACAGTTTAAATCCAAGGGCTGTTTCAACTGTGGTTGTCAAGCGCACATTGCCTGGTTTTGCAGAGCCCCCAAACGTGTATACACATAACAGGAAGAGCAGGGAGAATATTCCACTGGAAAATCAGACTAACTCTTAGCACCCCCTGTGTCCATATTTCCCTGTTCCAAAGAAGAGGAGGGAGAGTTGTATTTAGATAGTTTTGTAAATGAGTTGCCTTTTACTTTTGTGTTGGATACAGGGGCAGCATGAACTGAATTACAAAGTGATCTTGTCCCCAACCTACCCAGAATAGATGTTAAAGTCTGGGGAATTGGTTTAGGTGGCAAAACTATTCTGTTGGGGATTGAGCCCCAAATACATGCTTTTTTGAAAAAGGGTATAATATTATACTATCAATCAGAAGCAAACACACCCACCCTGCCTATAAAAAAGCCTGAGAAAAATGTACACAGGTTTGTGCAGGATTTGAGGGCACTGAATTACGTGATAGAGTGCCCTTGTGCAGTAGTGCACAACCCACACACATTGCTGCTTCAGGTAACAGAAGGAGCTAAAGTTTTCTCGGTAATCGATGTAGCTAATGCCTTTTTCTCAGTGCCTTTGGACCCAACTTGTTACTACCTCTTCACCTTCACATTTCAATGCGGACAGCTTACCTGGACTCGATTACCTCAAGGGCTTGCAAGCAGTCCTGAATTTTTTCAGGTGCTCTAGGATGTGTTGCAGAGGTAGACAGCACCTAATGGGAGTGACCTCCTTCAATACATAGATGACCTTCTGCTGGCTTGTGAGACAGCGTCACTGTGTGAGTCGGCTACAATGAACTTGCTGCGGTTTCTATTTGAAGATAAATGTAAAATCTCACCAGCAAAATTACAGTATTGCAGAGGAAAGGTCACCTTCTTAGGCCACTGTATTTCAGAGGGATGAAAACATTTAACATGTGAGTGGATTTCAGCAATACTAAAGACCCCTTCACCCAAGTATCAGAAGGCTTTACAGGGATTTTTGGGATTGGTGAGGTACTGCTGCCAGTGGATACGTAACATGTCAATCATCGCTGCCCCTGTGTTTGAGATGGCAAAGGCTGCAAAGCCACAACTTTGTGTATGAACTCCTGAAGGGGAGAGGGTGGTACAACTCCTAAAGGAGGCTATTACCTGACCACCAGTTTTGGCCCTTCCCATCTACAACAACCCTTTCTCACTGTATTGTCAGGGGTACATGCCTCAGCTGTATTGACCCAGAATCATGGGGATAAACAAAGGCCCCTCAGCTTATACAGTGCAGGCTTGGATCATGTTGCGTTGGTCCTGCCTCTAGGCTGTGGCGGCTACTGCAATGATGGTGGAAAAAGTGGCCAAAATTGTGCTGGGTAATCAGCTGATGAGTTTGGTACCTCATGCAGTACATACAGTGTTGTCAAACGCTAATACTAGACATTTGTCTGCTGCCAGGCTAACTAAGTATGAGCTTGCCCTTTTGGCTCCTCCAAATTTTGTGTTTCTCAGATGTAATGTTCTAAAACAGGGGTGTCAAACTCAAATACACAGAGGGCCAAAATTAAAAACTTTGCGGACCAACCTTGAAATTTATTGAAAAAATTAAGGACATTTTTTCTTCTCATTAGATATAAACCGTTTTCATATAGAAACAAAGAGGTTTGCTTCTCATTCAATCTGGAACAAGCTTATAATAGAGAAAGTGGTATAAACATTTTTTTTAAGTTTATTTATCCTTTTTGCACAGGCTAACAAAAATAATAACAATATTCTTCTATGAAAATCCAACCATTCAAGTCCATGCCTTGGAGTAGCAAGGAAAAGTACAGCTGAGGGGGAGTGCTGGAAATGCCAGACGAGGCCAATGTGGAGCTAATCTTATGAGAGACCCGCCGCTGAAACTCCCTCTTCATTGAAATAGCGCCGCTACTAAATTTCATGGCAATATTTGCGTCTATAAAACAGTCCAATACGGGGCCACGCTGGCAGAGAGTGCCCTGCGCACAAGAAAGGAGAAGACCCTGTTACCAGGGGCAATGCATCAGCTGATGCAGTAGCTAGAAACACTGCTATTGCAGTAACAGAGGAACCACCTGAGCAACTTCTGGTTGTAAGGGAAGCTCCTCAGTGTGATTTTTCCTTCTAAGTTCTCTCAGATCCCCAGTCTTCCGTCTCAGCGGTGGAACAGAGATCTTGGGAAGGAGGGGTGTTTCTCCTCAGATGTGTCTGGTGTCCAGATATGGAAGCACATTGATGGCCGACCTGTTGTGCCCAAATCCTTGTTCCCCTACTTGGCTGCAATGTCACATGGAAAAACCCATGTATCGAAAGGAGGTATGATTGATCTGCTGTTGATGGCACCCCCCTTCAACAGGGACTTACACCTTCTATTACCCCAGGAGTGCTCTTAACAGTGGGGGCCTCCCATAAGGAAGAGATCCGCCTGATTGTCATCAGCATGGTTAAAACCCCCTTGGTATTAAGCGTCCCATAGTTAAAAGCCTATAACCCTGTGATTAACTGGGAATCGGGCCAGATTGTTCAGTGGGGGATCAAGTGTCAGGCTAACTGTCTCACACAAGTAATGCCAGTACGGTCCCTCGAGGTGGCAGAAAAATTGCCCAAGCCTTACCCGCAGTTTTCTGATGTCTTTTGCCCTCAAGCAGCTGACAAACTCCCACCTCATGCCACCATGCCACCTAGGGGTCATTTGTTTAATTTGACCGATCCAGAAATAAAAGCGCAGAAAGAGTACATCCAGGAGAACCTAGAGAAAGGCTTCATCTGAACATCCCCTTCCCCTGCAGGAGCTGGCTTCTTTTTTGTGGGGAAGAAGGATGGCGGGCTGGGGCCCTGTATTGATAATAGGGGCCCGAACAGGATTACAGTGAAGTACCGTTAACCCCTTCCCCTAATGGAAGACGTTTTTTCTCAGGTCACTGGGGCTCGATTCTTCACTAAGCTTGATTTGAAGGGGGCTACTATCTCGCCTGAATTTGGAAGGGCGATGAGTGGAAGAACGCCTTTAACACCAGGGATGGGCACTTTGAATACCTGGTAATGCCCTTTGGTTTGTGTAATGCCCCAGTGGTGATGTATTCCGGGAATTTTGAGGGAAGTTTGTAATAGTTTACCTTGATGACATTTTGGTCTATTCACCTGATCTTCTCCTCCACAGAACCCAGAAACTCCGGGAGAACTGCCTCTATACGAAATTGGGGAAGTGTGTCTTTGAGGTACATGAGGTTGCCTTATGGGGTATATTTTGTGGGATCACGGGTTTGCTATGGATCCAACCAAGGTCCCAGCTCTCCTGGAGTGGCCACAACCCACTGACTTCAAAGGTCTTCAGCGCTTCCTGGGCTTCGCAAATTTTTACAGAAAGTTCATCCGGACCTTCTCCTCTATTGTCCACCCTCTGACAAACCTTACCAGGAAAGGGGTGGACACCTCAAGGTGGACGCCAGAGGCTTGAAAAGCCTTCGAAGCGTTGAAGAGGGCTTTCTGCTGTGCACCCATATTGGTGCATCCAGTGCCCACTCTCCTGTTTATCGTAGGGGTGGATGCTTCGGAGAATGGCGTAGGACCAGTTTCCCCCAGTACTCTTGCCAACCGGAGAGATTGCACCCGTGTGCCTTCTTCTCCCAGAAGTTCTCTGGAGTTGAGCGTAGTTATGACGAGGGGAATAGAGAACTTCTGGGGATGAAGTGAGCATTCAAGGAATGAAGGCATTGGCTCTAGGGGGCGGAACACCCCGTGACGGTTTATACTGACCACAGAAACCTAGAGTATATCAAAGGGGCCAAATGTTCTAACTCCTGCCAAGCCCGTTAGGCCCTATTCAAGAGATTTAATTTTCAAATTACTTATAAGCCTGGTTTAAAAAACATTAAGGCCGATGCCGTGTCCGGTTGCTTCCCAGAGGTAGCTTCTCTTCCGGATCCGTGCCCCAGCCTCATTCTTGCCCTCAATGTGTGGGGTCTGGGATCTTTTGTCCCACCTCCAAACTGACCACCCCCCTGGAAAACCTGAAGGGCCTTTATCTCCCTCTATCTTTGCCTGAAGGGTATTCTGCTCCCCTTTCAGATCCCCCTCCGCCGATTGAGGTGCAGGGAGCACCCAAATATGAAGTGGAGAGAATCCTGGACTCCCGTAAGGTGCATAAATATTCTATTGATTTTAACCACCTGGGCGTTACACTGATGTCTAGATTTCTGTACCTAAAGCGTTACAGGTTTTCATGAAATTTTTTTTTTTAAATTGTAGACCTGTAACTTACAGAAATATGTCCAAATAGGCGTCTAGTAGATATAATGAATATAAAAAATGTTTGAAACACACAATCATGTAAAAAAAAAAAAAAAATTACTTTTAATAAAATTAAAGGAAAAACACAAAATTCAGCTTAAACAAGAATACATAAATAAATGAAAAATACTGAAAATGCGATAATTCGGTATACTGTATAGTAATATATTTTTCTAAAACACCTCCCTAGTGTCCGTCACATACTTATAGACAAAACCACATAAATATATTTTCCATTATTTTGTATTGGATTGGATACAGGACTTTGTATTCAATCCAATACAAAATGAGAACAAAATTCAAACTCTCATTATGTATTGGATTGAATACAAATTCCTGTATCCAATCCAATACAAAATACATACTTTGTATTTATTTTTAATTGAAACTCATTCATTCATTTTGTATTGGATTGAATACAAACTCCTGTATCCAATCCAATCCAAAATGAATGAATGAGTTTCAATTTGAATTTCCCGCACGCGCGCCAACGTCATCGCGCAAGAAGCCGGCCAGTTTTTTTTTTCCTCCGCTGGCCGGCTTCTTGTTTCAGAGAGCACCCGGCGCTGGAAGGAGAACGACGCGGGACGATCAGCGGGACCAGGTAAGAAGCCGGCCGGCAGGTAAAGGAGATGGCACCCGACGCTGGAGAGGGAGATCGACGCTGGAACACGGACACGACGCTGGATGAGCACAGCGGGACCAGGTAAGTGGGGAGTGAGAAATGTACGGGGTTATCGATAATTGCAACTTTTTTTAATACGAAAAAGTACGGGCTTAACGGTTGGGAGGTTAATATTGATTTGGGTTGATTATATGCTTTAGCTAATGGATGACTGGTTCTCTTTTTAGAGTGGTTTGAGGAGACGCTGGTGTTGGGTTAGCACAATTTATTTAATATCAGTCATGTCCCACCAACAATAATGTCTTACCAGTATATACTGATATATGTATACCATATATGAGGTCATCCTAAAGGAATGCAGCATATCCTTTAACTGGTATCCTTATAAGGTAAAATGCTGGTTAAAGGGATGATCATTGGTCAGTACTGGTCAAACACTGGCCATTGTCTTAGTTCCTGAGTAGTTAAAAAGTGCCATGCTTAATAACTAGTCTTGACCAGAAGTAACTGTATGCAACATGTTTTTTGATCATCTGCCAAGCCATTAATTTGGAAGACTCCTTGGATGATGAATGCAACTCATTTCCGCAGCTAAGTATTTTTGTTATATCTAAGTCTTTGTAACTGCATTGTTTTATCTATCTGTCTTTATTATTAAATAGTATAATTGTTCAAGTCTTTGTGTTATCTCTCTTTGTGCACTTCAAATTCAACCCATTATCATTTGCATAAACTGTCACAAATTATATCCATGACATAACACTTGGTACCAGAAGTGGGGTTTGATGTGTGCAAACTAGAGATATTGATGATAAGATAGTGGGAGAATTTTGATTGTGTTTGTGCTAATTTATTATTTTGGTTTTTGTATTGTAAGTCATAGTGCAATCAGAATAAAATGCAGAAGTTGTTTAGCTGGGGTAAAAGAAAGTTGCAAGATGATCAGAGTGCGAGTCCACTCGCAAATTGGGTGTCCACATCTGGACAGTGGAACCCAATTGCTGGCGAGTGTAATAAATATGTTGCACCGATCCGATTGGCAGATCCCTGCCAGTCGTTGAGGGAATTAGATCTGTCTTGGTATGACAAAAAGGAGCAGAAGGGCACTACACAGGTGGGATGGCTGTTTTCAGGCGCTCCAAGCTGAGACAGAGAAAAGAGAGATATTGGAATCTGAACTGCAGGCTGTTACAGAGCAATTATCTCTATTGAGAATGTGTTTGCGTGATAGTGATACGCAGAGAGAAGAAGTTGTTTCACAGTTTTCAAAGTATGTAGTTAATGCTGTGAAGAGAAAACAGTGTCGCAAGAAACGGCCTCTTACAAGAGAAGGGGCTAAGTTGCATGTTAGAGCATTGATTTCAAGAGGAAAATGGGAGGAGGTTGAACATTGGTCAGGGTCTTCTGAGTCAGATGAAGAAATTGAGATTGAAGAGACAGAGGAATTTCTGAGACAAGTAGTGACAACTAGACAGAGACGTGAAGTGAGGGAGAGATTGGGTGGAATGACTGGAACTAATGGTGATACAGACATGAGACCACCACAGGGACCGTCTGCAGAACAGAATATGACAGAGTAGACTCGTTCATATACTGCAGGGGAGCTGACTGAGCTAGGACAGAAATATAGACAGAAACCTGGAGAAGGAATTTTGACATGGTTATTGCGAATTTGGGATCAGGGTGGAGACAGTGTGATACTGATTAATACTGAAACGATTGGACTGGGAAGTGTATCCTTTGACCCCAGAGTCCGTCTTCAAATGCACAGGGCACGCAATACTGATCGCCCCTTTAGTTTGTTGCATTTGATTAGAGACTCTGTGGCCCAAGTATATGAGACTCCAACAGAACTGATGGATGTATCTTTTTGGCATACATTGGGTTAGGGGATTCAGAGAGTATGAGAGGCTGGGTGTATTACAGGATTAGTTAGGGATCCCCTTCCTATAGATGGACGTTATGGGGTATCTACCACCAGGGTGGGGCCAGACATGTTCCGATTTACTCCTTTAATGAGACAGAAAATGCTTAAGACAGCGCCACAACATTTACTCCCTGCATTATTCACAGTATTAAGTGCTTTGGATGGGAGGCAAGGGAATGTGCATGAAGCAGCTACATTAATGGGTCAGCTAGAGGAGATTGAAAAAGGAACAGGACCAAGACATAGGCAAAGACCAATACAGAAAACAGAAAAAGGAGATTTCATAAACAGGTTTAAGATGACAAGAAAACAGTTGTTTCTTGATCTGCTTAACAGTGGTGTTCCCAAAGCAGACATTGATGGGATTCCTACTACTGATCTGTTCAAGCCCTGGAAACAACTGAAGGATAGAGGGAAGTTACAGCCAGCCAGACTAAAGAAGGTGTCGTCTAGTAATGTAGAAAAAATAACCCCTCCTACACCTCCCCAGAAAAGAAACAACCCATATGGGGAGGCACAAACAGCTTCATATGATTATGATACAACACATACACCCTCCAATTGAGAAAAAAGGTGGGGGGTACCACAGTCTATATATCATTGACTAAAGGATAACTCCCCTGCTCCACTGATCAGAATCTGAGGTTTGGGGACAAACACTACATGGGAGACAGTTGAAGGTTTGGGAAGTCGGATTACATGGGCTTCTAAGGTTCACTGCAGACTACAAATAGGCAATGGTCCTGTCTTTAATGCAACATATTCACATCTGAACTGCCAAACAACATAACAGAAATGGATATCTTACAGGGCCAGACGATCCATACAATGACAGGGATGTATGTGTTTGGCACTTCAGGCTGTTGTTTCTCTGTGTTTGCAGTCAAACCCATTGTGAGGGGTCATACTAAATGGACATCAGTGTACATTCTACCCCTGAAGCACCCAGTTTATTTGAAGCAATTTTGGGGTACATAATAAAATTACAGAGACTATCCAGGCTCTGTTGGAAGCAGGGGCATTCAGATCATCAGTCAGTCCTTTTATTGCTCCTGTTTTTCCAGTAAATAAACTTGATGGATACTACAGAATGACTACTGACTATCAAAAGTTTAAAAAAAAATGGTCCATCTATTGGCTGCTGCTGATTTGGATATGGTGACACTTGTGGAGACTGTTGCTCAGACAGTGGGGGAGTGGAAAATGGTACTTGATTTATCTAACGTTTTCTTTCCAAAGACCATTGATGGAGAGTCTAAGGATCAGTTTGTGTTTACCTGGGATGGAAGACAACATGTCACAATTGGATTATTACAATGTTACCCACACAGCTCAATGATTTGTCATGGATTGGTTGCTAAAGATCTAGAAAAGCTTCCACCAATTTCTTATCTGGAACAGCTCTAGATGAAGTACCAAACAACAACCAGTGGTAAAACGGACTGAGTTAAGTTAAAGTGGTGGTATTTCTGCTCAGGAATCAACGGTTTTGAATCAACAGTTAGCGGGACTGGTGACTGCACCGGAGTCACCGGTGATCATGATTGATGGGTAACTTTGAAAAAAGGCTTCGGATTGGGAGCATTTATCAGCTGATGAATAAATAATTGTGTGATACACTGATGGTTGAGCTATGGACAAATTTGGACTACTACTGCTTTTCAACCCTCCACGCAGACAATGTTTTATCAGATTGGGAGGGAGCTGATATGCTAAAATACATGCAGTGGACATGAAGATTGAAGATAATGCAAGTTCATCTGGACTTAATGAAAGTTATAATGGCCTGCTCAAATGATTGTGTGTTTCAAACATTTTTTATATTCATTATATCTACTAGACCCCTATTCGGACATATTTCTGTAAGTTACAGGTCTACAATTAAAAAAAAAAAAATTTCATGAAAACCTGTAACGCTTTTGGTACAGAAATCTAGACATCAGTGTAATGCTCAGGTGGTTAATCTTTATTTGTAACTTTTATTGTAAAAAAAAAAAACCCTATAAATCATCTCACCATGGACAGAGGTATTGTTTTTTCCTTATCAGGGTAATAATCTGAAAGTTGAAAGAATATATTTTCACCCTAAACCAGCCACGACCAAGTGTTTCTCACAAGATTTCTGACTAAGAATGTTTAAAAAAAAAGTCCAAAGAATAATCAGGAGAATTGTCTAAAGAGCCAAGGATCACTCGTGGAGAGCTTTAGAAAAACCTGGATTTAGCAGGTACAGTTGGTAAATAAAAAACAAACAATAAGTAATGCACTAAACCGACATGGCTTCTATGCACAATCACTGTGCAAGACTCTACTGCTGAAGAAAAAACAAGCCAGTAAATACTGGGAGAATATGAGATCGGTATAACACCAAAACTGAACTCCTTGTATGTCTTGCACACACCATGTTTGCATGGTAAGCGTTTGGATTCTAAATTTCAAATTTTTCCGGTAAGCACTGTTGGAGCCATAATCCGGAAGTTGAAAGAACATCATTTCACCCTAAACCGCCCACCACCCGCAGGTGCTCCTCGCAAGATTTCTGACAGAGGAGTCAAGACAAGACAAGACAATACTGGACGAATATGGTCTGGTCAGATGAGACCATATGCCATTGCACACACCATGTTTGAATGAGAAATAGCACTGCAGACCACCCAGTCATGACCAACAGTCAGGTTTGTAGGTCATGAATGAATGGAGAAATGTACCAGGACATTCTTGATAAGAATCTGCTGCCATCTATCAGAAGATAAAACAAGGATGCACATTTCAGCAAGACAATGATCCCAAACACACTGCCAAGAAAACTTAATTGGTTTCTGAGAAAGAAAATAAAGCTGCTAGAATGACCCAGTCAAAGACCTGACTTGAATCCAATTTAAAATCTAAGGAAAGTAAAGAAAACTCAAATGAGTTTATAGAAGAGGCCCCCAGAACCTTCGAGATTTGAAGACAGTTTGTGTGGAAGAATGAATCAAAATCGCATTTGAGTAATGCATGCAACTACTTGCATACAGAAAGCATTTTGAAGCCGTGATTACCAACACAGGCTTTTCTACTAAGAACTAAATACATTTCAGTAGGAATGTTCAGTACTAATTCTTGTGCCATTCCACTTTATTACACATAACAATTTATGGAGGTATTTGTTTTAATTTCTTTTTATGTGTGGATTACTTTGGTTGTTACTGACATCAGGTATTTGTATTTGCTGAGAAAAACATTAACATGTTTAATACTTTTTTACCCTGCTTTAAGTTTAATTGTAAGATGCTGATGGACAGGGAATGGAAGGAATTCCAAAATGTGTCCCTGACGCCTTCTGCTTTGCTTCATCACAAGTTGTACAGAGGAATGCATCTCTATATGTGAGATAATCAACACCCCCTGCATCCTGAGCGAAGATGGAAACAGTTTCTGCCCTCATGATGCCATGGCACCATCTATACCTTCATCTCTCTCTTGTTTGGGAAAAGTACCAAAAGTGTAGCTTTTGGTCATAGCACCTGGCACCCGCCGACTGTCATTCATTTTCATACCTAAAACAGAGGGGGTGGCTATGACTAGCAAGATGACTTTATTGAGCTCACTGTAAATTTTCTAGTTGGATAAGTTGATAAATCATGATCAATAGTACATATGTTTGAGTGTGTGGGCGTGGAATAGTAGACATGCTCTAAACCACACTGCACTGCTGGCTCTCACACCTTCTCTCCCGCAGTATGAACTGCATATAACCCTCATACTCTGACAATCTTTCATCTCACAAATGGCCAGAACTGCTGGTAAGGCCTGGGTTCACTTCAAATGAGATTCAGAGCAATGTGGGGTTCAATATGTTGGCGGCTCCTATCACCCAACCACAGCAAAAGTCTCAGCTGGCACAGTCTTAAAGACTGAAAACCACACAATAAAAAAAACAAAACAAAGAAAAAGCATGTTGGGTGCCCATCCAGCGTACCCCCCCCCAAAAAAAAAAAACTGTGATATTATCCTTAAATCATCCCTGACCACACTATTTTTACCTTGCAGGCTTCAGATGATTTGGTAAGCAGGGCAGGGATATTAAGGTAACAGACAGAGTGGGGACCATTCAGACCATCTACTTTCCTGAATGGAAATGGATATGGAATATGGAGACATGCAAAAGACCCCTTGGATTTGAAATTGGGAATTTCAGAGACTGGGCTACTGGCTTGAATGTATGGAACAAAAACTTGGAGTTACAGATTCCCAGGAGAGCTGAAACTATGTTTTAGTGGTTTTGGGTTGCCAAGCCTGTTATATTCAGGAGTAAAGAGAAAAAGAAGAGAGAGAGCAGGCTTTTTGATGGAAAGGTACAACAATATAGTTTTTATGTTTGAAATTAGCTCCTAACTGTCCAACTGAACATTATTGCATAAACAGATTCTATATTAGTTTAAAGGTATTGCGAAATTTTAGGTGGTTACATTCAGTATATATAAAACAATGAAATCTCCCAACGCATTTCGCCGTTAAACTTCCTCAGGGGATAGCTTGAGATAACAGTCTGGTAGAATCAAATGTATTCATTGGAAGGATAGGGAAAAGGGAAGAGTAGAACAAGAAAAATATACATAGTGTTACAATCCAATATTTGGTTATACAATAAGACAGAAAACATATATATAGTAATATTGCAATTACTTACAAATGTCAAACCACTATGTAAACTGAGAGTAAAAACATCTGTCAAGTGTCACCGTCACTGTACCCCAAACTCTGGGGGAAGGGGAAGAAAAGAAAAGGGGGAGGGGGTAGAAAAAAGAAAGTTGAACAATGTAAAAAAAGGGGGTTGTTAAATGAATTTAAGATGATAGTATGCGTATGCATACATACGCATTTACATCTACATACATACGCACGAAAACATATGCTGGAGTGCTGTAATGGAGTACAGGTGCATGAAAGAAAGGTTTGAGTTAAAAAAAAAAAAAAAAAAAACTAAATTAATAAACTATGGTGTGAAGTCCATTCTTGCCAACCTTACCTGCGCAGGCAGTATGCCTGAAGGGTATTTCGCGGGTACTGGGTCAGAAACAGAGGTTTCGGACCCAAAGGGGGGAGGGGTGAGGGCAGGTAACAAGCCCAGCGCAATGGGGTTCATTTTCCTGTCATGTCTCCTAAGAGCACCTAGTCTGAATGGGATCAGCAAAGGTGCCCCCGTCCCCCATAGGGTGGAAAGGAGAGAGTTAAAGAAAGGATTGGAGCTAGCCTAAATAAAATAAACACTTAGATGTTTTATTGTCACCGAAACTTACAGCTGTTCCTTAACACATTACAATAATTATTTCACAATAGTGCAACATCAATGTTGTCTATAATTCTAACAGTATTTGACTAAAGCTGCGTACACACGTCCAATTTTTATCGTTGGAAATGAACGACGAACGACCGATTGGCCAAAAATCATTTGTAAAAAAGTAACCAACGACGCCGACGAACTAGGATAGTCGTTGGAAATGAACGACCGGACCGGCGGATCGGACGACGATCGTTGACCATCTATCGTGTGTACGGTCGTTCAGTGATCGTGCATGTTCTGAGCATGCGCGATGAATGAACATTTGATCGATACAGGCTGTATTGTGTATGTGAATGTATATATATATATATATATATATTCATTCATTCAAATATATATATATATATATATATATATTCATATATACTGTGTGTATATATACGTGTGTACAATATCTTGAACGATCATGTCATTATCTGTATGTACAGGATCGGTGCTATACGATCGTTCGTTTACAAACGATAATAATTGGAAGTGTGTACGTAGCTTTATGCTGATTTGTTCCCATATACAAATACAGATAGCGTACAATGGTAAATAGTAATAATGTATGTCAAATGTAGGAGTAATAGCAGGGTATTACCTAGTTATTTTATCAGAGAAAGGGTTTGAAGGAAAAAACATCATTTAACCCCGGTGGTTGGGTAGCATTAGGTTGCAAGATACACTTGGCTTCCAGCTGCAAAAGTTGCTTGTCAATATCACCTCCACATGAATTTTGAGGAATATGATCCAGTGCAGTAAAATAAATCATTGCATTGTCAAAATTGTGTGGGTTCCCAAAGGAAAGCTCAGAGGGGTTACTATTTTGCCTGAGTTGAATGTATAATTGTTCCCATAAATACGTTTACGCTAAGTGCGTTTAGTTTTTCCTACATAAAAGTTACCACATTTGCAAGAGGTTAAGTAAATTACCCCAGTAGTGGAGCAGTCAATATGATGGTTGGGGTTGTGTATTACGCTATTGGGAAGAAAGGTTGTATTATTCTCTTTCACCCAATTACATTGTGGCCATGCCCACATTTGACAGTTCCTGGGTAGCTTTATGTGATTCAGAGGATTTTTCAGGGTGATAGTGACTAGAAGTAAGCGTGTCCTTTAAGGACGGTGACTTGCGATATGTGATAGCTGGGTAAGAGTCAAGGAACTTGTTGGTGGATGGATCCCTTGACAAAATGTACCAATACTTGGAAAGAATGTTTCTGATTATTTGGTGTTGTCTGGAGAAGGTTGTAATTATTCTGATCTTGGTATTCTGAACTGGTAATGGTTGGTGAAATAAAAGATAAAGACGGTCCAGACCTTTGACTTTATTGTATGCATTCCTTAAGATTTTTTTGCTGTAACCTCGAGCGGGTAATCTGTTCATAAGGGGTTTTGCCTCTGTTTCAAAGTCCATATGAGTAGTACAATTTATCTTGAGTCTCAAGTATTGGCTGTAGGGAATACTATTCTTCAGTGGTCAAGGGTGGGCACTCTCAGCGTGAAGAATAGTATTCTCTGGAGTGTCCTTGCGGTATAGAGTGGTTGAAAGGTTACCATCAGGTGCAATTCTAATAAATGTATCCAGAAAAGGAACATACAAATGGCTAAATGACATCGTAAATTTAAGATTGTAGGTTATATCTTGTAGTAATTGAAAAAATAATTTTTAACACTTTTACAGAGCCGGTCCAAATCAAGATGATATCATCAATATATCTTTTCCATTGAAAGATTTATTGGTGAAATGGTTTTAATGTTTGGGTTTGAGAACAAGTTCTCTTCCCAGTCTCCCAAGAAAATGTTTGCGTATGATGGGGCACATGTTGTCCCCATCGCAACTCCTTGTACATGGAGGTAGTAACGATATTTGAAGGTGAAAACATTTCTATTTAATATAAATTCCAATAGTTGAATTTCAAATTTGTTGAAAATTCGGTTGTTTAGGTGGAACCTACAGATATGCTTATGTACAATGCGTAGACCCAACTTGTGGGGTATACTTGAATACAAGGCCTCAACGTCAATTGTCACCAAAAGTAAACTAGGAGGGACTTTGTTATTAGTAGTGAAATCTAGTACTTCTTAAGTATCTTTTAGAAACAATGGTAGTTTTTTTTACTAGAGCTCTTAACCCCCCCTAGCGTTTTAATTCTGTCATTTTTTCATGCAAAAAGTGATCCAATTTTTTTTTGCATAGAAATTTTTGTTTATACTGTGGGCCTGTAATTCTTAGGATTAACTCCAGGGTATAATAATTATATTTATTATATTATAATCATAAATTAAAATATAATAAGTAATTATAAATCATAATTATAAAAAATAATGAAATAATAGACCACAACAATGTAATTCATCAAAAAAAACTGTTTTATCAAAAATTTCTCACTGATATTTTCCAAACAAGGGTGCAATATTATTGATAAATAATAATATTAATTAAATGCAGGTTCTGGAAAAAAAAATATTTAAATTTTTAGTAGACATCCCGGGTGTGGTAGATTTTGAAGCAGGGTGCTGCACAAAGTCCAACATCACACTCAGGACAGTAGAACCAGGTTTGTTTGTGTTTCTTCCTTCCTCTGTCATTGGTCTTTTTGAGCAGCAAACCACGCACATCCTTGTAGGTGCTGTCTTTTTCTGGGTTGATGGGATGTATTCAGTGAAGTGACGACCGGTCAGGGGTTCTGGGTTGACAACAGTGGAAGCACGACGTCCAGGTCTATTCATAGCCACTGATGGTGTTTGGTGGTTCTTGACTATGGATTCGGAAACTTGCAAAATGAAGTCTGAATATATCACAGGCCTCTGACAATTTTTTCTGTAGAGAATGTAGAGGCATTCCATAGGATCTGCTCAACTAGATGCCTGTAAATCTTTTTGTAGTACTTCCTTTGCTGTTTCCTCATCGTTGGGTAGAATGTCATGGCTTGGTCAGCTGTCGGCACCTCCCATGGTGTTGTTGTAGTCAATCACCACCTGTGGCTTCATCACTTCTTTCCCACGTTTTGTGTCTACCAGAACGGTGCAGGCATCATGGACAGTACTCATCAGGCACTTATCTTTCTTGTCACGCCATCTCAGGGCCATCATCTTGCCTTTCTCCCAGGCAACAATTTCTACCGTCTTTAGCTTCCCTTTTGCAAACATTGATGGCAGGTTGCGCCGGTTAGTCCTAACGGTTCCATAGGCATCTGTTCTGTGTTGCAGAAGGAACTCATAATGCTCAGGAGAGGTGTAGAATTTATCAGTTGTGACACAATAGCCCTGACCTAGCAATGGCTCAATAAGAGATAGCACTGAAGATGTTGCCAACCCATAATGGCTTTATCTGGGGTTGAACTGTGTCCCTTTTCCAGTGTACAGTACTGCATTCCAAATGTAGCCAGATGACGATTTGCACAGCATATACGTTTTCACGCCAAATTGTGCCCTCTTTGACGCAATGTACTGCACCCAGCTGAGCCTCCCCTTGTAAGCCATTAGACTTTTGTCAATGCCGACATCTTATTCTGGCAAATAGGTTTGCTGGAAGATTTGTAGAATCATCTGAGACACTTCCCAAATTTTCTTCAGTTTTGGTGCAGGATGGGTAGTCTCATCAAATTCTTTATTGTTTGTGAAGTGCAGGTACTTCATTATGAGGGAAATGCAGTATTCTGACATGACTGTGCCAAAGAATGGAGTGGCAATCATACCACTTCTGCCCGGGTTTGCCCACAACTCCCTGCAGGATTACCAAGCCCAAAAACAGCCAAATGTCATCCTGGGTCACAGGTTCCCACTCTCTGCTTCTTGCAAACCTCAGGTGTGGAGCACCTTGTTGTTGTCCAGCGTACCTGCATAAAACAAAATAAAAAAGGTATTTTAGGATATGTTCTTTTATAGTGTGTGCTGAAGGTTGCAAGTAATATGTTAGCAAACACAGAGCAGCATAAATGTTTGCATAAAAAAAAAAAAAAAAAATTAGCAAAAAATTTAAAAATTTTTAAAAAGTTAGCAAACACAGAGCAGCACACATGTTGGCATAAAATGTTTTAAAAACGTTAGCAAAGGCAGGGCAGCATACATGTTTGCATAAAAAAAAAAATTAGCAAAAAATTTAAAAATTTAAAAAAGTTAGCAATCACAGAGCAGCACACATGTTGGCATATTTTTTTTAAAGTTAGCAAACACAGAGCAGCATACAAAAAAATTAGCAAAAACTTTCACAAATTTCAAAAAGTTAGCAAACACAAGAGTGGCTTACCTTTTTGTCTCCGCAACAATTTTTTCGATAACTTCATCGGTCAAAAACAACTTCAGGTATGCCAGGGGGTCGTCGCATGCAGCCTCAATTTTCATCCCAGGTGCGCCGGTGAATAGAAATCTTGGCGGTGCTGCCTGGTCCGCATCAAGGTCAATGAAGCACGATGTGCACACAGCACTGACCTCAGGTTCAGAATCGTCACTCAGTTCACTTTCACTGTCTGATTACAAATTTCCTGGCGAATGTAGCCAGGAAAACAGCGCTTTGAATCACTATCACTCAATTCTACAAGGGACTCCAAATCACTACCGCTAAATTCAAATTCCTCCAAAACAGCGCTTGCCCCAGCGAGATGCCTTTTGGATGCCATGTGGTCTCAAGCAATCAGTCAGGAACAATCACTATCACTCAATTCTACAAGGGACTCCAAATCACTACCGCTAAATTCAAATTCCTCCAAAACAGCGCTTGCGCCTGCGAGATGCCTTTTGGATGCCATGTGGTCTCTAGCAATCAGTCAGGAACAATCAAGGTCAAAGACAAAGTGATGAAATAATACATTCAGGAAGTGATTTATAAGTCATCAAAAGGTCGGATCAAGGTCAAGGCTAAAAGTAGGCGAAAAGTAAATCAGGGCACTGGGCAATAATGCTTGGTGCACTAAAATGTGTATTTAAACTTTTATTATATGTTTTCTAGTGTTTTTTACTGTAAAAAAAAATTAAAAGCAGATTACATAGTAATCTGCTTTTAAATTTCCCGCCCTCACAATCTATCACTTCACCGCATCACCCGGAAGATGTCACATCTTGCCGTGTGATGTGATGGGGATGTCCCCACCCTGCTCACTCCCCTGAAATCACCAACGATGCTGCTCGCATCACCTGCAGGATGCGAGCATCAGATCCTCCGGTTGATACGAGCAGCTATAGTAAAATCCGGGGGTGATGTCAGTGGGAAATCGCCCCTGGCATCATCCCCAGAATTTACTATTGGTGCTCGCATCAGCAGTTACATGTGAGAGTACATATGTATTAGAGTACACCTCTAGTAAATAAACTACCATCGTTTTTAAAAGATACTTTGGAAGTACTACGTTTCACTACTAATAACAAAGACCCCCTAGTTCACTTTTGGTGACAACTGACGTTGAGTCCTTGTATTCAAGTATACCCCACAAGCTGGATCTACGCATTGCACATATCTGTAGGTTCTATCCAAACAACTGAATTTTCAACAAATTTTTAATTCAACTATTGGGATATAATAAATAGAAATGTTTTCACCTTCAAAAATCGCTACCACCTCCAAGTACAAGGAGTTGCGATGGGGACAAGATGTGCCCCATCATACGCAAATTTTCTTGGGAGACTGGGAAGAGAACTTGTTCTAAAACCCAACATTAAAACCATTTCATCAATATATATTTAATTGGAAAAGATATATTGATGATATCATGTTGATTTGGACTGTCTCTGTAAAAGTGTTAGAAAACTTTTTTCAATTACTACAAGATAATACCTACAATCTTAAATTTACGATGTCATTTAGCAATTCGGAAGTTCCTTTTCTGGATACATTTATAAGAATTGCACCTGATGGTAACGGTTCAACCACTCTATACCGCAAGAACACTGCAGGGAATACTATTCTTCACGCCGAGAGTGCCCACCCTCGACCACTAAAGAATAGTATTCCCTACAGCCAATACTTGAGACTCAAGAGAAATTGTACTACTCATATGGACTTTGAAACAGAGGCAAAAGCCCTTATGAACAGATTACCTCTCGAGGTTACAGCAAAAAAATCTTAAGGAATGCATACAATAAAGTCAAAGGTCTGGACCGTTTTGATCTTTTATCTCCTTGACCATTACCAGTTCAGAATACTAAATTCAGAATATACAACCTTCTCCAGACAACACCAATTAATCAGAAACATTCTTTCTAAGTATTGGTACCTTTTGTCAAGGGATCCATCCACCAACAAGTCCCTTGACTCTTACCCAGCTATCACATATCACATCTCCATCACATATCGTCCTTAAAGGACACGCTTACTTTTATTATTATAAACTAACCAGTCATATCTATTTACTTATTGTAACAGTGATTACTGAATTAGCTAATTCCCCTGTCTCCTCCTTTTCTTTTCTTCTCTTCTTTTTTCCCCCCTATGATAATCCCTGCTAAATGTTATCCTTCATGCATCGTTTTTTCCCCCCTCCACCTCCCCCCTCTGCTGTAATGAAGACGTAAATGCCTTAGAACCATGGCAACAGTATTATTCATTAGCATGGCGTAGTATTGTGAGATCCCGCCATCTAACAGCGTGGAGCACGTGATCTCGCTCCCCAGTACACAACACGCGTTAGTCAATTAAGGACAGGACGCCGACCTGTCTAGACCCTTTTAGCCTGTCTGTCAGCGTCCCGTGCTATACTACACTTACACCACCAACACTTCTCCAAAAAGTGAAGCCATACAATGGCTCTCCTTACAAACTTTAACAGCATTTGTACTTAAAACTCCTCCCTGCTGAGACTTATTTCATTATTCTAGAGATTACTTCAGATCTTCTACATCTGACTGCTACATACATACCATCTAAGGTAAATTACTAATGATCACTGAAGTAAGTAGTATAACCTTTGTTTTTCATTTTCACTTTTTCTTTCCCTGTTTCTGCACCTACTCCCAAAAACCATACCTAACAGGCAAATTATTTTGATTTCTCCAACAGTTCTTTGATACTGATCATTTCTCAGTATTACTCAATACAAGCAGTTCCCAAAAACAAACCTCCTCTCCAATACCTCTGAAGCTCCTAATCCTCAATCCTATTTATTGATGTAAACAATTTACCCTCTATAACAATACATTTTGACTTCATCACAAACAAAATTACTTTTAATTAATAATACATAGGTGATATACTGATCATCACCTCTCTATTCCAGCACTAATTATGTCCATGACTTATACCATTCCTGAGACTCTTGGACTAGTAGATTCATAAATTCCTGTAAGTTATTTGAAACATTAATACTATCATATTAAATTCATTTAAGACCCTCCTTTTTTTACATCGTTCAACTTTCTTTCCCCTTCCCCCCCTTTTCTTTTCTTCCCCTTCCCCCAGAATTTGGGGTACAGTGATGGTGACAATTGACAGATGTTTTTACTCTCACCTTTACATAGTGGTTTGACATTTTTAAGTAATTGCAATATTACTATGTATATGTTTTCTGTCTTATTGGATAATCAAATATTGTATTGTCACACTATGTATATTTTTCTTGTTCTACTCTTCCCTTTTCCCTATCCTTCCAATGAATACATTTGATTCTACCAGACTGTTATCTCAAGCTATCCCCTGAGGAAGCTTAACAGAGAAATGCGTTGCAAATTTAAGATTTGATTGTATTATATATACTGAATGTAACCACCTATAATTTTGCAATACCACTAAACTAATTTTGAATCTGTTTATGCAATAGTGTTCAGTTGGACAGTTAGGAGCTAATTTCGAACACAAAACATTAAACTATATTGTTGTACCTTGCCAGCAAAAAGCCTGCTTGCTCTCTTCTTTTTCTCCATACTCTAGAACAAAAACATAATGACACTATACTCATATATCCACTTTGAAAACTTAGTTTAAAAAAGCTCTGACAAATATTGGAGATTTTGAGAATTCTTCCAGGTGATAAAATTTCTGGGTTCATGGTCTACCTGAATTTTTCAGGGATCTTGAAAAGGTTGCTAAATGCTTTATGTTTTATGTGAGAACTCCTAATATTTTCTGTAGGACACACTGGGCCTGATTTATTAAAGCTCTCCAAGACTGGAGAGGATATACTTTTATCAGTAAAAATGGGTAATCCAGCAAACCTGGAATGGATTTGAAATGGATGAAAGTCATTTGCTATTTGTTACCAAATGTTTTCAAATCCTGGACCAGATCCAATCCAGGTTTGCTGGATCACCTAGCTTCACTGATGAAAGTGAAGAGCATTGGGGAGCTTTAATAAATCAGGCCCAGAGTATTAGTTTCTAAAAGACTTTAACATACATATATTACAGATTGATTGATAACTCCGCAAATTCCCAATTGAAGCGCATTAACTAGTATTATTTGTAAGGCTACAGTGGGTATGCTTATATCTTCTAAATTAAATTTGGCTTACTAACAAAAGTTATTATAATTTTATCTCATTGACAGAAATAATATTTATCTCTCTTTTTAATATTTTGTAGACATAACAATTTAATGGTACATACCAGGAACCCCTCATTCACAAAGGGATATTCGACATTCAGTAACAAAATCACCTGACACTTTAGATAAGCCATCTCCTTCTAATAGTCAGCGCACAAGTAAGGAAATTACAACAGTCTTAATGATAGTTTATTACAGATCAATTCTTTGCACTCCCCTCATAACGTTTCCTTTTGTTTAGATCGTCCAATCCATTTCAGTACTATCATCATGGGCTCTCTGCCATTAGAAATTAAGTGTCATATTGTAGTTATATAAGTCCATGTATCAGCACCAAGTAAGTCTATTTATTGTTCCATTAAAATATTGTTAAATGTTTCCAGGATAATCTTGTAATAGCGTAAGTTATGCCCTATTGATAATACGTTTAAATTATTACTGGTGAATTTATTAATACCACTGATGAATTTTTTGATACCATTGTTACATTAAGCTGATGGTTCTATATATGATTACAATTTTAAAGGTCTCTCAACCTCCTGAGAAAGCCCTATAGGGTGAAACGCGTCAGGCATGAGACATGCTACTCATTTGAAACAATGGACAATCTTTATTAAAATATATAATTTAATCTGTACTTTGTACATATATATATATATATATATATATATATATATATATATAGGCTTGGCATAAACTGTGAAAAAATACTTTTACTTTACAAGTAAATACACATGCTTGGAGTTAGTGTCCAAACTTGAAATTTTGTTTAAAAATTTTATATTTATTTTATATACATACATTTTTCCATGTTTATAGTGATACATATTTTATTTTTACAATGTTCTTTTATTTCCTTTATCCCCCACTTCAGGGCTTTTTCTCTAACACATTTAATACACTAGTACACCTCACGCCCACTGCCGCAGATCCCATTGGGGTTTAGGTAGTCACAGTGATTTTGGTGTCCCTTTTTATGTCTAACACACACAGTTTAAAGATTTCCAGATCCACACACGTACTCATAATGTCCAAGATCTTATTTCCCCCACAAAAGCCTTTAAATACCACCAGTACCTAACATCTAACAAATGTTCTCTTCAAGAAAAACACTTCTTTCACCCCAACATTTTTACAAAAAAAAAAAACATTCAACTTTTCTGTGCTAATGCCAGGGACAGTTAGCTCTTTGACTTTGTAAGTGTCTCTTGTTCACCACACAGGACATTATTAAAGACACTGAGGGTAAATATTTGACTGTCTTGGGCACTATGGATCCAACCCTGTTAACAAATGTTGTTTGAAACATTAATTCCTGCAGTTGTTGACATTTTGATGGGAATTTGTCACTAGACCAAAAAGTCTCTTATAAACACCCCTTTAAATAGATTATTAGGCTGGCAGCTCACCTTCACAAATCTGATTAAGGTAATGTCTGGTGGGAGAAGAACCCTTCTACAGACCTTACCTACTTTTTATCAGCTCATTGACAACAACATAGGGTAGATCATGCACTCATGCTTTCCACCTACATTCCTTTCCTCATCTCTATTCGTATTTTTTTTTTTACACACCCTGCACAAATCATAATGCACTAGAATGCTATCTCATAGGGGTCAGGGAGAGGCCTTCCCAGATCCAAAGGCAATTAGGCAGATACTTAACAGATTCTTGCAGATATAACAATTCTCCTGATACTTGTTTACCATCTTAAAACATCAATAAACTAATAAAATATGATATGATAATGTGCTATCTGTTCCGTAAAGTCAATTTTTTGGCAGTAAAGAACAAAGCTGACTTTCCTATGTTTACTGAGGACTGAGACCAAGCTCCTTAAGGCTGGCAATAGAGCACACAATCCTACATAACACTTTACACAAGTGCAGTCTTTTGGGGCTTGCGACTAAAAAAATTAAAGGTCAAAAAATGTAATGGATTAGTCAGTTAAGGAGTAAGAGGCAGGGCACTGCTAAGTCAAATAGACATATCTTTCTTATAAGCAAATTTTTACTTTTTGATTTTATTTTCACGGTATTCAATCAGTCAGCCTTTTGTCCAGTTTATTTAAATGCTGTAATGCATTTCACACTAAATGTGTGACTTATGTAAAATATGCGTTTTACAAAAAAAATACTTACCAACACAGCACTTTTGACAGAATTTTGTATCTGGTATCTTTGCAGAAACAGTAAACTTTCTGGACAAATGCAACAAAAAGAAAGGCGAATTAATGCAAAATAGTCACATGGATGATGAGCCAATAGCTCAATATATGACTCTTTAAAGCATACACTGGATTATGCATGGCAAAACAATCACAATTCTTGGCTCATGGTATGGAATACCATGATTTGTGTGAACTCCTTGTAATTAGGCAAGCAATAAATCAAAGTTTAGTTTGAATTCAAAGGCAGCTACAGGTATAGCAGCCACTATGTTACACTGTCACAAGTACTTTCCATGCTTTTGAAGGAATACAGCAGGTATAGAAGACTCACCCTCTTCAAAATATTCATTCTGTTGCTTTGCAGAACAAAAAAAAGATATGCACACACACACAAAAACATTTCCAGCTGTATTTACCTATTGCAACTTATAACATCCAATTGAAGGATATAACGATAGTTTGGGGGAAAAAAAATCAAAAGCCAGGAAAATTGAGATAGTTAATGATACACCCCATCCTAAAAAATCCTTGTAAAGTCAGTCAGGTTTAAATAAACACTTTTTCCATCGAACACCAAGCTATGTAATTGGTTTTAACCTGTGATAAATAGTAGCATAAAGACAGCTATTCTTGGAGCATTCCAGTGCTTTGTAGTGCAAATATAAGCAAACATATCTGAAAAAGATCATGGACAAACACTCAATAAGTTCTAACAAAATGTTTCCCCAACTTGTTTCCAGCAGGGGAGGGCAAATCTTTAAGCAGGAAAAGGCTTTAAGAAAGACTGGGTTGTCAAATCCCAGTTTTATTCTTCGGAAAAGACAGACATGAAGCTTTGAAGACTGTATGCCTATAATTTTATTTTGTTTTTTCTGGATTTGAGCCTACAAGTCTTTGCCCACCTTTTTAATACATTTTGTATTATCCCTCTATCCCCCACTCAGGAGCGATGTTGGATTCTAAAAGTTTAGCTCCTGCATCCATCCCATATTACATATATGGGGCAGCTACTTCTGCACACCCCCACCTTTATCAATCCTTTTCATTCTTTTGTTCTTATATTCTTTTAGTGACCTTTTTGTCCTTATATATGCAACCCATTGGGCCTGGGACTGTAACATAAACAATTACCTGTGACTGGTTTGGTATTTTTTTAAACCTTCCTTGTTATGGGAAAAAAAAAAAACATCCCCCAGTAAAAAAAACTGAATAGAAGACTGTTTAGAGGTCTTACAGAGGTCTAAAATCGGAACCACATGATTCCAGAAAGCAATATTACAAATGAATGTGCACACAGGCTAGCACACAGAACCCACTAAAAAAGAAGGACTTCTGCTTTTGTCTGGAAGATTCTTTAGTTTGGTGCATCTTCCCTCATTCTCCATCCTGACACTAGCTATAAAAGTCCTGGGCACCCAGAAAAAACTGGTAACCCTGGGACGCACAGTCAGTGATGGTAAATGAATTGAGGAGGCACAGGGTGGATACAATACATGAAGTCAAAATTGCTTCACTCAACAAACCTCAAAGCCAACTCTTTATTAAATATACAAACTGTGGCTAAATCAACAAAAAATAAATGAGGACTTATTAATTTGTCCATAGCCTAGCTACAGTTAGAAATGAAATACCCCATGAAGGATTTATAATAGATTTATAGCTGAAATATTTAATTTGCTCTGGGGTATATCAGGGCAAAAAGCCACCATGTATAATAAAGCATGTTGATGTGCATGTAATAAAGTTTGGCACTAAAATGTTGCTACTTTATTAGGATCTACAAGAGATGTAAGGAATTGTTAGATCTATATCTGAAGAAACTAGCAAAAAATCTTACACAAGCTTTGCGTTACAAAAGGAGCAGACAACAAATTGGAAATAATTTACTTTTTTTTTTAAAGAAAAGTTTACACTCACCTGGGCAGTATTCTGTCAGGCAGTTTGTGTGCTGGAATGGCAACAGGCAGTTTCTGCATTTGTCTTGCATAATCAAACAAGCCAGGAAGATTGTGTGAATATAGCTGAGACGCTTTGCCTGCAAGTAACACAGAAACATGGTTTCAGAGATGTATTTATTTAGGTTTATTTATCTAAGATTCAATGGGCAATTCAGACAGCATTAGACAAAAAAATGTTGAGTAACATTAATTCAATACATGAAGCCAAATTATTGGACATTCACCAAGTGAAAATTACATTCCCTGACACCTGGCAAAACCTGTTCTTCCATATGGGGAGGTTGAAATTGTAATATCAAACACATGTTTTTCTCAACTAGATAGTAAATAAAATTCACACTAGAAACAAAGGTTTACTTCAAAAAGATTAAAAAAAAGATTACCTTAAAAGCACAGTATGCCAATCACTACACAGGATGCGGGGAAGCACTACTGTATATTTTACGCCATCCAGCCTATTAAGATTTAATTGGTTTTAAATAGGGGTTATCCTGCCTTAAAACACAGAGTGAATCTTAAGGGCGACTTTGCATATTGTTTTTACCCAATAAATGTTTTATGAATTTACCCCATAGAGTTTTTACATATATTTAGGATAAATATAAAGGAATGTGAAAAAGAATTTTCTACCCCTTTTCAATTATGTTTTAACCACCTGGGCGTTACACTGATGTCTAGATTTCTGTACCAAAAGCGTTACACTGTTTTTCATGAAATTTTTTTTTTTAAATTTTAGACCTGTAAGTTACAGAAATATGTCCGAGCAAGGGTCTAGTAGAAATCATGAATATAAAAAAAAGTATACATCACCAATCACATCACCCGGAAGATGACTCATCCTCCGGAGTGATGTGTGGGGGGGAGATTTCCCTGCCCAGCTCACACAGACAGAGACAGACGCTGGAAGCTGCTGCTGCTGGCATCTCCGGAGAGATGCACAGCACAATGCAGGATTTCTGCATTGTGCTTGACATCTCACTGCAGATGCCAGCAGCAATAGCAAATCTTTTATTTCTGCTAAAGGAGCTGCGGACACTGGGTAAGTATTTGCTTTCAGTTGTAATCCGATTGTCATACAATGTATGACAATCGGATTGCAATATAACATTTGTCTACATTTAACCACCTGGTGAGAAAAGTTCGGGGTTAACGATAATTGCATCTTTTTGTTAGCACGGAAAAGTTCGGGCTTAACGGTTGGGAGGTTAAGCATCAGGAACAAATAAACAACCATCTGGTCTGCAGAAGGTTCTTATTTCTCTATTATTATTTTTATTAAAATTTAACCTCACAGAAAAAAAAAAAACAAACAAAGTTTAGCATGTCATTTTCTATTTAACAAACAATAAGCCAAAATGGAGAAACTGCGTGTGAAAAACTAGTTGTACCCAGAGCCAGATTTTTAAATAGGCCACCCAGGCCAAGTCCTAGGGTGGCATGGCCTCCAGGGCCACACTTAGACATACCAATTCCACTGTTTGGGCAAGAACAGACTGTTTAACCTCTGAATGAGTTGCTGTACCTGCCAGAACAGTACAGTAGGAAACTGTGACACATGTTCCCCAATGCTCTTTATGATTGAATATCGGTCTTAACCAGTGGGGGAGCAGGGAGTGGGATCATCCTATTCTGCCTTCAGTGATTGTTCGATTTCCTGCACTGGTAGATGTGCTGATTAAGTTTATGTGTATCTAGTTTGTGGGAAATAATAGGTAGTAAGCTTTTCCCTGTTATACACCCTATATGTTATTGCAATATCTTGCTATATGGACAATTCATTTTTTAAAATACAGTCAGGGTAGGTGCAGATCAGCCTCATAACCTAGCTATTCTGTGTGGCTCTTGGCTTGGTCACTCACACTACAGCACTGGTTAAAAAACCAGCATCTGTACATTTGACAGCAAGTGGCAGTCTGCGGTAATAATCCACTTGCGCCCCCATCTATTCTTTAATGGTTTTGCCGCAGGGGGAAGCTAGATATTAGGAATATGTAAAAATTATACTTTTGTATGATGCAATTTTAGCTTTCCAAATGGCCTCACATTTGACTCTATGGAATACAGTTGGTATTTATTGACTGCCAGGTACCCAGGTCATGAGGTTGCAAAACAAGCCTAAATCACCCCCCCCCCCTTCATCCCCCTCTAAAGTGAAAGGAGGATTTTCACTGACAAGCCTTTACAAACAAGCCATACTTTTTTGGCAGGCAGATTATTCTTACTACAGAGTGATGAACAGATTGATTGTTAATGGTCTTATAATACCATCCCATATTGACTGGTGCAATAATTGCTTCTCTAAGGTCATTGCTGATGTCTTTTTTTCTTGGCATTGTGGTAACACACCAGCAAACTGCCATACCTTCTGTTTTAATAAACTGTGTGCACAATTATTTGTGAGTATTTTGAGGATTCATTTTAAATTGGAACAAATAGAGGGCTATCAGCCTATTCAAAATGGTAATAAATCTGAAACCTGAATTGTTTTACAAAGGAAATGTGCCTGTGAACAGGGGGATACATATGTGAGCAGAATTATTACACAAAAAACTTTTTTTACTTACTTTTTTTGTTTATTTTCATCTAATAAAGTCAGAATAATAAATAACCAACTCAAAATTTACAAATAAACATTTCTGACATTTAAAAAAAAAAATCAGTGCCACCCCTTTTATCATTAAAGAGGAACTAAACTCAAAAACTAGTCTTTCAATTATTAATCTATTCTCACTTGTCTTCCATTGTAGCACTGCTAAGTCAGCTTGTATCCATGAAAAATATAATGATTTAAGAAGTGTCCAGCTTGTGACTGGCAAGTTTACGTTTTCTTCTTCTCCACCCACTCCCCCTCCCTCACTGCACGCAGAGCTAACAAGCTGAGAAGAAGCAGGAAGCAGCTGCAGAGTGACATGAGAGTCCCAGGAGGAAAGAAAAAAATATCTGCATAATTAGGGCAGTGGGAATGGATTAGAAACACTCCCACCAAGCTGCCTAATAATTATGCACAGCTTGATATAGGGTGTTAATCTCCTGGTGAAAATAATCATTTGCCTAATAATTGAGCACACACTTGTTGACACTTACCTTCCAAATTCCTATGGACATGGTGTAACAAATGTGTTGTATTTTTGTCCAAGGCTGTATTTAGGACCTATGAAAGACCAGGGGACTTTTTTATGTCCTGATTTTCAACACCTTAGAATTATAAAAGAATGTACCATATTTTTCGGACCATAAGATGAACCCAGGTTTTAGAGAAGGAAACCAAGAGAAAAAATATTCTGAACCAAATTGTATCAAGAAATATTTAATAAAATATAGCAGAAAATATTTACAGAGAGAGAGATTGAACATTGCACAGGTATTGTGCTACAAGACTATAGTGACAGGAAAGCTACAACTCACCTTTCATAGAATGACTTGCTGCACAGAAAAACCAGCACTGCTTAACTCAGACTGCCCTCTCTGCCTCCCTTCTCACTCCCCACCAGCCTTCTCACACTGAAACACATCCCCAGCATCTATATAGACGTGGCTGCTAAGAAACAGCAGGAAGGGGTAAGTACCTGCCTGATGATTTTGTGCATCCACTGCAGGCTTACATCTCTCCATGTACAAACCCCCATATCTCCTGATCAGTATGTCCCACCGACCTAAAATGTTCAGGGTACATAGGGGACCCTCATAGCTAAGCTAGCATTACCCCAAATTTCATCTCCACACCTTTATTAAATTACTAAATATGGGGGTCATAATTATAAAAAAGTACTGAAAATTGAACATCAGGGTTGCTGTTTAAAAAGTTAGTGTGTCTAGAAGCCCAAAATTAAACAAATTAGGGACCCCCGGGCCACTTACTTAGCAAGGAACGACTCCCAAATTTGTACAGACCTGTCACAAAACGCTCATAATACTGTACACTTTCCCCTTCCATACTTTCAACCCCAATTTCCCAAGAACGGTGCAGTGCAGGTGAACAAATTCATAGGTGCAGCAAGTGGGTGACACTTTTGGATAACACCCCCTAAAATTTCATCAATAGGCCATCACCAGAAGAGGTGGAACTCCACCCATAAAAAAAACTACCCTGTTACATATTGCTGGGGGCTTTCATCACCTGAACCCCAATTTCCCAGGAACGGTGCGCTGCAGGTGAACAAATTCATAGGTGCAAGTGGGGTACACACCTGTGGCTAACCTCCCCTAAAATTTCATCAATAGGCTATTGCCAAAACAGGTAGAACTGCGCCCATAAAAAAAAACTACCCTGTTACACATTGCTGGAGGCTTCCAGCACCTGAACCCCAGTTTCCCAGAACGGTGCGGTACAGGTGAACAAAACTAGAGGTGCAAGTGGGGGACACCAGTAGATAACACCCCCTAAAATTTCATTAATAGGCCATTGCCAAAACAGGGAGAACTCCACCCATAAAAATACCCCGTTACATATTGCTGGAGGCTTCCAGCACCTGAACCCCAATTTCTGATGAACAGTGCGGTGCAGGGAAATTGGGCTTCAGGTGCTGGAAATTTTAGGGGGTGTTAGCCACATGTGTCCTCCACTTGCACCTATGATTTTGTTCACCAGCACCGCACCATTCTTGGGAAATTGGGGTTCAAAGTATGGAAGGGGACAGTGTACTGTTTTATCAGCATTTTCTAGTTTTGGGAGTCGCACCTCCTTGCTATGCAAGTGGCCCCGGGGGTCCCTAATTTGTTTGATTAATTTTGGGCCTCTAGACACACTAACTTTTTAGACAGCAACCCTGATGAGAGAGTTTGGACCATAAGACGCACCCTCATTTTACCCCCATTTTTTTTGGGAAAAAGTGCGTCTTATAGTCAGAAAAATACGGTACTTTCTTTTTCCCATGACTTACTAACGCTCTGATATAAAAATGTCAGTTGCTGGAACAGCAGGACTTTCCCCCAATCAAATAAATAAAGGAAAAAATGTTTTTACTCACAGTCCATAATATATAAAACACACACACCTCTGTAGGTTTGTTCTTAAGTTAAATTTGTATGTATGTAAGTAGGATCAGGTACATTCTTTTAATAAATGCTATATATACATTTATTGAATGCGCTGTGAGTAAAAACTTTGTCCTGCTCTTCCTAACTACTGACATTCTGCATCATGGCATTTAAGGGGATGCACATAAAACACTAGGCAGACATGGGTTTCGACTCCTATAACGAGCAGGACAGCGTGTGTGATGCCCCAAAGCTATGTTTATAGCAGACTTTAGGTCCCTAATTAGTAGAGAGGAAGTGCCTAAAAACATGAGGTGTCCCCCTTTCAAAGCATTGGTGTGCATACTTTAAGAAATACCAACTAATACCTCCCCCATAGCTTAAAAGATACTTAAACTGTGCTGCTGGCAGGATTCCCCTTACTGTTTAGAGAGAAGGCTGTTGGACAAGAAGACCTACCAAAATGAATGGTGAATATAAGTAAATAAAAAAATATTTATCTATGCTAATTACCCCCAAAGCAGGTTTTCGTTGGGGCACAGTGAAAGATTTACAGGCGGAATTTGTCAGTGAAATGTTTATACCATAGCCTACACAAAATCACAAGTTATCTTATTGCTACAGATAGAATGTGCACAGAAGAATTATATACTACTTAATATTTCATTTTCAAATATCACAGACATAGGTACATGGTTTAAAACAAAAGACATACCAGATATTGAGAGAAGACAGTTGTTCATTACATACATCCATGTACATCTTCTTGGGAAAAGCTAAAATATATATATAAAAAAAATGAGATGACCCAAAACAATCTCTTCTGAAGATATGATAAAGTCCTTTACAGACGTCAGACTTCTGGTGCTGGAAGCAATCTTTAATGATTGTTTATAATGAGGGGAAAAAGAAGGGCCGTTGTATGCACAGCTCTGCCTTGTTCTATGGAGAGGGGGTGATGAGCAAACGGCTGTGCTCTCTTCCATAGGAAAGTACAACAGCTGTCCCTGATTGGTTGTTCATCAATTCGCCAGGTCGGACTGATGAACGACATTGGGGAACCACTGCACACATGCTATATCCTCATCTGATTGACAATCGTGTCCGTTTATCCACTACATTTGTTCATCAGTGTGGATTTAGAACTGGCAAATATATCAGGTTATTTTTTTTTTCAAACAATAACTGCAAGCTTACTAAAATTACCTGAACAGGGGCCTGAATAAAACATTTCATTAATACAAATAAGTTGGATTCACATTTTTTTTTTTGCTTTTAAATAAAAATTAAAACACATTAAAAATGTGTTACTGTGCAGATCCACCTGTATCATGACAAGTTAGGATATGCATTTATATTCAATACTAAGTATACTACAATGCATATTAACACACAGCATCACAAGATAGAGACCATGACCTACAACGCACAACATGTAATCCTAATGCCATTCAACAGAAAACACATGAAAAAAAAACACAAATTACATTTGCATGTTTCCAATTCATTCTAGGAAGTTATTTACAAATGTTTGTAATTTATTGTTGCACACTGTGATGCTGATTTACTAAAAGAGAAGAGAATGTTCCCATAAACTGTCTGGAGATCCACTTTCATTATCCAACTTAACAGCTGACGTATGTTGCTTACGTGTGTCATCTGTACATGACTGGATAATTAAATCCTTTGGTAAAATAGACACATTGCAACATTACTGTGAAATAGTTGTATTACATTCTTACAAATTTAATAAAATGTATAACTTTTTTCCCCTCTGTTGTTGTTTATAACACTGCAATCTTATAAAACAACATTAAACATATGGCATTCCAGACAAACACTGCTAAAGGTGACAGTTCATTTTCTTCATAGCTGACAATGATCACGTGATTAGGAACTATGCTGATTGGTTCTCGATTATCAGTGGGAACATGGGCTGACATAGAACACTAAAATCCATCTTTTACATTAGGTGTTGGTCAGTAGGTTTAAAAGAGGAAAACAATTATAAAGATATTTTCAGGCGAAGGTATCAAAGCTAAGGGACATTTATAAACAAATGATGAACAGAAAGTGTTTTGACATGAATACATACCTGTTCCATTGATGTTTCATGCAGTTCATTCAAATTTAAAGTGTAAATACCTTCTTCAGCACCAAATATTAGATACTGGTCTGAAAGCATATAATTTAAAAGTAAAATTGTAAATTTTTTTATAAAATGATATGAACTGTATAGTAGGGGGCAGTCTTTTTTCTTGTAATGGTTTATACAGCCATATAATTATGTTTCTTTTGTTTATACATTTCTATATGTTCAGGAAATCCAGACAAATATACAAACTTATTTTTTTTTCAGTTCATTTAATTAACACTGATGAAATACATTTGAAATACATCTGATATATGAACTCCTCCATCACATTTTCACCGGACCTACATACTATGACTCGCTGTCTGGTTTTGGTCTATCCTTTTATATGGACTGGTATAAGTGTGGCTTTCCTATTTACATATTTTATCACTGCTCCTTTATATTCATCCTTATTTTGGCATGCTATTCTAATTAACATACACATTCAATTTTATGTACAGTTGACAAGCTTTTTATACTCTATTTCAGTTGAGTCGTCCCTCCTGAACCTTCTATTTTTCTTCTTTTTATGTGGATTAGTACATTTCCAATTTTCCATTACAAAACCCAATATCCATTTTAGTGGACAAACTGTGGATTTCTGTATAGTTCTCAAAAACATTTCTTCATTAATTCAGAGTAATTGTCATCCTAATTCTATATACAGGCAGGAAATAGAAATGTTCCCCATTAGATAAAGTGCGTATTTCTTTTTTTACAGTTTTTTTACAGGTGCTCATTTTTTAAATGGTGTTTGATTTGGTTTTTATGATTTGTGGTGCTTTTTTCATATGTTTGTGTGAATGCATGTTATCTTTTGCACATATGTATAGGAGGTAATTTTTTTTTAATTAAATACAGGTTTGCTTTATGGTATAGTATTTGAATACTTTTTTCAATAAGGCAATGTTACTTTTAGAGGAGAACTGTGCACTACAAAGAAAGCAAGTCCATAATGTCCAAATTACCCCTACTCCTAAACTTAAACTCATGTACTCCAGCAACTGATGAAAGTTCACAAAAGAACACTAAAAGGAAAAATGTCCACAGGATTTGGTAAAAGTACTTAAGGAACCTGCACCAGATCAAAGCCTTAGATTCCGGTGGTCAGACTATGGTTGAAAGTAATGGATGCAATGCCTTTTAACTACTCAGTTCACAGACAGGGTGAAAATGAAGAGGGGTGAGGGGTGCATACTATAGGTGCATGCACTGCACCCTGTGACCTAGGCAGCCCAGTTTATCCCTAATCTTCCACTGCAAGGAAAATGTGTCCATTGATTCTATTGATCTCTGCGCCCACAACACTGTACAGTCCCCATAAACAATAGAGAGCAGCATAACCCCATCCCCAGACACAGCTTTCAGTGAAGCCATATCTACATTACAATGGGTCCTGGCAGTGACTTTCAACATGAGCAGAGAAACACACGTTAGCAGAGCCCAGTACAGGGTGCTTCCAGAGTTCTCCTGCAGTAACAAATACTGCAGGACTGTTGCAGATAGTTCTTCATGCAATCTTGAAAAGTCTGCACTCATTGACATACCTCTCTCTATTTGAAAAAAATAAGTAATATAATAAGTGGAAAAAAGAGAGAACAGGTTAAAAAAAAAAAAAAAAAAAAAAAGGTCAGGTTAACAAAAATTACACCATATTTCACCTTAAAAACCTTTAACTATTCCAATTTAACATATTTTCTAAAAACTGTCAAACAAAACCAGCAACAAAAATAAACAGGCATGCACTTGTGAGCAGATGCCTGGCTGGCATCCGCTTCCCCTAGCCTCACATCCCCAATGTTCACACGCTGGGGACGCAGATGCTTGCCGGGCATCGCCAGCTTGCACAGATGCCCGGCCGGCATCGGCAGGGAAAGAAGACGCCGGGCATCACTGGATGACGCCACAGACATCCCTAGAGGATGCCGCAGGCACTGCTGGAGGACGCTATATATGTCGGCACTATAAAAATACCGTGTAATAATAATAATAATAATAATAATAATAATATGTTAGGGACTCTTTCAACAGCTATCATTTGAAGTAGACAGTCTGGCTGTACCATACTGTATTTCTATTAAAAATAAAACTATTTTTGCCTTTATTGTTTTAGGTAATATTTCCTCTTCCAGAAAACTTAAACATTGAGCCTGATTTATTAAAAGTTTGCAATACTGGAGAAGTTTGACCATCATAGACTATTAAAGGTGTCACCCTTGATAAGTCTTTCCTCTCCAGTCTTGGGGAGCTTTAAACTCCCTAGCGGTAAACCCAAGTGTGGCTAGGGGTAGAAAAAAGTTGCTGAAAGCGGTAACCCCGAGGCACACTCGAGGTAGGTAAACCTATGGAAAGGTTAGTAAATACAGCGCTTACTTGATTCGCTGGCGTCCCGCGTCATCCATCGCTAAAATATATATATTTTAATTTATTTAATTTTTTATTTTTACATGAGTTTCAAAATTTATTTTACTTATACTATTATATTATACTGTAAAATAAATTTTCATGAAAAACAATGTACCGCTTTTAGACATATAAAAGCAGAAAGAAATGTACAGCTAGAGAGGTTAATAGGCCTTAATAAATCAGGCACATTATATACTAAAATGTTAAATATAACGTCAAATAACTCACTATCAGTCACATATAAATATCTAGGGAGTTAAGCAGAATTGCTGATGGCTTAGTCAGTTTATCACACAAAATGCAACCAGAAGTGAAAAAAACAATAATCAATACAAAATAAAATAAAAAAAACCATACCTCTTGTTTCTGGATTTATCCATGATGTTGCACAATGGATTTTCAAGGGGCAGCCATTAAATACTTTTGAAAAGCAGGCACCCATCTGTAACATAATAATATACTTCTAAAATTCACATACATAAACAGAAATATAACTGTTTGTTGTTGTGGAAATATATTTAACAGTAAAGCTCAACTGCTGTTTGCAGCAGAAAAATACATCTGTGAACTGTGCCCTGCTAAGCCAGACCTGTTGTACAGCAGCCAGCAGGTAAGGTTGGCATTGCCCTTTGCAGTAGTGAAGGTCTGACTCGGCATACTTCTGTAGCATACTGAAAACATGGGTCTTTTTTACTGGAGGTGAAAGAGGTTTATGAACAAATAAGTAGAGACTAATGGAAGCTGTTATTTGTATGACCCTGAAACAGATACTACTGTACTACCAACTTCACTGTTAAACCTGGACACCAAACTTTCAGCTCTAATTTTTAAAATTCGTCTAAATAAGGGGATTGACCATCCTACTGGTATGAACCAAGACGTTTTGTGCTGTGGAGACAGGCTGGAGACCATGTACACTGTATTTTACTTTTGATTCATGTCTCCAAGCAAAAAAGATTCCTGGCACAGTCTGGATATCAAAAAGTCTTTTGATTTGGCTTATCCTAATTACCTTTAAAAAATAGGTCTTTTGTCTACATTTTCAAACCTTGGTCCTATCACTTTATGATTCACCAAAGGCCTTTACAGGATACCCATGTGTTTGATGGCTGCATCTTACAAATAGGCAGAGGTACTACACAAGGCTGTCCACAATCTGATGCATCCTGAAATACAAAATACTGACCATGTGGGATACGACCACAGATTGTGTCTGCTTGCAAACCACGTTCTCTTGCTTTTATCCAATCCACTAGTGTCTGTTGTTTTTGCTGGTGGGTATCACTTGAGCTCTACAGTGTATATAAACTACTACTTCTAGATTCCTGTCTTTCATCTCTTTTTGATTTTCCTTTAATACTCCCTCCTCTGAGATCCTCCAGTATTTGCAAAACAAAAAAATTGCAGTTAAAGTTGTTAAAACCACTATCCAAAGTTTTATTCATGTGAACACCCTAACAGCCTTTAAACAGATTTACCTCAGGGACCTTTGGAGTCGGAGTCGAGGAGTCGGAGACAATTTTGGGTACCTGGAGTCGGAGTCGATAAAAATGTGCCGACTCCAACTCCTGATAAATTGAAAGTGTAATAAAAAAAATATACAGCAGGTTCAAATGTCCTATTTCACAAACAATAGTCATAATAAGGTACTTCTCTGATGTAAGAATAAAGCCCAGTGCATAGTTGTATATCTACTAGTGTGAAGTTCAGCTAAGCTATTATACAACCTGACATTCACATTATTGTAATCTGGATTATTACAAAAAGTGTTTTCATTTTATTTCAGATATAATGTGTTTAACAAGTTTATTTGATTGTAAACAAGTGTTATGATAAAGGTGTAAGTGAGTGCTATGGCCTGATGTGTGTTTAGGTGTCCTGTCTGCACTTTCCATATATGCTCCCATCCAAGGCTGAAGTTTAACATCATTTTGCACACCACCTAATACTAGGAAGTTAGTTAAGTGGCCTCTCTGGCCCTGGAGCCTCCCACTGCCCTGTCTTCAGCAGAAGATCAGCAAACAAAGATAAAGGCAGCAGCCTCTGCTCAACTTCCTCTGTCTGCTAAAAGAGCTTAGAAAAACTTGGAGGAACAGCTTTTTGGATTTAACTGTAAGTGTTCGTGTTTATTTTAAAACTGCATGGCTGCTTGTGTGTACTATGATGGAGGGCTGTGTGAATGTTTCTGGATAAAACTGCAGGGCTATGTGTATGTTTGTGTGTATGGTGTAGAAATGTATGAATGTTTGTGTATAGTGCATATTGTGTGTATGTTTTTCTGTATAGGACAAACTATGTTTAAGTTTAGTGCAGGGCTATAGCTTATTTGTGTGTATAGTGTCATGTTGTATGTATGTTTGCAGTAGTGCAGAACTTTATGTATGTTTGTATTTAAATCAAAGAAAATGCTAGTTAGTATAACATATTTTAAATTTTTTATTTTAGTGAAAGCGGCACCCCATTCACAATGGCAAAAAGTCTGTCAACAAACATGATAAAGTCTGCTGTTTATGAGCATTTTACATTATCAAATGATGGGAAACATTACGTGTGCCAATGCACACTCAATGGAGAAATGGCTAAAAAACTTGGGGTTGCTCTGGAAAGAGAAAGTATAACGAAACTTAGAATTGAAGAAGCCAAATATTAAAAGGAAGAACTACCAAAAGGTCTGAAGGGACATTTTGGCCCTGATTTAATAAAGTTATCCAAGGCTGGAGGGAATACACTTTCATTAGTGAAGCTGGGTGATCCAGCAAACCTGGAATGGATCTGGTCCAGGATTGAAAACATTTGCTAACAAATAGCTAACGACGTTTAGGAAATCCATTTCAGGTTTGCTGGATTACCCAGCTTCACTGATGAAAGTATATTCTCTCCAGCCTTGGAGAACTTTAATAAATCAGGGCCACTGTCTTCATAAAAATGGATGCATGCACACGTCACTTTATTCAGTGAATTATTTTGCTATTAATGTTAGATTTGTTGATGAAAATAATAAAACAATAATGCAAACCTTGGGCATAAAGGACACCCAGGCACATCACACCAGTGACTATCGTCAGAAGTTAATGGAGGATGGTGTAGAAGATTTTTTAATTAAAAAGGAACAGATTATGTATTGTGACAGATAATGCTTCTAATATGTTGAGCACAATTTAGAAAATTATTAAAGTAGATGAAGAAAGTGACAGACAGATATTAAAGGAAGACAGTTCTGCAAGTATTGGAGTAGGTAAAAGAGAAGAGAATAATGACATTTTCGAAACATTGTTGAAGAAGCACCTAAGCATACTATCTTTCAAAATATGCGTTGTGCTGTTCATACTCTGCAACTTGCAATAAGAGATGAATTGAAAGATCGTCATGCAGCTACTCTAATTGGCAAATTGAGGCAAGTAACTGTTGCAGCAAGGGTGCCTAAAACAGATGCAATTTTGAAAAGACATGCAGGAAAAGGAGCCATTTTAGATCAAACAACGCACTGGGGAAGCACTCATTTGATGGTAAAGTGTTTGCTTGAACTAAAAGATTTTCTTGAAGAACTGGAAAATGTTTTATTAACTGAAAGCCAGTGGACACAAGTAAAAGCACTGGAAAATCTACTTTCCAACCCCTTTACTGTCATCAAGAGTTTGCAATCGTAAAATCCTGGTAAATTCTTCTTAAAATGGAAGAGCTTGATATATTGCCTGAACAAATGTGGAGGGTTATTACCTGATGGCATTGTACGAGGGGGTGCGAAAAAAGTTCCTGGCTTTGCCCAGAAAGAAGAGAGCCAGAATTAAGAAATAACATTTATTCAACATATTGCCCACTGAGACTAATGCACTTGGTACAGCATAGTTGCAGTTTTTCTAGACTGTTCAAATAAAAGTCCTTTGGTTGGGCCTCAAACCAGCTCCCAGCAGCATCTTTGATATCAGAAATGTCCTCAAAATGTTGCCCCTTCAGGTGTTTCTTCAAATTCGGCAACACAATAGTCCGAAGGGGCCAGGTCAGGTGAGTAGGGGAGATGGTGGACCAATTGGAAACCCAGGAGGTTCAATTTGGCAGCCACAACGTTGGACGTGAGCGCAGGTGCATGGTCATGCAAAAAAAGGATCCCTTTGGTCAACTTTCCACGGCGTTTTGTCTTATTCCACGGCCTTCACCTGGTCCAGGAGGATAGCATAATACTGTCGGGTGATACTAGAGCCCTGAGGTAGGTAGTCCACCAACAGAATACTGTTACTCCTTTGAACACTACTTTGACTGTTCCTTGGTTTCAGGATCATAGATGTGGAGCCAGGTTTCAGCCTGTCACTAACCTAGCCAAAAAGTCCTGTGCAGCTTCAAAATGGGCCAAAACGGCTTTGGATGCTTGAACTTGTTTCTTCTTTTGATCATTGTTCAAATATTTCGGCACTCACTTCGCTGAAAGCTTGCGCATATCTAGGATAGTGGTGATAATAAACCCAACCTGACCCTTTGAGATGTCAAGTATCTGGGCTGTCTTTTTTGCAGGTATTCGCTGGTCCTCAATAATCAGCTCATGGACATCGCAGGTTGCCGGGTCAGTTTAAGTTGGGGGCGCCCACTGCGGGGCTCATCTTTTAACAGTGAAATGGCCAGTCTTATAACGAGATATCCAGGTTTTGAAAGTGCTGTAGAAAGGACACTTCCCCCCAGTGTTTGTGACATCTCAATGTGAATGTCCTTTGCTGACTTTCCCTGGAGAAACAAAAATTCATGATGGCCCGTAACTCCAACGACTTGAAACATGCTTGTGCCTCTGCCATCACAGCTTCTCACTAAAAGAAAAAACAGTTATAGGAATCTCAAAGAGCTGTTATTTGCACAGTTACAGTAGCTGCTATTTATGTTGATCCAATGAGCCGAATTTTGTTGAGCGATGACCAGATTGATGCTGCAAAAAAGGCCCTCTATGATGTAGCAGTTCGCATGAAGGGATTAGTACCTGAAACAACACCACTGGATGAAGCTATAAGCACTGGTAACTCAGGATCATCCTCTTCAAATGAAGAATTAGACTTTGATTTCTTTTTGGACAAAATTAAATTTTCAACAGTAAAGCGACGTCACATATGTGTGAAAGATAAACGACCAGATAATGTCCAAATAAAGAGATTCCAGCAGGAGTTTTTTAAAGAATTAAAAGTAGTAGAAAAGCAGGATCGCTCATCAAAACTGACTGTAGAAGAAGCCATCCTTGTTTATTTCTAGAATATTAGTGATGTGGCTAGAACCATAACAGCAATGCCACCCACTCAAGTCAGTGCTGAAAGACTATTTTCAGCTCTAAAAATAATCAAGTCAGATTTAGGAGCTTCTATGAAAGAGGATATGGCAGAAGCAATTCTGTTTCTTAGAACAACACTACATTGAGTTAGTTTTGGATTGCATTTAACAGCTACTACTCTACAACTATATTCCAAGTTTATTATATAAACTGTTTTATGTTTTACAGCTTTTGTTTTCGTTCATGTAGTTAAGCTTTGTTTTTGTTTTTAAACTACCAAAGAATGTGGTTCATATTTTTAAACTGGTAAAGTTCCTGTTTCTAATTTTTTGCTTGATAAAAACAATAAATAAAACCTTATTGTTTTCATTTTTTTGTCTTTTGTTTAAACTGGCCAATACAGTAGAGGGTCAGCTTCCTAGCCAATAGTTCTGTGGTTAAATGGTGTGTATGTTGCCTTCCTTTGATCAGCTTGGAAAATACATTAGCATATTAAAGGGTTTCTCATTTTATTTTCACACTTTTGCTTTCAAACTCAACTTGTGCAACCAAATTTCACTAAAAAAATTTCACCCTCCCCAAAAAATTATTTTGCATTCAATCTGCACACTTTTGCATTCAAACTTCACAAAAAAAGTTTAGACCCCCTAATTATTCATAAATCAATAAATTTATTAAAAAATTAAATAAAACACAATATTTTTACCAAAAAAGTTTTTCTCAAAAAACAATAAATAAAAATACCTAATAATTAATTTAATGATCTATTATTCAATAATGCTTTCCCCTCTTAGGTATTTAGGCAAAAAGCTGAACATTTTTGTGTAACTTGAGCAACCCTGCTCACTTATTGTTAAAAATACACTATTGATGATTTCTAATAAAGCACCCAAATTAATTAGCCAATTTCTTCTTACTACTTCTTTCCATTTAGAGAACATGTTCTCAACAGAATTAAGACATGGAGAGTATGGTGGTAAAAACCTCATCAATAAAATTGAGGAATGCTTCTGGATTAAATGTTTGTGCTTGTGACAAAGTGTAGGGTCCCATTTTTATTCCTCACACAACAAATTTATTTTCTGAAATGCCCTCCAGCCACAGCATGCACGAGCCTTTGCCCAATAGGAGATCTTCACCTTTTAATTCTTATTGAGATGTTAAAACCTACTTCATCAAGAAAGTAGATGTTTTTTCCATCTTCCTTAGCAATGAGATCAGGGATTTTGTTAGCATAGCTAAGCCTTTCTTGAAGAGAGTGGAAATCATTGCGCCTTGCAGGAACTAAAGAAGTTCTTTATAATGACCTATGGAATTTATCAATGCATCCATCTATTGTTGAAATAGATACATTAATTCCAAACTTCGCAAATAATTGATCCTTTTTTTCCCTGAGGCTTATTTTGCAATCTTCAATGGGCTTCATCCAACTTTGAATTTCTTAGACCTCCTCTTGGTAATTTTTCCACTCTACCGGAAGATTCATAGATCTTAATAATTTTGGTTATGGTTGTACAATTACAACCCAAAACCTTTGCTATCTTGAAGGCATCACTTCCATTCAGATAAGTGTCTACCACTCTGACGTTCTGCATTACTTAATTCTCTGGCCATAAGAGTAAGTGAAATACTAAATATAAAGCTAATAACTTTGAAGATAAAAAGATGAATATTATTGTTATCTTAAAACTTAGTATAAATCCATGAAACAAAGATATTTAATTTTAAAATTATACAAAGTAAAAACATATTAATTGACAAATCATCAATTTATTTTCAAACATTGTTATTAATGTTTCTTGAAAAAAACTTTTATGGTAAAAATATTGTGTTTTATTTAATTTTTTATTACATTTATTGATTTATGAATAATTGTGGGGTCTAAATTTTTTTGTGAAGTTTGGTTGCAAAAGTGTGAAGTTTGAATGTAAAAGTGTGAAGATAAAATGAGAAACCCTGTAAATAGAGAAGAGTCGAAGTCGGGTGTACTAGAAACTGAGGAGTCGGATTTGAAGGATTTATCTACCGACACCAAAGCCCTGTTTACAATCCCCATTCCCAGTAAAGTTGGAACAGTTTCCAAAAATGCAAAAAAAAAAAAATTAATTTGTTAATTCAATTTATAATATAGTATTGCCCTTCTTTGATCTTTTTGTTCTTTGATGTATTTTATTTGTTAATTCAATTACCCCTTTATTTAACAGAGAATAGATTTTTAGTGTTTCCCCTCACAAACTTAATTCTATTGTTTACATATAAACAAATTAGAAAATGCCAGCAACAAGCTCCTAAAAAGTTGGGGCAGACACAAAGTTTATACAGGTCCTCAATTAACAAGATAATTTGGTAACAGGTGTGAGTATTAAGGGTATAAAAGGAGCATCCACCAAAAGCTCAGTCCGTGTAAGCAAAGATTGGTTGTGGCCCAACACTTTATGCAGGACTGAGAAAGGAAGGGACAAGGAAGGGATGACAAGGAAGGGATGTTCATTTTGGAAGCTTCTCTTTTGTGATCTCTTTACTTATAAGTTGTTTTATATAAAAAAAAAAAAATACATTTTAATAAAGCTGAAAGTGCTTGCCTATACATACACTGTCGGAGGCACCTGAGATGGCCAGAAACTTCTGCCTGTTGCTCAACCACCCTATTATATCAACATAGAATTCAACACCACATTCCACCAATAACACCATTTTAAAATCTCTACCCAGGCATTTTAACACTGTTTCACACATTTCATTTCAATGTATTTCTTAAGTTCTGAGACTGGATAAATAGAAGCTCTATGCTACACTCTGTCCATCCTTAATCAGAACCCAAAGCACTTCTATTTAAACAATAGGCAAGGTCACGTTAGGACCCTGGTCACGTGCCCAAATCTCAAGTGCCCAAATTATAAGTGCAATGAGAATTAATCCAGGGAATTCCATCATCATCATCATCCTTCTCCACTAACATCACTGCTGAATGAATTCACCATCTTCATCTGCCTGCAACTAATGTTCATTTATCTCTAATTCTACAGGTACTTTGCAATCCCTATTTAATGTACAGCGCTGCGTAATATGTTGGCGCTATATAAATCCTGTTTATTAATAATAATAATAATAATAATAATAATACACTGCTACATAGGCACACCTACATTGTCCGGTACAGTGAAACAACTTAGACCTGCCCCACCACTTATTCAGTCAGAGGCACCCGTCTAGCCTCTCCAGGGACGAGATTGCTAAGCAAAATTTTGTGGTAATTTCTCAAGAAGGAATAGGTAAGTGAAACCAAGGATTGTTTTATCACCAAGCAGAGGGAAACATTGAGCACTCCTGCTTTACACCTGATAATATTAAAATCTATCTTCAATAGTTTATATTTAATATAGTCATATAAATTTAACATCTTGAACATAATACTTTGATGCTTAGGTTAAAATAAATTAAAACTTACACATTTTAAGGCTTTTTTTTTATTAATGAAATAATGTTTCCTATTTTCTGTACTCAATTATTAATGTTAATAATTTTTGTCCATGTTTTTATTTAAATTTTTTCCCTATAAAATTTTTTGAAGTAAATCCAGTCGTGGTGTACAGTTTCTCACAGTCTATGTCTGACTTTTATTGCTCAAGATTTTTTTTTTGTTTTCTAGACTCCCCCTTTTTAATAATCTTGAAAAACATTTTATTTTCCAAATTATATGATGTATGTATTTACTGTAGATTTAGCATGTGTGCAAGGTGATAATCACAGAGACATTGTTTACTTTGCCTTTTCAATTGCTGAAAATGCAGACAGTATTGGGCTACTGATGTATATTCATTATTCATGTCATTGAAATATTTGGATGATACTCACATGTACTTTAGGCGTAGGCGGCAGGCCATTACTTACTGGTTTCTGAAAGAGAAAAAATATTGGTATGTATGGCACTTACAAAATTTGACATCCAATTTTAAAACACTTTAAAAGTAAGAGTTGGGTATAATTCACTGTGTTAAAAGACCAAGAATAGAATATTTGCTTTCCATCTCAACTGTGAAGACACTTCTATGTACAGTCAAACAAAATATGATGTACACACCATGTTAAAGATACAGTTTTAAAACAAAATTATTCATGTACACAGTAGATCTTTATTTAAACAGTGCTTAAAGATAAAGGCAATGTTCATTTTATTCATTTATTCAGAAAAAATATTGTTATATGCAATTATGTATTGTGTCGAAACTTGTATTTCTGCTTTAACTTCAACTGTTGGACAGATGGCCTAATTTTCATCAAGCACAGTTTGGCATAATCCAGAATCCGCTCAAACAACTCGATGATTGCAAGAAGCTCAGACCCTAAAGTACAAAAGCAAACGAAAGCAAAAACACTTTCATTACCATGCTTCAAACCAGTATGGGGTCTTTCTCCTAAAATGCTGTCTTTAGATTTCATCAATTAGGTCTACTGGTAAAGTGCACAAATAACAAAGTTCAGGCTTAAGCTTAGATATGTGTTCTTAAAACCAATTCAAATTGGTTTGGTGGATTAGCTGGGTAATAGGAGGTTTATTAGGACATACTGCAACCCCATAACAAGATATTCTGGTATTGAAAGGGTTTTTGGAGCTTGAAGTTTGAAAATAAGGATAGGTTGTTGTGTCCAATAAATGCAGTCACTTTGTGTATTTTAGAACAGGTTCTTTGAGGGTAATCTGGTTGGGAACCCCATTGTTATTCTCAAAGCAGTGAATTGGTGGATTAATGTCTTTATAGTTAGATATAAATGTATGATAAATTGTGACATAGAAATCTACATGGGTCATACTGGACAACCCTAGTATAGGTATAGTTGCTGAACAGGAATAAAAGGTGCTCCTATGATTGTATTTTGAATGGTAAAAACAGTGTTTGTAATGTTGAAAGGAGTATCTGGGCTGCCTGTAAACCGCCAACCACACAAAGGGCCCCCCTGTTTGTGTTCCCCAAGGGTCACTCCTTGGACAAGTTCCCTTTTCTCTCTACACCTCCTCACTCAGTAATATCCCCATTTAGTTTACAGTACCATCTGTATGCTAATGACACCTAAATCTATCTTTCTGCCCACCCTTGATTTGTCTTCCTCAGTCCTGGATAAGGTTTCATGCTGCCTGTCAGTCAACTCATCATGGGTGGCTGACAGGTTTCTGAAATTCAACCTGGAAAAAACAGAACGTATCCCCCCCCCCCAAACACACACACACACACACATACACACACACACACATACACACACACACGCACACTCCAAATCTTTCCTGACATATTTCTGTTAATAACAGGCTAATTTCCCGTTGTCTTGTTGTCACCTTTGATTCTGCCCTCTTCTTTAGCCCCCATATTCAGAACATTTCAGGTCCTGTCACTTTTACCTGCGCAACATTTCCAAAATCCGCCCTACCTGTCATCAGAGACCACCAAACTTGTAACATCCTCGTCTCTGGTATTCCACTAACCCGATTCTCTCTTCTACAATCTATTATGAACACTGCAGCCAGACTTATCCATCCCTCCCACCACCCCTGTTTTGCTGCATCTCTCTGTGGTTCTCTTCATTTCCTTCAATTTCACCTTAGAATCAAATTCAAGCTCCTGTGCTTTGCCTTTAAATCCCTCCACAGTTCTTGTCCCACTTACTGTTCTAACCTAATAGAAAATTACACCCCTAGCCGCTCTTGTTCCTCTAATGACCTACTAATAACTTCCTCTTTCGTAACCTTGTCAAATGCACGAATTGTCTCCCACATCCTATTCAGCTCGCTCCTGTTTCTTGCTTATTTTAAAAAAACACTCAAAACCTTTTCAAATTTGCCTACCTGTCTTCTTCTGTATTTTAAACCCTTCACTACTTACCCAAATTCCATATGCCCCACTGCTATTGTGTGCAGATTCCCCCACCTTTTAGATTGCAAGTTTTTTCAGGCAGGATCCTCTCCTCCTCCTCCTGTGTCACTGTCTGTCTGTCATTTGTAACCCCTAGTACATTTACAGCATTGCGTATTATGTTGGCGCTACATAATGACTGTTTAATAATATTAATATTAAAAATAATAATACTAATATATGACCTCTATTCATAGGAAAAGTCTAGGAATAAATGTTTGTAGAAATCCTTTCTCCTGCCCTGAAAGGAGGCAGCAACCTCTCCATAACCCACAGCCTACCTACCATTTGCTGTAAAATAAAAGTTTTAGTAACGTCTGATATGACAATTAGCACCAAGGTAACTACTGCAGAAAAAAATCAAATCTAGGGGCCAAATTTGACAAACAGCTTTTGATTTGTCTAGTTTTCAGCGTACAGGAGGGAAAGTGTGTATCCAGAGGTAGTCCTTCAATGAATGCAAAAAAAACCTACTAGCAAGTCTTTCTTTTCTCTCTGTGTAGGCACACTTAAGGACTTGGAAGTTCGATTATCAATCTGCTGAGAATGTAACAAATTTTCCCGGTCACCATTGACTTGGATTGAGCCCACTCCATTACCTGTGAAAAAGTAGAAATGAGAAGGCATTTACTGTTTCAGCTCACTGAAAATTATAATAAAACACAACAGTAGAAAAATTACTAGCATCTATTTTTTTCACAAGGTCAGTATTGAATTGATGGAATTGTTAAGAAAATGCTTTGATTTTTTACCTCCTGCCCATAAATTCAAAATTATAGTTGATACGGGAGGTGCACTCAATATGAGACACAAATTTGACCTGAACATCAGTTATTTGGTTGAGTTGAGATCTGAACAATGCCACCATCAGCCAAAATTTGATTTCCAAACAAGCACTTTTATAATGCACTTGAAAAGCAGGAAACTTCTCACACTGGCATCCTGGTAGGAGTCCTATTTAAAGTCATAGTTGCATGTTATATGGCCACCTGGACCCTAAAAAAGCATGTATGTGCTCCATTGACAAATTCTCAGTTGTTTAGTAGTCAGATCATTTTTGTTGACAAACACTGTTACATTGGTGTACCAGTAACAACAGTTTTCTTAGTTTAAACAAACAACTTCCCTAAACCTTATGACTTTCCCCACCCACCTACAAAAAAAATGTATGTGTTTTTATTTGCAGTAACCACAGTTGATCTTTTCATGGGGAGTTTACCGTGTTTTAACAGGAAATTCTTCTAAAGATACTATACATGTACAAATGGACTTTCTTATCAGAAGTACATCCACATCACAATCTTTTATCAAAAAAAAACCCAGACACAAAAACAAACATAACTTGTCCAAACCCATAAAAATTGTACATGTATCAACAAAAAATTTTTTTAAGCATATTATTAATTTTATGACAGAGGCTGCTGGCCGGTGGAAATCTGAGCACAGGCCACAATTGGCCCCCTGGCCGAACTTTGGATATACCTGGTGCAAGGTAATGCTAGCTTCTCCCTGCCTGACTCTTCCCAGTTAGATTATCTGAAATAGGCATTCCCTCCGGTAAACGGAGACGTGTGATCTTGCTGCTGGAACTGTTGCTATTTTGGAACATCTAACAAAGATAAGTACTAACTTTTAATTAGGCAGTGCCTGAGTGTTTTGTGTCATTCTTTAACCCTTCTTGACACTTGTAGTCCCACAAATACTTCCACCTTGTTACAAGTGGCGTCCCTGGTGTAATTGTTGTTGATATTGTATTGTTTGTTCTGTATTGGTGTTATTGGAATAAGCAGGTGAAATGTGTAAGTTTAAGAAAAAGGTTGAAAGGGGGGTGGCCCAGCGATGCCACGAACAGCAGCATCCTGCGGAGGCTCCGGGAGAGAAGCAGCACTTACCGAGCTCTGAAGCACTCCTTCGCATGGCCATCACTAGGTGTCAGCTCCTCGGAGGTCGAGAATCAGACTTTTGCAGTCTGGATCCTTGGACTCACAGTGCTTCTTCCAGCCAGCCCAATCAAAGAGGGAACTACAGGCGGCCTACAAAACAATGCCGGCCAAGACGACAGGGAACATGGGGCCAAGACGGCAGGGAACACGGGGCCTGCTTGCCAATCCTCACAGGGACACTGCACTAGATATAAACCCCTTCAGGAAGAGGGGAAAGGGTAGTCCAGCTTCCCCAGAAACAGTAACAACAGAAGCATCAGGCTGCATAATGGAGCCATAGGCAGCTCCATTGAAATAGCAGAGTAGTCTAAGCCCTACAGAAGAAACCAAAGCCTTACGGAAACTACTGCCAACTAAGGCTGACATGGATGTTTGAGCTGGAACTGGAACTTGATCGAGTACACAGAGTGGGCTCAGCCACCCCTTTCACCCCGGATGGCCCCAGAGATGTGATTTGCCGTGTACATTTCTATACACAAAAAGAGGAAATATTGCAATGTGTATAGAGATGAGGTCCCATGGAATTTGATGGGGCCACTATCAAACTACTGCCTGACTTCTCATGCTTAACCTTGCACATGAAGAGAATTGTTCACCCTTTGCTAACAGCTATCCAACAGGTGTGGGCACAATACCACTGAGGACACCTGTTCCAGATTCAGGTCCGAAAGGCAAATTGCCACTTCCTCTTGCAATACCATAATCAGCTACCGGATCTCTTCAGCTTCCTCGGCATTGACCAGATAGATGTACCAAACTGGCTGGACTTTCCAGATGATACAGCAAGTTTCCGCATCCCTGGAGGTACAAATTTCCGTCCTAGGCATTCCAGATCCTGACACCGATCTCTACAGCCGTGACCCATGCAATCCACTGGTCCCAATGAATCATGAGGTCACTTAAATCATGCTTCTCAAGTCAGACTAAGAAACTGTCAAGTAGAATAGAAGCCCTCCTGGAAACAATGACATCCATATGACCTCGGAGTGTAGGCCTGGGCTACTCCACATGGCTCTTTCAAGGTCCAAGGATGGTTTCGTAAAAATTCTGTCATACAATCCATGATTATTCTACATGTTTTAGCGTGTTTGTCTAGCTAAATACTTTAATGTATGTTAATATAACATTTTCACAAGGTCGCATCTTGGCTGACCTGCTAAATTGCGGCCCAGGTAGCCAAAATTTGACCTCTCACATTTTGTGGCTCCCTTACCACATTCGAACAGCAATGTGTACAGCAATGGAGCCATTTCACAGATATATGCCATACTTTATGACACTCCAGCTTAACCATTTTTTTGAAAAATAGAAAAGTGAAATGGACAACACATTCACTAATTATTGGTAAAAAAGAACGCATGGTAATTTTCACTCACAAAGCCTCTATTTCTAATAAATACCAACAAACAAATTACAAATGGAATGGAACAGTTTCCAAACATTGTTGGCGATGTAAAGAAGAAGAGGGAACCCAGATTCACATTTTATGGTCTTGCCACAAACTTAAAGAATTCTGGTCCCAAGTATATAATTTCATATAGGAGCTGAGAGATTTCACCTTTCAGTGGCCAGCTGATAAATTTCCTTTACTATTCCACCTCATCTCTTTATAATACAAGTACAAGAAATCATTAGTAATACATTTAGTCAATGTGGCAAAGGCCTGCATTTCAGCACTCTGGAAGTCAGTCACCACCAAACATCCCTCAGTGGTTCTCTAGCATAAACGATATGTTGACGGAAAATTTGACAGCATTATTAAAGGAGAGAAACAAACAGTTCAAAAAAACATGGTTCTATTGGTTACCTTTTCAATGCTCAGACGAATACAAATTTCTCATGTTTAACGGGGAGGTAAAAGAACCCACCACCTACTAACATTGACCTCCTCAGTAAACCTAGTAAGACTTGTCCTAATTAGATACCGACACACATGATTTAGTGAGACCAAACCTCCCCATGCATCCCAATCCCCCTCCTCTTCCCCCATCCTTCCCAATACTTTTTGCACCCCATTACAAATGTATCCCAAGAAAATAGAAAATGTAAGGAGAGTATGATTGAAACTGTTTATAATGTACAGTGTTATAGTGCACTTTTTTTGTTTTATTGATATTGATGTGTAAACCTATGTACATTGATATGACTTGCTAAATTAACAAAATTGATGAGCATTGGTATTTTGTAAATATTCTTTGTTATATGATGTGTGCTGACGAAAGAAAAAAAATTTGATAACAGTTTATTCTCTGGCAATGGAAAAAAGGAGAAGGGTGGAGAAGCAGGCACCACGGGAGTTGAAATGTCTTTTCCTGAAAGCCCTCGGCATTGTGGACGAGAAATTAAATGATGACAATGATAAAACTGTTGCATTAGAAACCAAGAATTGTACCCCAGAGAATTACAGTGTTTTTTGCTAAAGAGGTAGTGGATATGGTGTTACTAGAGTACAAGAGTTGGAAGATAAACATACCATTTAAGCGGTTGGGTTGTAAACACCAGAAGAAAAAAGTTTAGAGGAAAAAAGAGCACATGTAAATCCTTCAGTTTGGTCAGAAGATGTTTCTGATTCTGATGATGAAATCAATGTAAATGACAGTAGTTTAAATACTGTCCGTGATTGTTATTCTTTGGATGTGAGCCCCATAACACAGCACCAAAGGGAGAGGTCAGCAGGTTGCCGGCTTCCACTTTAATAGTACAGGATTTTACTGGCTGGACATTAGTAAACAATTCCGGCAGCGCTCTGGGGAGGGTATACTCCACTGGCTGGTGGGACTGTGGGACGAGGGTGGAGAAGGAGTTAAAATCACAACAGAAGAAATGCAAAATTTAGGGTCGCTAACACTTCATCCCACTACAAACAATTAAAGCACTGACAGTCCGAGGATCACGTTCAGTGGTAGAATGGATGGTTAATGCCACAAAGTTTGATTGGGCTGATCCCCAGGATATTAAGAAAGAAGCCCTGGAAAAGTGACAAAAAAAACCCATAATCCAGCTTTGTTAGCTTTGTGAAAGAAGCATTGCCAAAAGCAAAATCAGAGAAAAGAACAGTGAGCAATCTGCCCCTCTCATGGAGCAAGCCGAGACTGACACTTCAAAGCAAAAACTGTTTGGGACAATTTGACTGATTTGGGACAATGGCAAGCTCCTTCTCCCACTATGTGACGGTCAGGTGTGTCCTTGTCCATGTGCGGTCAGTGGTTACAGGAGACCTACACCCTTATGTACCACTGACCCTATATTGTTCACGTGGTAATGTACAAAGAGTTCTTGCATAAATGATACTGGTGCTGAATTTACTTTAGTACATGGAAATATCAATGATACCTCAGGACCTATTGTTTATGTAAATGGTTATGGGGAAGCTAACATACCAGCTAAAATGCAGAAGTTAAAGCTTGCAATAGATAAGTTCCCCCATTTACAGCTTTTGTTTTTGTTTGTAATGTCACTGTGAACATTTTGGAAATAGACATTTTGTTAGGGACCATATTCTGTTTGCACAGTTTTACCTTTGTATTTGGACATTCTTCCTACAATATTAGGCCAGTGAAACAAATAGTAAGGGGCTCAACAAAATGGATTCCGCTGCACATTCCAACACCCACTACTATTGTAAACGTGAAACAGTACAGGCTTTCGGGGGGGGGACACAAAGAGATAGGAGAAACTATCAAGGAAGGAATTATTGCGGATAGGTGTACTCTGACCTGCAGTAAGTCCTTGGAATAGCCCAGTGTGGCCCATTTTGAGCCCGGATTCTACATGGCAGAGGACGGTGAATTATCAGGAGTTAAATAAACATGCCCCTGCAGTTGTTGTGCATTGCCACAATCATTAAAGACATGCTTCCTTTCTCGTGGCCAGAGATCTGCAACAAATACATACTGGGTTCGACATTTGCAAAGTGCATATTTTTCATTATATTGATGATATTATTATTACAGGGGAACTAAGCAAAGTTACTAAAGCTCTGAAACTGACTATCACCTGAAGAACCGAAGATGGGAAGTAAAACAAGACAAAATCCAACGCCCTGCACCAGAGGTAAAGTTTTAGGGTATGGTATAGTTAGGGCCTCTGAAGAAAATACCAGAGAGAAGCATTTAAGCTTACAAAGAACCTACTACAAAGAAAGGCACAAACCTTTTCGGGCCTGATGGGGTTTTGGAGAACCTTCATCTTTCACCTGGGATTTATTCTCAAACCCATGCATGATGTTGTGAAAAAGAAAAAATCATTTGAGTAGGGAGAACAACAACAATGAGCTTTTGAAGAAGCCAAACGTGCTATCTCCCAACATCAAGAACCAGGCATTGTGGATGTCAATCATCCTTTTGAACTGGAATCCACTGACGTCAATGATATTGCAAAATAAAAAGCAAGTGAATACCAATATGATTTTGGTCAAGACAGTAAACTGGTGCACAAACAAAACACTCAAAGCAACTGCTTCCAGCCTATTGGGCACTATTCAACAATGAAAGGCATACTGCACAACAAGAAGTCAAAGTGAAAACTCGTTTATCCATTGCTGGATGGGTAAAAGACAATGTACTAGGAACTGTTGAAGTAGAAATTGTACCTGCAAGAGAGAGCCAATATGCAATCTAAAGACTTATCCAGATTTCAAGAAGGTATGGCAGCTGCAGTGACCTTTGAAAACCCAGAGCACATGAATAGACTCATTAAAGAGGCTAAATGGAAAAATACCCCAGAACATACCTTGAAGGGGTGGTTAAAACCTATTTTGCAAGTGATTTTGGACCTCAACAACAGACAACTTAGCGGTTCCACACCGTATTTAGGGATGTTAACTCATCACCATAAGAGCTGCAACAAGCCGCACTTGAGGTGAAGGTGGAGATTTGAGACCAAGCGCCAGCAATGATGTAAATAAATTTTCCATTGAATGTCAATGTGCTTTTGATGAGGACTTTGTTGACATACCCAAGATGTCTAATCATCGATTATGGTAATACAGATATATATCTTGGATTATAATGCTTGAAAGAACCTACAGTTGCGGTAAACTCTCACGTAGTGAACTGTTGGAGTCCTTTATATGAACTACTTGCAGTCTGAGGACACATATCAATCAAACACATGAGACATGTATTACTAGATGGACAATAAATTGTCATTCCATCTGCTGAAACTAAAATAACAAATGGGATGCAAATTACACTCTGTAATACCCACAGACAAAATGCTGAATGCAAGCTTGTAACAGAAAATACTGGTATATTACCACCTGGATTTGTGTTAAAGTTTGAAATGGAACTGGTAAAATATCTGCCAAAATCACCAACTGTTACATATCCTCCTAAGGTGGTATGGAAAAAATTTATTATTTAAACACATGAGCAGTTCAGTTAAACATATCTTGGTGTACACATTATAATATAGATTTAGAAAAGCTGAAGGTTAAAATAGAACATGTATGCAATATAGAGGCTCTATATGCCTATACCTATGATGATACTAAACATATGACTTTAGAAATACATAAAAACAAAGAGAAGGTTATTGCTGCTCCAGAAATTTTTATCACTATTTACAAGCATCATTGGTGGGACATATTTACTAACTGGTTTCCGTCAGCATATTCTTTTATTGTAATCACTATATGTATAATTATACTACTAATAATTTGGAATGCTTGTATGTAAAAAACAATTTATCACTAGTTTTGCTAAAATAAAAGAGGAACTGGTCGGCATTGTCCACCACAATCCTAGTACTTAGAGGCACAAGGACACATTGGGCCTGATTTATTAAAGCTCTCCAAGGCTGGAGAGGATACACTTTCATCAGTGAACCTGGGTGATTCAGCAAACCTGCCACTGACAGCGTCATACACTGGGAGCAACAAATTCACATCATATAGGGTAGGGCCTTTTCAGGGATATTGTACTAGAGTTACCACAGCCCGCTAAACATGGTGCCTCCTGTTTTGAATACAGGCAGCTGATGTGAATTGTGTCAAATTAACAAGGAGGAAAATAAAGGAAAAAGATGCAGGCACAACTGCAGCAGTTATAGAAGGGATTGCAAGATGTGCTTACTTCTGTACCAAGTTTTGGTGAAGAATCATGTGTTACTGTTTTTCTACCATTTCAAGAAACACCAGGAGCAGGATTTAGACTGTGTACACTCACCAAATCATTTTCTACTGAGGCGATCAGTGAATGAACATATCACCATGTGAGAAGATAACTTGGGAAACAGAAGCAAACACAAAACCTTTACACATTGTACTCATACTTCACACAACTTCTTTGAAATATACACCATCATTTATATTAGTGTGAGAATCAGAACTGGGGCTAACCCTTACAGCATTCCTACTGTGGACCCATAATGTATTCATTAACAGCAGATACCAGAAAATGAGCTATAGTATTGTGTTGAAATGGTCCAAAATATCAAAGCATTGTTTATGTTGTATGACAATCCTTGCTAGAGGAGACAAGTTGAAGTGGGCATCATATTTCATATATTATGACATTTGTCAAGGTTTAGTTGAAGCCCATCTGGGATGTGATTTGGAAAACTAATAAACCTAGAAAATGTGACCAGGTATTTATGTTGTATAGCAGTGTTTCTCAAACAGGGTTTAGTGGAACCACCACTGTACAGCTGTGGTTGAAAATGGTAAATGGGATTATTTGTATGGAAGACCTAACATCTACTATGGTGATGACAGGAAGCTCCTTAAAACTTTGTTCTATTAGATCCAGTTTCCAAAATATCAAAAATATAGACAACACCTGGGCTGGATTTGAACTACTGAAAAATAGGAGTTCTTAAAACCAATCCCACAGTACACTACCATAAAAGGGATTGGACTTGAGTGCATTTCGTATGACTATTAGCTAAAATTAGATCTCCTTGAACTGCTTTCTCTATCCCCCCCCTTTTATTTTATCACTTTTTCTATGACCTTTAACTTCTATTTCTTTGACGGTGATCTATTTGCTATCATATATGTGTTTCAAAAGGTCCTTTAGATAAATACCCCAGGGTTTTGGTTGTTAGATTGTAATATTTTGGTAATACAATGTTATGTTTGTGGGGTATACATAGTAAGCTATGTATGTTTGGGAATGATGGTTCAAGCAACTTTCCTTATTGTAATGGGGTTCCTGACAGTTAAGAAAATGTTCATGTTTGCACCATGCTTATGTTCTGTCTGCTTGTTTTACTATATTCAATATTATTGAATGTTCACATGCTGCTTTTTCAGTTTTGCTATACTTTCTATAAATAATGTTTACAAAATCTTGTACTGCCATAAATATTGAATAACATAAAAATGAGAGTTTTTTATGGTATAAATTCTCTGCATCCAGAAAATATTTTGATTAGTAAATTTTATTACATTATCAAGTGTATAATGTGGATTTTAGCATATGTGGAAAAACAATGTAAGAACTAGTATGAAAGTGCTTTAAAAAAAAAAAAATTTGCTGCAACCACTGAAGGGTTAAAATAACTAATCTAGCTTGAGCCATATATGTTTTCGTAAGGGAGTTGTATTTTCTTTCCTGTCTACGCAGTTTAAATGTAAACAAATGTTGGAAATTGTACATTCTTTGAGATACGATGTATGTCCTGTTTTCCTTACAATGTGTCAATTAACATTATATATGTAACTAAAGACCACCCCTTCTATTGTGTAAATATCTGTAAAAAAAGACCACCTTCTTAAGTAAACATTAGAGTATATTCCTAAAACCATACTGTGTGAGCGTGTGTTATTGGGATATCTCTCCAGACGTCTGTCTCTCTGGTGCAGGAGAAGTCACGGTGCATTCGTGGAACTAGAAGTAGAAGCAGGTCCTTTCAGCTGGGGGCTCCGAGTCCGGGATTAGAGCACACAGAATTCGGTGAGTACGGAAAGTCCCTGCCTTGAGGCTTAGGGGAAATTCCGAATCTTACCGAAACTCTCTGTTGCTTCTATTTTGAATCCACTTAGAATATACTGAAAGGGAGAGTAGCTATCTTTAGGGAAGATAGGCTTTAAACTGAGGACTTTAGAGAAGTCGCAGAAATAAATAGACTGTTGGCCAAGTCTATAGAGGAATTCATTAGAGAAGAATTCAAAAGAGGAATTCTTTAGAGAAGAATTCAAAAGAGAAATTCTTTAGAGGAGAATTTAAAAAGAGAAATTCTTTAGGTAAGAATTTATAGGAGGTATTCTTTAGGAAAAGAATATAACTATTGTCTGCACCCTGATTTCTCCTGTCAGCCAATTTCTATCGCTTCTTATCTGTCCCTTTCTTATGCTTTCTCTGTTATGTTGTGATGTTATGAAATAAGTATTTTCATTTTGTGCTGAAGGTGAGCAGCAAATGATATTGTGAAAATTGTACTAACTTTATTGTGTGTGTCCTGGAGAACTGTAAGACGCCCCACCACTCTGGCCAGGGGAAACCCGTTAACCCAGAAACTGGTGATCGCAAGTGGCAGTTCTCAGGGATAATACTAACAGGCAGTTGAGGAGGAAGTTGAGCATAGACATAAGTCCTCTAGACCTTTCCTCACTCCTTGGGGTCCAAAGGCCCCTGTGATAGAAAAAGGTGATCTAGAAGTAGTACAGGCAGAATATGTGAGAAAACTTGTAGAAACTTTAGATCAAGTTGAGAAACATGTTGCTCGTGCCTCTCCTTTCTCTCCGCAGGAACCTACGCATCCTTTCCAACCAGGAGATGTGGTGATAGTCCAGTGCCTGGCAAAAGGACGACAACAGATAGAGTTCCCGTTTGGACCACCCACCCGAGTGGTAGCAGTCACCAGAACAGCGATTCTCACAGAAGAGGCTCCAATCTGGATTCATGCTAGCAGAGTGAAAAGGGTCCCTGAGGCTTCTTCTCCGGCATCGAACAGAGACAAAGAGGGTGAAGCAGGTGTGAAACCCCTGAAAAGTGCCTTGCCACAGGCTGAAGATAATGACCCCACAATATTCTGGGAGATTTGTTTGTCTGTTGATAATTATTAATCTTTGCATTTTCTTGCCAGTCTGGCTTATTAGTACTTGTATCTATCATCCAGAGGAGATGAGTCTCTTATGTGGTACACTGAATAATCAGTCAATATCCAAAAGAGCTTAGGAGCAAGATCCCTTTGCTCCCGACCCCTTTCATTCTGAACAGAATAGTATAGTCAGAATGGCAAATGCCTTAAATGTTAGCTCATTGTGCCTTGAAGACTTACAGAGCCCACGGGATCATGTGTTGTTGCTGTGCCTACACCTGATGAATCCCTCCTTGGAGTCTGGTCTACGACTAAAAATACACAATCTTTTATTCCCTTGTATGACTTCTGTGGGGAATGTCAGAAATTAGGATATAGCAGAGATAATATTAGAATAACTACTATTAATGTGACTGCAGCAGAGACCTGTTTTAATTTTTCTCAGGATATGACTTTATATTGTGATGATAGAGACATAAAAAAAAGAGGATTACCTAAGAATAGTGTATATGATTATATTAATGACACCTGTAAAAAGAATGGTAGGATTGTTAGCTCCCTAGACAATTCCATGAGTTGTAATAAGACAATTGTGACTCCCAGTTTTATCTATAATGTAATCCTCCCTAAGGGATGGTTTTTGTCATGTGGTAACAGCACTTACAATTATATCCCTGCCAATGTTATTGGAGGTCCCTGTGCATTATCCAGGCTGACTTTGGCCCTTCCTAGACAACGCCTATCAGGAGAGCTTACAGATCAGTTACCAGGACCTTATCAGAAAACTGTGACTCTACTCTACCCCTTCTCAGCCGTGCAGAATATACAAGTTTGGGTCTCTATATTGGGAGTGCCTGGACTAGCTATATATAATACTCGTACTATAAATTCTATTGCATGTGACCTGGCTAAATCTCTGAATCATACTTCTACCGCTTTATCAAACATGCTTTTAGATCTACAAGGATTAAGAGGAGGGGTGCTAGAAACTAGATTTGCTGTAGATTATTTGTTACTTAAACATAACGTAGGGTGTCAGGATTTTAAAGGAATGTGTTGTTTTAATTTATCTGACCACTCAAGATCAATCCAGTACCATATTCAAGCGTTACATGAAATTGCCAATAATATCAAAGAAGATGTTAGTTCATCCTCCTGGTGGGACTGGTTATTGAGCTGGCTGCCAGATTTGAGTTGGTTAAGGACATTATTTATCAGTATTGTAATTATAATTGCTTCCTTGATTATTTTATGTTGTTGTATCCAATGTATTCCTTCCCTTATACAAACATTCCGCTCTATGTATCCAAAGCCCACAGATCCTGGACAAAAACATGCTATTTACTTCTCTATGTTAGAAGAAAATAAGTCATGTTCATGACTTAAGAGGGGATTGAAGGGTTAAAATAACTAATCTAGCTTGAGCCATATATGTTTTCGTAAGGGAGTTGTATTTTCTTTCCTGTCTACGCAGTTTAAATGTAAACAAATGTCGGAAATTGTACTTTCTTTGAGATACGATGTATGTCCTGTTTTCCTTACAATGTGTCAAATAACATTATATATGTAACTAAAGACCACCCCTTCTATTGTGTAATTATCTGTATAAAAAAACCACTTCGTTAAGTAAACATTAGAGTATATTCCTAAAACCATACTGTGTGCGTGTGTGTTATTGGGATATCTCTCCAGACGTCTGTCTCTCTGGTGCAGGAGAAGTCACGGTGCATTCGTGGAACTAGAGGTAGAAGCAGATCCTTTCAACCACAACGTTATGTTAACCCTTATTTATAGAGCGCCGATTCTTATTATGCAGCGGTGTACAAAAATTAGGGGTCACAAGTAACAAACCTGCATAATAGACAAGTACAGTCTGTCCTCACTACTGTATTTAGGTTTGGAGAAAATATTAGGTAACACAACAGTTGGGTAACACATGCAATCATACTATTGCATATACTACACACTTACAGTAATGAGAAAAATTCTTTTACAATATTTGTCCTTTTACAAAACACCATAGTAATTACATAAAAAAAAATTTAAAAATACCTATAACACTTGTCTTATGGGGAGGTAACCTAGGAGGTGGTGGTCTAGGAGGTACATAAGATGGCCGTGCTGGACTTTCTGAAATGGGACATCTCTTTATTGTTCCTTGATTGTCATCTTCAGAAGCACTAGATTCTTGTTGTATGTATTTTGATTTTGGCTGCAAAAAAAACCAATGAAACAGTATTATAATGAAGAAATAATATGTTTAGATTTTAAATGGGGCAAAAAGTATTGCCATTTTTAGAGATATCAGCTAATTTTAGAACATGCTGACTGTTATCAAATTATATTGAAGGTTACTATGGTGCTCGTCTATGTTATTATGAAGTGTAACTAATAGGTAAGTGAAAATTCTTTTTTTGGAGGTTGAACGTAGAAGACATTAAAGCATAATTAAGCAAAAGAGGTAGACGAATGGGTCTTTGAGGCAACACTGACTAATTAAAACTTTTTAAATGTGTATTTCCACAGCAAAATAAGAAGAATTTGAACTTACTTGTTCCTGTGTAATTGCTGAATTGAAGAAAATGATGATTGAGGTAATATGAGAAAACCCTGAAAAGACAGGTAAGTTTTCACAAATAAGCGTGACCTATGAAGTAAATTTTAACACATCAGGAAAAGGTCAGCGCGCAACAAAATAAGGCGATATGTGGTTTTAAGAATGATAATGAGTAGATGAAAATATCTGTCAAATACCTGGTAACAAGTATTGCACTGTTTTTGCACTGGTTTTGCTGTGGAAATACACAGTTAAGAAGTTTTAATCAATCAGTGTTGCCTCAAAGAGTCATTCTTCTTCCTCTTTTGTTTAATTATGTTCTAATCATATTAGGCTTGGTTATTACCTTGTATGTAGTAAACAACACTTTGTTTGGGAGATTGTTCAGGTTCTACCTTAGAAGACATTAGTGAAGGGGCCAAGTGAGAGGTTTGGTCCTGGCAGAGGAGTGTCCTATTGAATTAAAGCTTCTCAGAGAGAACAAAGGGAATAAAGATTTAAGGGGTTAAATAGATGTAGGGTTATAAATAGGGTAACAGGGGGTGTGTGAGAGGAAGGTGATGGTATAGAGCTATGCAGCCCTTTAAACCTCCATGAACCATGGAGCCCAGGAACATGTCCCCAATTTGTAATGTGGCCCATAAAAGCTTTAGTATAATAATATGTAATTGTCTTAACTAAAAAATGAGTGAACACTGAGTTAATAAATTCTAAAAATTTTGTCTGTGAAACAAAAACTTTATTTCAAGGATAAATTGGATTGCCAGAATTGCCAGAAAAATCAACATTTTTTACATAAGAAAACTCTCTTATTGTCCATCAGCTGGATTCACTGAGCCTTACACTATACCTGTCGTTGGCCATCTGCTAAATCCCAGACCCAAAACAGAAATTCTTAAAATAGCAATAATTAAAAAAATTAATAAACATATAAACAAACAATATAAAGTAGACTTAGAAGAAACACCAGTGTGGGCCACTAGGTCTGGGTTGGACTTGCACCATTAGGATATGAAGTAGCTGGAGGTGGGAAAAATGTGAAATGAGAGAAGACTGCTTTGCCCCTAAGGGTAGTTCCAAATATTGTGGTGCTAATTTGAGAAAACAAAATGAATTGCAGTGTAGATGAGTATTAGTGTGTGGAACAAAGGAAGGGGTATCACAAGTGACACACGTAAAACTGGTGCACCATTATGGAACACATAGATTGTTCACATCATTCTGGCCTGGGAAATCAGAATGGATGAACCTAGAAAAGAACCAGGTGTTGGCACAGGCAAGGCGCAAAGGGAGGAGATCTTCCTATATGTTATTTCTTAAAAGAAATAAAGTTTTCTAAAAAATATTTTTTTTTATTATTGTCAGCAAGTCCCTCTGGTCATTGGCCAATTTGTTTGCTAGTGCAGGAGCGAGCATCGTTTAATAAGATGTTGCCTGATGTTCCTCCTAACTCTTGAAGGACACTGATGTTATCAGAGAAAATGGGGGTTGGATAGGTATGATTCTAAGGATATGTACACAATCTTTCATGATCCTTTCACTCATATTATGAATAAAGGTTTTTGAAAATGATTGCAGAATTTTCCATACATGTGTTACCCTTGTAAATGTCCATTACATGTGATGGCTCTCTTGTGATTGAAACATATTGTAGTATTTTCTTCAATTGTTTGGTTATCTTGTTGTAGGATGGCCCCTGACAAACTAGGAATAGAATAGAAAATAATGCTTGGTACTGCAAAATACAGTATTAAGTTTAGGGCTCCAGCTGTTCTGACCAAAGATTTTACATTTCAAACGTCAGTATAACTTTCTTAAAATCTTTAGTAGTCCCCTGACAGTGGTTTAAAAATAATAATAATAAACAGGATTTATATAGCGCCAACATATTACGCAGCGCTGTACATTAAATAGTGGTTGCAAATGACAGACTAATACAGACAGTGACAATGGAGGAGAGGAGCCTGCCCGAAGAGCTTACAATCTAGTAGAGGTTTATGGTCTAGGAAAACCTTTGTAATAGTACTCTGCAAAATTAGTTTTACCCCTCAGAGTTTTAGTGTACTTGTATTGTGAATGCATATGTTTACATATTTTGCTATGAATCACTAAATAAAATCAGTTTTAGCCAATTAACTTTAGATGCCGCATAATAAAACTGAGTTGGGTTACATATAACATATCCCAAACTTTAAAAATCCCGCAGAGAACCATTAAAATTATTAAAGCAAAATAGAAAGAATATGAAACTATAACAAACCTAAAACAAGAGGAGGCCACCTACTAAAACTCACACACCAGAAAAGAGGGGTAATAATCAGGGAAACAATAGACACAGCAGATAACACTAAAGGAGCTGAAAAGATCCAAAGTGGATACAGGAGTATCTATGCATAGGACCCCTTTGAAGTATACACTTAACAGAGTGTGACTTTATGAAAGAATGGCTGGAAGAAACAATAAGAAACGGTGTTTAGAACTTGATAAAGAGAATGTGGTAGACTGTCCAAACACATGGAAGGTTCTGTGGTTAGATTTGACTAAAATTAAACTTTTTGGCCATCGTGGCAAACACCCTATGTGGCACAAACCTCACAATTTATATCATTGTAAGACCACAATTTTGTGGGGAGAGGAACCAACAGGTGACTTTAGCATTTTTCTCTCTATTCTGGGCCATTTAAGCGGGGCATGGTCAGTGATGATCTTGAATTTCCTTCCCAACAGATAATACCCAAGGCTCTAATGCACCCACTTGATGGCCAGGCATTCCAGTTCCACTATGGCTCTTTTGGGGGTCAACTTACTACTGAGGTATGCCACTGGATGTTCTTCCCATTCATTACCTGGGACAGAACTGCCTCTAAGCCGAACTCTGAGGCATCTGTCTGCACCAAGAATTCCTTCTGAAAGTCAGGAGCAAATAAATGGGAACTTACACAATGTGGCCTTTATATTTTCGAAGGCTCTTTCCATCTCTTGGGACTAAGTAATTGATCCTGTTTTCAGCCCTTTTATGAGGTCTGTGAGTGGGTGTACCAGGGTGGCAAAATTGGTAACAACCCTAAGATAATATCCAACAACCCCAAAAAGGCTCCCGCCTGTTTCTTAGACTTGGGTCAGGGCCATTCCTGAATGTAATCAACTTGGGGCTTGATGACTCAAATAAAAATATTGTACCCCAAGTAGCGGAACGCCTCTACCCTTATGGTGCATTTCTTGGGTTTGGCTGTTAGACCTGCCTTCCAGATTGAGTGCAAAACTGCCTGCAGGATGCAATCCATCATGCACTGAAAGGTGGCCCGGTTTCTGTGTAATCCAAACGGTAAATGTTTATATTGCCTGTGCCCCTCTGGTATGAAAATAGCAGTCTTTCCCTGGCCTCGTCACTCAGGGGATCTTGCCAGTAACCCTTGGTGAGATCCAAGGTGGTAATGTACCTGGCTGGTCCAAAACTCTCTATAAGCTCATCTACTCTGGGTACGGGATAAGCATCACATTTGGAAACCTCATTTAGCTTCCGAAAATCATTCTAAACCTGATGCTCCCACCTGGTTTTGGGACAAGGAAAAAAAGGGCTGGACCCCTCACGAGGGCTGTGGAGTCGGAGACAATTTTGGGTACCTTGAGTCCGAGTTGATAAAATTGTGCCGACTCCGACTCCTGATAAATTTAAACTATAATAAAAAAAAATACAGCAAGTTCAAATGTCCTATTTCACAAACAATAGTCATAATTAAGTACTTCTCTGATGTAAGAATAAAGCCCAGTGCATAGTTGTATTTCTACTAGTGTTAAATTCATATTAGCTATTATAAAACCTGACATTCACATTATTGTAATCTGGATTATGTAATATGGATAATTACAAAAACTGTTTTAATTTTATTTCAGATATAATGTGTTTACCAGTTCATTTGAGTGCAAACAAGTGTAATGATATAGGTGTAGTTGAGTGACATGGCCTGGTGTGTGTTCAGGTGTCCTGTCTGCACTTTCCATATATGCTCCCATCCAGGGGTGAACTTTACCATCGTTTTGCACACCACCTAATACTAGGAAGTTAGTTAAGTTGCCCCCCTGGCCCTAGAGCCTCCCACAGAAGAGGCTCCCGCAGAAGATCAGCAAACAAAGATAAAGGCAGCAGCCTCTGCTCAACTTCCTGTCTGCTAAAGGAGCTTAGAAGAACTTGGAGGAACGGATTTTTGGATTCAACTGTAAGTGTTCATGTTTATTTTAAAACTGCATGGCTGCTTGTGTGTACTATTATGGAAGGCTGTGTGCATATTTCTGGATAAAACTGCAGGGCTATGTGTATGTTTGTGTGTATGGTGCAGAAATGTATGAATGTTTGTGTATAGTGCAGTAAAATCAGTAAAATGTAGGGCTCTATTTTGTGTGTATAGTATATATGTTTGTGCATGTTTTTCTGTAGAGGACAAATTATGGCTAAGTTTATTGCATGGCAATGGCTTATTCGTGTGTATAATGCCGTGTTGTATGTATGTTTGCAATAGTGCAGGACTATATGTATGTTTGTATTTAAATCAAAGAAAATGCTAGTTAGTATAACATAATTTATATTTATATTTTAGTGAAAGCGGTACCCCATTCACAATGGCAAAAAGTCTGTCAACAAGCATGATAAAGTACATTACAAGTACATGTAAAGTTAATTACATTATCAAGTGATAAGAAACATTACGTGTGCCAATGTATTCTTGAAGATGATAGTGAAAAACAATGTGATGCAAAAATTATGCACCTACAAGAGCATCAACTTTGAAAAGACACTTGCAGCGTTTTCATCCTAAAGTGTTAGAAGTTGTGAATGAGAAAGATATCAATGAAAATATTCCATCCACTTCTGGAATAAAAAAATGTTCAGAAATCTACTGGAGACCAAACACAACTAAGAAGATTCTTTATATCTGACAAAATTAAAGATTATTAGATTTTAAAATTAAAAAGGAACAGATTTGATGTTCTGTGACAGATAATGCTTCTAATATGTTGAGCACAATTTAGAAAATGAATAAAGTAGATGAAGAAAGTGACAGACAGACATTAAAGGAAGACAGTTCTGCAAGTATTGGAGAAAGTGAAGAGAATAGTGACATTTTGGAGCATCTAAGCGTACTACTATTCAACATATGCATTGTGCTGTTCATACTCTGCAACTTGCAAAAGGAGATGGATTGAAAGATCGTCATGCAGCTACTCTAATTGGCAAATTGAGGCAAGTAAATGTTGCAGCAAGGGCGTTTAAAACATTTTGAAAAGCATTCCATTTTAGATGCAAACAACAAGCTGCGGAAGCACTTATTTGATTATAAAGCATTTGCTTGAACTAAAAGATTTTCTTGAAGAACTGGACAACAAAAATGTTTTGATAACTGAAAGCCAGTGGACACAAGTAAAAGCACTGGAAAATCTACTTTCTAACCCCTTTACTGTCACCAAGAGTTTGGAATCTGAAGATCCTGGTAAACTCTTCTTGAAATGGAAGAGCTGATATATTGGCTGAACAAAAGTGGAGGGTTATTAGCTCATGGCATTGTACGAGGGGGTGCTAAGAAGTTCCTGGCTTTGCCCAGAAAGAAGAGAGCCAGGGTTATGAAATAACACATTTATTCAACATCCCCTCCCCCCCCCGGACTGATGCACTTGGTACAGCGTAGTTGCAGCTTTTCTAGACCATTCAAATAAAAGTCCTTTGATTGGGCCGCAAACCAGCTCCCAGCAGCAACTTTGACGTCAGAAATGTCCTCAAAATGTTGCCCCTTCAGGTGTTTCTTCAAATTCGGGAACAGATAATAGTCCAAAGAGGCCAGGTCAGGTGAGTAGGGGGGATGGTGGACCAATTGAAAACCCAGGGTGTTGAATTTGGCAGCCACAATGTTGGACGTGTGCGCAGGTGCATTGTCCTGCAATAAAAGGAACCCTATGGTCAACTTTCCACGGCGTTTCATCTTAATTGCCTCCTTCAGCTGGTCCAGGAGGATAGCATTATACTTTTTGGTGATACTAGAGCCCTGAGGTAGGTAATCCACCAACAGAATCCTGTCTTTGTCACAGAAAATGGACACCATGACCTTTTTGGCCGATTTCTGGGTTCGGGACTTCTTCCGCCGTAGGGACCTGCTGAGCCATTCCTTTGACTGTTCCTTGGTTTCAGGATCATAGATGTGGTGCCAGGTTTCATCCTCAGTCACTAACCGAGCCAAAAAGTGCTGTGCAGCTTTAAATTGGGCCAAAACGGCTTTGGATGCTTCAGCTCATTCCTTCTTCTCATCACTGTTCAAACATTTCAGCACCCTTTGCTGAAAGCTTGCGCATGTCAAGAATAGTGGTCATAACAAACCCAACACCCATGAGCTGTCAAGAGCCCAGCTCCTGTGAGATGTCAAGTATCTGGGCTATTTTTTTTGCAGATATTCGCCAGTCCTCAATAATCAGCTCATGGAAGAATAGCAGATTGCCAGGTCAGTTGAGGTTGGGGGTTAACCCACTGCGGGGCTCATTTTCAACAGTGAAACGCCCAGTCTTGAAATGAGATATCCAGGATTTGACAGTACTGTAGAAAGGACACTTCCCCAGTGTTTGTGACACCTCATTGTGAATGTCCTTTTCTGACTTTCCCTGGAGAAACAAAAACTTCATGACGGCCCGTAACAAAAACTTCATGATGTGCCTCTGCCATCACAGCTTCTCACTAAAAGAAAAAACAGTTTTAAGAATCCCAAAGACCTGATATTTGCAGTTACATACTAAGATATTAGGCTGCCATATGCACCCACACTCATTTTTCTATTTCATCTGCAAGGGGGCAAAGCCAGCCAAACTTCTCAGCACCCCCTCGTATCTTTAATAAAGAAAAGAGAATCCTTTACTGGATAATCAAATCTTGTTAGCTGGTATTTATGTTGATCCAATGAGCCGAATTTTGTTGAGCGATGACCAGATTGATGCTGCAAAAAAGGCCCTCTATGATGTAGCAGTTCACATGAAGGGATTATTACCTGAAACAGCACCACTGGATGAAGTTATAAGCACTGCTAACTCAGGATCATTCTCTTCAAAAAAAAAAAAAAATACTTACCTTGTCCCCGCAGCTCCTCCGGAGACGTCTATCCTATTCTGTCTTCATCCGGCGTGTGCGGTGACGATCTCCAGGGTTTCCCGGTGACGTCGCTGCAATCGTCGGTGCGGGCGGGAGGCGGGGCGGGAAATTCAAATAACTTTGTATTGAACTCAATACAAAAAAGCGGTATTGAGTCCAATACAAAGAAATCTATATATATATATATATATATATATATATATATATATAATATTGGACATATTTCGGTGAGTTATGCCTAAAAATTATAGCCTACAATCTAAAATAAATTTCCATGCAAAAAATTATAGCCTACAATCTAAAATAAATTTCCATGCAAAAAAAAGTTTTTTTTTTGCATGGAAGTGTGTGGAAAGAATTAGAACACCTGGCGTTCGTGTACGCGTCCCTCTGCGATTGCTGATGATGTCAGTGCATACGTCCATCGACGGGGGTCGTAGCGGGAAATTCAAATATTTTGTATTGAATTCAATACAAAGTCCTTTATCTAATCAAATATACAAAATATATTTTTCTGGTTTTGTCTATAGGTATGTGACGTTGGACTCTGTTTTAAAATTTACCACACAGGGAGGGAGGTGTTTTAGAAAAATATATTACTATGCAGTATACCGAATTATTGCATTTTCAGTATTTTTTATTTATTTATGCATTCTTGTTTAAGCTTATTTTTGTGTTTTTTATTTAACCCCCCTAGCGTTCTAATTCTGTCAGTTTTTTGATGCAAAAAGTGATCCTGTTTTTTTTGCATACAAATTTTTGTTTATATTGTGGGTCTGTAATTCTTAGGATTAACTCCCAGGTATGATAATTATATTATAATCATAAATTATAATATATTACATAATTATAAATAATAATATTGAAAAATAATGAAATACTAGACAACAATGTAATCTAAAAGAATGTACACACCCAGACACACCCCCCAATACACCACTCACATCACCGGGAAGATGACTCATCCTCCGGGGTGATGTGAGTGGGGATGTCCCGCCCTGCCTCACACAGACGCTGCTGCTGCTCTGCATCTCCAGAGAGATGCAAAGCACAATGCAGGACTTCTGCATTGTGCTTCACATCTCACTGCAGATGCCAGCAGCAATAGCAAATGCCGGGGGTCGTCACCCCCGGATTTTGCTATTGCTGCTGGCATCCGCAGTGAGATGTGAAGCACGATGCAGAAGTCCTGCATTGTGCTTGGCATCTCACTGCTGATGCGGTCAGCGGCGTGGCCGGGACCCGGGTGGTATTTATTAGATTACTCAGTAATCTGCTTTTAAATTTCCCGCCCGGCCACGCCCCCCAATGGACCGGCGCCCCGGCATCACAACAGGACCATCAGATCGCCGCAGAGAGCAGGGTAAAGGTGAGGGGGGCTCCTAAAGTTACCCCGAGTGTGACTCGGGATTACCGCTTTTTGCATGTAAAAGCTCCCCAAGTCACACTAGGGATTACCGCTAGGGGTTTTTTTTTATTATTAAAGTTAATTTTTTTTTTTTTTTACATGATTGTGTGTTTCAAACTTCATTATATTCAGGATATCTACTAGACCCTTGTTCGGACATATTTCTGTAAGTTACAGGTCTACAATTTAAAAAAAAAAATTTCATGAAAAACAGTGTACCGCTTTTGGTACAGAAATCCAGACATCAGTGAAACGCCCAGGTGGTTAATATATAAACTGTTTTAGGTATTCCAGCTTTTGTTTTTGTTCATGTAGTTAAGCTTTGTTTTTGTTTTAAAACTACCAAAGAATGTGGTTTATATTTTTAAACTAGTAAAGTTCCTGTTCCTGATTTTTATGCATGCTATGCTACTACTTTATAGCCACTTGATAAAAACAATAAATAAAACCTTATTGTTTTCATTCCATAAAAGTTTTTCTCAAGAAACCTTAATTAACAATATGTAATAATTAATTTAATGATTTATTAATCATTAATGCTTTCTCCTCTTAGGTATTTAGGCAAAAAGCTAAACATTTTTGTATAATAATTTGAGCAATCCTGCTCGCCTATTGTTAAAAATACACTATTGATGCTTTCTAATAAAGCACCTGAATTATTTAGCCTATTTCTTCTTACTACTTCTTTCCATTTGCAGAACATGTTCTCAACAGGATTAAGAAATAGAGTATGGTGGTAAAAATCAGATTTGGTGTCCTTAACTTTCAACCAAGCTCTTTACCTGGCTACCACTCCAAACACAAAATGCACCGCCCTTTGCCCAATAGGAGATATTCCCCTTTTGGTTCTCATTGAGATGTTAAAACCTACTTCATCAAAAAAGTAAATGTTTTTTCCATCTTCCTTAGCAATGAGATCAAGGATTTTGTTAGCATAGCTAAGCCTTTCTGGAAGAGAGTGGGAATCATTGCGCCTTGCAGGAATTAAGAAGTTATTTTTAATGAACATTGGAATTTATCAATGCATCTATCGTTGAAATAAATACATTAATTTTCAAACTTGAAAAGTAATTGATCCTCCATTTCCCTGAGGCTTATTCCGCAATCTTTGGACATTGCCTTGCGTAACTCCTCCTTATGGGCTTCAACCAACTTTGAATTTCACAGACCCCCTCTTGGTAATTTGTCCACTTTACCGGAAGATTCATAGGTCTTAAAAATTTTGGTTATGGTTGTGCGATTACAACCCAAAACTATTGCTATCTGGGGGGCATCACTTACATTCAGATAACGGTCTACCACTCTTCGACATTCTGCATTATTTAATTCTCTGGCCATAAGGGTAAATGCAATACTAAATATAAAGCTATTAACTTTAAAGATAAAAAGATGAATAATTTTGTTATCTTAAAACCTAGTATAAAACTCCCTGAAATATAGATATTTATTTTAAAACTAAATAAAGTAAAAAACATAGTAATTGACAGTTAATCAATTTATTTTCATATATTTTTATTATTGTTTCTTAAGAAAAACTTTTATGGTAAAAATGTTGTGTTCTAATAAATTTAAAAAAAATGTATTGATTTACGAATAATTAGGGGGGCAGAATTTTTTTGTTAAGTTTGGTTGCAAAAGTGTGAAGATAAAATGAGAAACCCTGTAAATACAGAGGAGCTGGTGGTACCAGAAACTGAGGAGTCGGAGTCGAAGGATTTATCTACCGACTCCATAGCCCTGCCCCTGACTGTGGGACTCCTGAATTGTATCGAGCTCTAGAATTTTTTAATCTCTTCAGAAACTGCCTGATGTTGAGCCTCAGGGATCCAGTGATGTTTAACATGGACGTTAACCCCAGGCTCAGCCACAATATTGTGCTTTATGATATTCGTCAGTCCCCGCCAGCCTGAAAATATTTGCATGTTTCTGATCAAGAACTCTTTTACCTCCAGCTTCTGGCTTTTAGAGAAGGTCACACCTGCATTTCACTCTGGCACTCCTGCAGTCTCTACTACTACAGCTGTGGGGCATGTAGACAGAGACTCTTGATCCTTCCAAGGTTTAATAAAGTTTACATGCTAAATCTGCTCTTTTGTTGCGCTTGTCAGGCTGGTAAACCTTAAAGTTGACCTCCCCCACTTGCTCTATGATTTCATAGGGCACTTGGTGAGAAATTTACCTTCTACAGTGAGGAACAAAACCAACACTCGGTCGCCAGGATGGAAAGTTCCAACCTGTGCTGACCTGTTATAAACTTTGCTTTGAGCCTCTTGGCTTCTATATGGTGTGGACTCACCCTCCCATGACTCTTTTGTCACATCAAGGAGTCCACGAGGATGGCGCCAATACAACAGTTTTTAAGGGCTAGAACACCACAGAAGCCTGTGGGACATCCCTGATAGCAAACATTAAATAAGGAAGGAGGCAATCCCAATTTCTCCTGTCTCTATCAACTTTTTTTTTTTTTTAGTATTCATTCAGGAGTTTTATTAAATCTCTCCAGCAGGCCATCCATTTGGGATGAAAAGCTGTTAATTCTTTGAGAAAAGTGCACAGCTCTCGCATCACTATAGACATAAACAGGGTCTCAGTTAACCTCCCCAGCGGTAATCCCGAGTGTGACTCGGGGTGGCTTTTACATGCAAAAAGTGGTAATCACGCACTCGGGGTAACTTTAAGAGCCCCCCTTACACCTTTGCCCCGTGCTCCAGCAGCGATCGGATTGGCCTGCTGTGAAGCCGGGATGCCGGTTCATCGGGGGGACGTGACCGGGCGGGAAATTTAAAAGCAGATTACTGAGTAATCCGCTTTTAAATACCACCCGGGTCCCGGCCACGCTGCTGCTCGCATCAGCAGTGAGATGTGAAGCACAATGCAGAAGTCCTGCATTGTGCTTTGCATCTCTCTGGAGATGCAGAGCAGCTCCAGTCTGTGGGAGGCAGACGGGAAATCCCCACTCACATCACCCCGGAGGATGAGTCATCTTCTGGGTGATGCGAGTGGTGATGTATTGGGGGGGTGTGTCTGGGAGAGAAATTTAAAAGCAGATTACAATGTAATCTGCTTTTAAATGGCTTTTACAGTACAAAAACACCACACAACATGAAATAAAAATAAAAGTACATTTTTAATTTTATATTTTATTTTAGGATTACTTTGTTGTCTATTTCATTATTTTTTAAAATTAATATTTATAATTATGTATTATATTATAATTTATGATTAAAATATAATAGATTAATATAATTATCATACCCAGGAGTAAATCCTAAGAAATACAGGCCCACAATATAAACAAAAATTTCTATGCAAAAAAAATAGAATCACTTTTTGCATCAAAAAACTGACAGAATTAGAACGCTGGGGGGGGGGTTAATATCTCCTTTGGGATTCCTGTGCAGGTAAACATATTAAACAAATATCTTTTTACATAGCACACTGCCCTCCCCTCCACTCTGATTTATCACAGTTTCACATCTATTTCTGGTCCAAGTTTAAGTGCCCATGTTTCACCTCCTTTAGCCGGCGAGTGGGGGAACAGGGTTGTGGGCGGAAGGGGCTTCAATCCTGTTTCTGCGCATGTGCCGAAGTCATATATGACGGTAATGCCACATCCTTATCAACATGCCCTCCCTTGCTCCATATAAGGTGAATTCCCCTCTCACTCTGCTTCTACCCAGCGACTTTGACACATGCATTTCTGCTCCACTGAGACTACTCTGATGATCTATATTTACTCGGCCCAGCTGTTCTCCCCATCTTTGATTGAATTCTTGTTTAATAGTTTTTTCCATGACTATTTGGAATAACTCCCTCACTTTGTCTTTTGACACACACATATATACTTTCTCCAGAACTAACATTGGAACTGATATTGGAACATTTTCAATCCCAAGGAGTGCATGTATATTGCAAGATTATATTAGAGGTACCAATGTAAGTTTCCTTAAGTTTTGTTATCATTATTTCCCATGAAGCTACATAATTTTTTTGGGAACCCCTATTTCAATTGTTTCTCATTCTTTTAGAAACGATTATGTACTTTTATATATTTATGTTATCCGATGTTGATATTCTCAATACTTATTATGTGACTCTGTACTAAAAACTTGCTTATTCATCACTTACATTCAGATAACGGTCTTCTTCCTGAGAGATATCTAGTCAGGCAGCTGCTGTACAGTAATTAAGGCTAAATCCTGTGTGATTTTAACAAAGGATAGCCAAACGTGATTCAATTTGTCTTATGAATTATCACTGTAAATATTATGATATTTCTAATATGGCATAGAAAGATATGCACTCAAATACAAGTTTAATACTAGCCAAGTAAAACCCCAGTCTCTTTCATTTTTCTTGTTCTTAAAACATTCTAAACAGCTCATGAGAAATGCTCCTTGATGAGGTATTCCTTAAGGGGACAGCTTTGGGGTATCAAATGGTTTAGTCCATTACAGCCAATATGTACTGAGGCTCCCTAGCAAATTTAATTAGTTGCCTAACCAGGTCCATCGCAATCTGCCTAAAAGGTATCTTAATTACTGGCAAGCGAGGCATCGAAATTCAGGTGGGACAGGATATAAATGCCAAAGAATATGGTTTTTGTCTCTTTAAAGGCCTGGTGCCCACCCAGGGGAGGAGAATGGGCTAGATTAGGCACCATCCTTCTAAATGCCTGGGGCACCACAAGCTGTTTAACAATTTCACCCCGACTCTTATCAAGATGATACAGCATATCATCACAAACAGCAAGGTGTGGAAACCCTTTTTCTGCCCCAGAATTCACTGGGTTTCCATTATTCACTTAATGGAATAAACAAATTCTTCCATGTTACCATGGAAGTATTCCTATGGCTTGGCAATGGAGTATAGGTGGAGTCCGCTATGAAGTCCTCAGCAGTGATGTATTGCTCCAAGTCAACCAGCAGGCCTGCTGTCTAGGGGCTGGCTTGGCTTAAACACCACCGTAGCTCTAGTGGGAGGGCCCGAAAGTATCAGTCTATGGTGACCCTCTCAATAATCCGGGGCCCAGTAAGCAGTTCTGACTGCAGCCAGCATTTAACCAGGTTAATGAGGTCATACAACTGGGACCAGGGGACCCCTAACCTAGGGTAGCTATCCACAGGGGTAGCAACATCTGCTGGGACCCAGGCTGCCAACTGCCGCACCACTTTAGCCATTAGCATCTAGTCGCAGCTTGGGCCAGCGCCGCCACCGGGGTCTCAGTACTGGGTAAATGGGCCGATAGCACAACTTGCCAAACAGTTTAATGTAAGTAAACTTACTGGCCAGCTGGGATCCACAGAAGGAGTTGGGGATTAGGACCAAATGGCAGGCTAACAATAAGGTAACTCCAGACATCAGCATCTCTTTAGGGCTCCTGCCTGTGTTTATTAAACAAAAAAGGCAAAACAAAAACAGCAGAATCTGCCAACCCAACCTGCGCTTCTCCTTTACATACACAGGTAGTCTGGTTTACATATTTACAACCCCTTAGAAGCAGGTGTGCTATATAGGCTTGTGAGCTTCAGGAAAATGTGGGACCCAGAGTTGGGAATCTTCTCCATCCTACTGTTGCACATTCCCAACAACCAGCAGGAAAAGCTCGAGCCTCCCTGCAACAATTCTCTGCTGGTTCTACCTTGGTAAAAACAAGTTAGAAACCGTGGTGATAGATAGATATCCCATCCAGGACATTTCCCAGTAACACAGGTGCCCTCTCTGTCCCTGTGTTGTATTACTCAACACACAAACACAGACTGACCTCCTGTGGTCATTTGCAAGGCAATAAGCATGTCAGTAGCCTATTTTACGTTGTTTTTTTCCTTTTAAGTAGTTACAAAATAGACTTCTTATGCAACTTTGATTACATCTTAAAGGGATTAGATAAGTCTTTTGAGGTAAGGAAGTAAACTTTTTGTTTGTTTGAACTAAATTAAGTTCATGAGGCATTGTTTACTTTGATTGTGATCACTTCTTTTAACTTTACTAAGTTTATATCTCATAAGGACCCTCCTATGCTTTAAAAGTTTTTATTATTCTTTTGATCAAGTCAACTGACAAAAAAGAATTGTCCTCAATGTTGTTAATACTGTCTTAAAGTTGTATATATAGAATATCTGAACTTTGGAATTCATATATTTATTAAATGTGATGAGTTAAGTGAACATATTCATTAAATGTAATGAGTTATGTGAACTTGTCTTGTCATTGTGCAAACGGTCCGTTAATGTACGACCCAACGACTTGTCTCCGTGGACAATTGGAGTTGCTGAGTTATCTATATGATCAATGATCAACATTATGATGTCCCGATTGATCAATGATCAACATTATGATGCCATGACCCATAAGGATTGGTAGTGGGTCGATTTATTCCTCTGGAGACCGAATTCTGATGGTGCCATGACACATGAGGGAGATCGATCAACAATTGAGTCATAATAAAAAACATTTTGCACCTGTAAAATAGCAGTAGGCATGTTGTGTAAATTGTGTAAATGGTTTTACCACCACAAAATCCATTTTAATTTCTGGTTGTAATAGGCCAAAACAGGACAAATGCCCGGGGGGTGGGGGGGGGGGATACTTTCAAAAGACATTGTACTTACCATAGAGGGACTTGTAAAGTTTAATAATTTAGTTGCTTTTCTTTTGAACCCTCTTTAAATGTCCTATTGTCCTTTTTGGTATATGTTGCAGAGAAGAAGGTGTGATTGTTAATGGTCAAAAACTTCTAAAATTCTTTCAAGCAGGTATAGTGTATAGATGCTTCCTCCCATATTCTTAGGGATAAGATTAGGCATAACCAGTGAAAACCCAAGTGCATTGATTATCTTGTTATAATGGCACCTGGAAAGGTGTGGGACATAAAAGGAAGCAAGTGAACAGTCAGTTGTTGAAGATGATGTATTTAGAAGCTGGGTAAAAGAATCACCAAAACAACCGGTCTTGTGGCTAGTACCTACCTGTGGTTAGTACCTACTAAAAGTGTTTTACCAAAGGACAAACATTGAACTGTAGTCAGAGTCATTAGAGCCTTGGTGAGGTTTGGAGGGTGGGTGGTTGGCCCATCTGGTCCAATCCCACAGAAGAGCTTTGGTAACTTAAATTACTGAAAAACCTATTGCTGGAAATGGGAGAAAGGTGAATACCAATGTGGGGTGAAGAGGGCTGTGTGCCCATAGACCAAAATATCCACCCTGTACATCACTGAAAGCACTTATAATGGGCATGTGTCAGAACTGGACCATGGGGCAATGGAAGAAGCTGGTTTCATCTAATAAATAATGTAGATGGCTGGGTGCATGTAATTTAGTTGGGAAATTGCAGCAAAAAATTGCAGCATAGTGGTCTAGTTGAGGCAGTGCCCCTGATTCATCAAGCAGAATCGGATTATCGGTCGCGCATTTGTATTCGCGATCCGAAATCGTACGCCATCGCGCTATTCAGCAACTGAAAAAGCTCGCGGCCAGAGCCGCGCATCTCCGGCAGCTTTACACTGGCGAGGTTGCATTAAAAGTC